>NC_068338.1:39616352-39989034 GCF_014633365.1 Diospyros lotus | reverse complement strand
CAACTAAGTAACAAATGTTATGTGTAAACGATATAAGGATATTAGTATTGCTAGATTTGGAAGACATTGTTAGATTTTTTATTGATATTAAAGGTCAAGTTTCGAAATGAAGATTTGGAGACAGATATAATCTATTAATAAAAATTTCTTGGTGAGATAGTTATATGTCATGATTGGAAGATGATTGTGGTCAATTGACAGAAACTTGAGGTTATATCGAGTGACGAATACCTACGAAAATGAGGAAACAATAATTTATAAAAAAAACCTCGAATAGATTAGATCAAGCATGATTAAGTTTTCGATGACTTAAGGTGAGGCATGGCTAGTTTCGAGGACAAAAATCATTCAAGGACATGTGATAACCAAGGTGATGTAGTAGGACCATTGATTTATTGTGGCAGTCTAAAGAACCTGTGAAACAACCTAGTGTTGGCAAGATAAGTGATGATGTATATTTGTGATGCTATAGGATCAAAGGATACATGAAATAGTTTGATGACATAAAAATATTTTCATTGGGGATCAATTTGATAAAAGTTAAGATATATCTATATCATGGACTTTTGTGTTAAGGTTGGAAAAATATCAAGCATGATTGATAAGTACAAGAGAAATGATGGTGAAGGAAATCAACAATAGAGAAGTGACACGTATAAGGATAACGATTGAATGACTTAGTGAAAAGCAAATTGAAAATTGATGATATGGATATGAGAGCTGCGAGCTCATTACGATGATATGTGTACCAGTTTGGATGGGAGCTCGAGTTGAGACTCGTGGCCCAAGAACCGGTTTATGTGGATATGGGTTTGAAAGTGAAATTCAAAAGGCATGTGTGGTTGACAAGTGTACTATCTAGGGATTAATGAGCATGATCAATCCAAGGGTTCTAATTTTAAGATGCGCGGCGGCATTCTCAAGTTTCGAATAGGATATATGTGCCAAAGATCTTGTGATTTTCCTTGAGATATGTGATTCCCTGTGAAGAGTTACAACATGATTATTTGAAATAAGGTAATGAGGTAGGTTCTTCCCTAGTTATTTGATCAGTCAAGTGCTAATTTCGAGTATGGAATTTGGAGATTTAGAATATATGACAAATTTCGAGGACAAAACACTACAAGAGTTTTAACTTTTTCTGACGGTGAAAAAACCACCGGAAAAAGTTGAAAAACCGCCGGTAAAGGTAATTATAATCGCCGGAAATATCGCCGTCGGGAAAGGTTTCCAGCGGTTTTCAACCGTCGGTAAAAGTAACATTTGCCGGCGATTTTAAATAACCGTCGGCAAAGGTTACCATCGGCAAAACCCAAAAATCACCGGCAATTTTTAAAAGAAAAATTAAAAAACTATATATACAATCTGTATATCAATAACCTGTATACTATTACCTGTATTGATATAACCACGGCAACAAAAAACCACCAACAATTTTAAAAGATTCACCCGCACACAATAAGTATAACAAATGTATACAATAAATCTATTTAAGTACAACATCATTTAAAAAGATCAATATGTTGTCTCGTTTCATTACACAATACCATACAAAAGCACATACAAAGCAACTCTAAACTAAAACATGTCCTAGTGGCCTCAAATTACCCTTGATTACTCCACCATGCCATTCTCCAACCAAAATTGCATATCATATTTTGTCGATCTGCATTGAAAAAAAATAGATCTATTTAAGTATGTATGTTAACTATGAAATTGCATAAAACATGTCCAAAATTACATAACAATGGTATACAAAAATAACATATCAAAACATAGAAAGCTAAAAACAAACATATATACATACCACATCCTTAAATAACATATCAAAACATATTAGTATGTATAATCATCTGTCGGGACCAATTGTCATCCCAATAATTTAGTGTTCCTAAAAATGGAGATTTCTATTTGAGAAAACCTACATTCTAGATGTGTTACCACTTTTCCTAAACCAAATAGGATGATTGAACCCAAAATTCTTGTACAGTAGGATGAAAGATGAAACATTTTAAAAAAAAAAATACTCCCTAAATTTAATGAAACAAATTAAATAAAAAATAGACCACTGTAAATGTCCGGGCTTTCTACAAAGACCTGCACCATTGGGACATAGCAGTATTACAAAAATAAAAGTTTTTCATCATTTTTCATTTTTCAGCAACTTGCTTATGCCACTAAAACAAGACAAATATTTGGAGTTTTGATAGCAGCAACAGGTTTATGAAGTATCAAACACCATAATGCATTTTAGCAAGTTATATTTACAAGTCTCTGTATTTCTCACCACAAATGCTTAAATCTCATTCCAAGTTACTGCATCTCACTGCGAAATCCAGTGATTCTTCAGGACATTTACAGTGGTCTAATGAAGCATTATATAATATGAATTTTAGGATCTGAACTAATATTCTGAGCCTTCTCTTCTCAGCTCAAGTTTTAAGGCAGTGAATTCCTCTTCTGTATCATAGCTTCCCGGTCTTTATGACAGATTTGGCCATCCTGAAATTTTTTTAACCCTATCACTCCTTTCCTTTTTGACCAAAAGGAAAAAGTTAATGATTGGGATTTTTCTCTATATCCCATGTGTTTCATGTTTACCCTTTGTGAACGGGGAGGTTCTCCAGTCTCTTAACAGATATAACAAATGAACAAGTCTGCAGTACTCAGCAAAGGTGAGGATTCATTTGAGGGCTGAATCCCTCATTATTTGTTTCAAACTTGTCTCTTTCTCCTCGCCTAGGGTCTCATCACATTGTTTGCCGTATATTTTACCAAATTCTTTTCCATGCATAAGAGGTAAATGGAGATACTCAATTGTCAAAAGTCAGAATGTAGATAAGTGTTTATCATTGAATTTAACTGGATTGTAAATGGAGGATTCATTTGAGGGCTGAATCCCTCATTATTTACAGGCCTGGAACATATATTAGTTATGCAACTTCTTGTACCTGTATCTATTATTTCAATTGGAAGCAGAGCTTTAGGTTGGCCATTTGAATTTCATTACTGACTTTGTTTAGTTGGCCATTTGAATACATATAAACTGCTAGAGAGAGAGAGAGAGAGAGAGAGATTAGCCAATTGAAATGCATAAAAGACTAAAATCACACTATTTACTAAATGAGATGGCAATAAAAAATTTGTTAGGAGACACTTACACGACATTTAATGTAATGACTTAATATAGAATAGTGTCACAAATAAAAATAGCTAAAAATCTAAAATTCATGCAATCAACCCCACCTAATGAAATAAAAAATTGTTGTTATGATATAACCAAGATACAATCAAACTCTTATCCATGCAATTTTTTAATAAATGCATTAAGTTTGAGTTTGAAGTGATGAGTGGAATGCCATCAAAAGCTTCCCCATCGTTTACAGATGCATAAAAAAAGCCTATATACAAGGAAGCTTGCAGCCGTTCATAAATAATATTATAAATTAAAAATTTATTTCCCAGCTGTTATTGGTAATGAAATACAAAGGTAAACAAAAGGGGGCCAACTTTCTGACATAAATTTTGGCAGACATAATACCAAAAACAAATGAACAATGTAATTAGCATATTGAAGGCTAGGTGGTTCCAATTGAACACATAACCAAAATGTTTGAATCTCAGGTGTCCTTTTGTCTTGCCTAAAGCAAAGTAAAATGACTCAGATTTCTGTTTTGCATAGCACTAATTAATAACTCACTGACTTAAAAGTGAAACCCAAGGCAATGCCGTGTCATTTTGTGATGATAAAAACATGTCTTTGATCACAGAATTTCAAATATCACATCCAAACTAGGATTTACCATCTACTAGGACTTGATGCTTTGTGACAGCAGCCTTGCAGCTGATTACAGTTCACACCATGATATCCACATAAAGAAAGCAGGAGCTACCTGATATCGGTGCAAAAAACATAACCTAAAATTCAGCTCTTTTGAATTTGAGAAGTAACAACTGTGTTATATACATAAAGACCAGAGACCACATAAACATAGTAATTTTATGGGCATCCAACAGTTTAGGATACATTTATCAATTAAAAGGACCAAAGTTCAACTTCCATTAAGTTAGGAATCAAAATAATAAGCAGATTCCAATGACTTTCCTACGGCCATTTTTAGAGTTGCATGATGTAATAAAGTTTCTTAATAATTCTACCCAGGCTATATTCGAGAATATTAATACTTACAGACATACTACAAGAGTTTCAACTTACCTGATGATTCAAAGAGAGGCAGCGACTGAGCGAGAGAGACAACGTGACTCGCAAGGCCGAGAGCGACTGAGCGTGAGCGATGGCGAGAGCGACTGAGCGAGAGCGATGGCGAGAGCGACTGAGAGTGAGCGAGCGAGGCCGAGAGCGACTGAGCGTGAGCGATGGTGAGAGCGACTGAGAGTGAGCGATGGCGAGGGAGGCAGCGACGAGAGCGAGCGAGAGAGGGCTAGGGTTTACAGGGGGGATTTTGGAAGAGAAGATGGTGAGGGGAAGATTAATTTGGGCGGGGATGAAGGCTGGGGCGGGGGCGCGCGGGGTATATAAATCATATATCTCCGACGATTTTAAAAACTGCCGGGGATGGGCCAACATCACCGGCGGTTTATAAACCGCCGGTAATAGGTAAACATCCCTGACGGTTTTTAGAAACCGTCGGGGATGGTTCAACATCCCCGGCGGTTTTCAAAATCGCCGGGGATTGTGTTAAATCCCCGACAATTTTAATAACCGCCGGGGATTATGGTGTTTTCCCGACAGTTGTTCAAATCGCTGGAAAAAGTTCGCCGACAATACCCCTTTCAATTCCTTGTAGTGAAATTTTTGTAAGAATGGGAGAATGTAATATCTCGAATTTTCTAAAGGGCTCAAAAGTAATTTTAATGTGGGTCATAGGTGAAATTATCAAAAGATTAAGAACTTTAAGTATAATTTTTTACAGTTATAAGTGCCGAATTGACTGAAGTGAATGCCCTGAAGTGTAATTGTCTAAGAAAAATGATATGTTCTCGATGAGCGTCCCGAAGTAGAATTTATGGTGTTAAAAGAAATCAGAATTGAGACGATTTTTGGTACAGCTAACATATATCTTTGATTTAGGCTAAAAAATCGAATGATTGTAAGGGACTTTTGGGAAGTTAACGGAATCCTGTAGAGGTTCCAATTTTTTATAACGATCGACCATGTGGTGGTCTTGGGATGAAACAAGGGTCCTGTGAGGGCGCAGGGACGAAATCAATCTTAATCGAATAAATATCGGTTATTAATTTTGACAAATTGAGATATTGTGTGGCTTAAGAGTAATTATTTTAAGGCCTCGGGAGGTCCAAGATCTATTATCCAAATTTCTAGAGCAATTATCAAAACCCCCAAGTGCAATTAATGAGAGTTAGGGGTTAAAATGTGTAATATGTATATATGTATGCGCAATGGTTGTCTGCCTAGGATTCTCTCAGATCTAAGATCTGAAAATGCAAGAGAGAATGGCTGAGAGAGAGAGGGAGCTCGATGGTAAGGCCGAGAGCAGATCGAGTGATTGAAAGCCAAGAGTAAGAGATCAAGAGAGGGAGATGGTCGAAGAAAACAAGCAGTGACAGCTATGGAATTGTAGAGGCCGAGCGGCTACACCAATGGAGGCTAGGCGATGTTGTTAGCAAGGATGGTCGGTGGCGATCGCGGCGGCAGTAGAGGCGGTCGAAGATGCTAGTGGAAGCAGCATCGCCCATGGTGGCCACGTACACGAGGGAGGCCAGCGTTGGCAGCGGGCTCGTGGTGGTCTGGGCGGCACGGTGTGGTAGCGTGGTGGTCGAGGAGTGGCCGGTGATCGGTGGTGGTGGCGGGCACGAAGGAGGGCAGGCGGAGCAGGGGCTAGGCGTGCGGTCATGGCGGCAGTAGCGCGCAGGAGAAGAAGAAGAAGGAGAAAGAAAAAAAAAGAAAAAGGAAATAAAGAAAAAGAAAAGAAGAAAATAGGAGAAAAATGAAAAACAATTTCAAAAAGGTTTTCAAAAATTTCAATAATTAATTTGGGCTTGAAGAGCATACTCAAGGTCAAGAAATTGTTCGGACACGCATTTTGAGGTCATAACGAGCATATCGAGGCAGCCTGATAGGCTAAGATAAGGTAAGTAAAATTTCTTAGAAAATTCTAGAAATTCAGGAAGTTTTTTATGAATTGTTATAGTAAAATATTTGAGAAATATTTAGATTGGATTTATTGAGGAAAAATAAAGAAAATGTAAAAAATTATGAAAAAATATGTTTTTAATGCTTACTTAAATAAATATGATGATTAGGGTGCTTTGAGACTTAAATTGAAGTGATTTGTGAGAATTTTGAGATTGACACACAAATCGAGATAATGCACATTTTTTTAGGCCGACAAGCTTGAGAAGGTAAGTGATTCGACCCATAAAGACTAATTTTAAGTAAATGATTTTATCATGTTGTCATGTCTTGATGTGAATATGTTCATGTAGATTTCATTTACATGTATTGATGATGAATTATGCATATATACACGATGATATTATTGATCATGCATTTAGCTAAAATTTCGCCACTAGGATCCTCTCGTATCCTAGATTGATCCAAAATGCACCGAAAGTAGTCTCAAAAGCTGATTTACAGTGGGAAAAAATTTGGCCATTTTCGGCCAATTTTTGATCATTTTAATCGCTTTTGTCAGCCATAGCTCGCTCTAGGCTAAGCTCCAGTGTCCTTTAACCCTTTATCTTGAGCTTCCCGTGGCCGAAAGTGGCATTGGAGTGGATGGGCAAAAGCTTGGTCGGCCATGACTGCCAAGCTTTTGTCAAAAATTATACTTTCACCCCCTAAAATTTTGAAATGCATTTTGGCCCTTTCCATAAATCCCCTGAGTTTTACAAAAATTCTGTAAAGAATCTCATGATCTAAATTTCTCATTTGACCCCCCGAAGTTTTGGAAAAAAATCTAATTTCGACCCCCTTCAAAAATTTTTAAAAATTACACTTTGGCCCGAATCTTTATTTTTTGCCGTAAACCCTTTTGTTTTTTCTTGAATCCACTGAAGGGTTGTTATGTAGTATCTGACTTCCATGAAAGTTCTGTTGTCTTTTCAAAAGCCTCTTACGACAACAATTCTTGATTCAGTTCATCTCGACACTAAAAATCATATCTTTTTATGCTCGTTATGAATATCTCATTCTTTTACGTCATGTGTATCTCGGGGTGTTCCCTCCTATCCATTCAGCTATCCAGTACACTTAAACTATCTCCTGAATTTCATTATTGCCATCAAATATGTAACATTTCATGAAATAATTATATATTTATTCATTTTTTTTATTCGAGACATTACATTCTTCCGTCCTTACAAAAATTTCGTCCTCAAAATTTGTTTATTCTACATCCATTCTATCTACTGATTCTTCAGACAAAAATGAAAAATTACTTCTCTTCACTTATTGGATTCCTCCACAACACTTGTACCAATGATATAGACTTGCTCCTCATGACTTGATCTCTTCGATCCAAAATTCTAACTGGTCTGTCGAGATAAGAAAGATTCTCCTGTACTTCGGCGACTTCTATTGGCATCACTTGAGATGGATCTGGTTCATGCTTTCGAAGCTGCGACACGTGGAACACATCATGTAGATTGGATAAGGTCATTGGCAGAACGAGTCGATAAGCCACCGGCCCGATTCTTTCTATGATGTCGTATGGTCCAATATACCTGGGACTTAACTTACCCTTTTTGTGGCCCCGAGTTGTCTTCCTTAGAGGAGATAACTTTAAGTACACTTTGTCACCAACTTCAAATTCTAAGTCTCTTTGTCTGACATTAGCATAGGACTTTTGATGACTTTAGGCGTCTCTGATTTTGTCTTATATGGTTTTTATCTTTTCGGTAGTTATTTAAACTATCTCGGGACCTAATATTTGTCGTTCTCTAACTTCAGTCCAACATACTAGGGATCTACACTTGCATCCATATAACGCTTCATAGAGAGCCATACCAATATTGCTGTGATGGCTATTATTATAGGCAAATTCTACTAATGACAGGTGCTCTTCCTAACTTCCTGAAAAATCTCGAGCACATGCTTTCAACATATTTTCTAAGGTCTGAATGGTTCTTTTTAATTGACCATCAATTTGGGGATGATAAGCCGTACTTAGCCTAAACTAAGTGCCTAAGCACTTTTGCAGACTACCCCAAAACCTCGAGGTGAACCTCAGATCACGATTCGAGACGATACTTTTATACTTTCCCCTTTTTTTTTCTTCTTCCTACTTTTTTTTTATTCCCTATTTTCTTCTCTTTTTTTTTTCCTTCCTTCTTCCTTAGCAACGCATAGACCTTGCGCGAGCAAGCTGCCACCGGCCGCCGTTTCCTTCCAGTGCCGCCACCACCTCTAATGACTGCCACCACCCCCAATAAAGCTACCTGAGCTTGCAGATCAACAACCTGTTGTTGGAGATCGACAACCTGCGGTTAGAGGGCAAAAATATGGGACACACGGCCGTAAACAGGATCTTGAAGTCGAGCAAGAGCTTCCATAGTGAGTGTAATGGTTGCCCTAAATCGGTCACTTATTGGAAGTTGGGCCAGAATTTCGGAGGCATTACTGGCACCAAAGATCTGATGAATGACAGTAAAATGAATAGATGCTTCCTCATGGCAGAAGTAAGGGGCAAAGATACACAATCGGGTACATCTCCTCCTCCAGACATTGCAGGCACCGCATGGAAACTCAGGTCCTAACATGATTTCTTGATGGATTTGGGTACTAGCTAGATCTAATCAGATCTAGAGACAAATCTAATGGGTCAGATCTAAATGGATGGGATAGATCTAAGCAGATCGGGTCTGATTTAAGATCTGAATTATAAGATTACAAAACTAAGGCTAGGATGAGAAATGACAGACTGGAAGAAGAATGGCAGCAGTAGTCCTAATCTAGCGACGGCGGTCGGTGGCTGCGAAAAGAAGTAGGCGTAGGCGGCAGCGAGGCTAGATTTGGCTGACGGGGGCGATCGATAATGGCAGCGGGTGGCCGCGATGGTCTGATCGGCGATCGCACTGCTGTTGGGGTCGGCTGGAAGTGGCAGTGGCCAGTTGCAATGGCTGGGGGCGCGAGGAAGCCACACGCTGGCTCGTGGTCGTTGGCAAAACAGGCATTGGAGGCGATTGCAGAGTGGGCAACGACGGTCGTTGAAGGTGGTGGTAGCACTGCAAGGCAACGGCGGCCCGTGGCAATTTGTTCGTGCAGGGTCTATGCATTGCAGAGGAAGGATGAAGGAAGAAAGAAAAAGAAAAATGGGAAGAAAAAAATAAGAAATATGGAAAAGAAGAAGAAATATAAATGATGATAATAATAATAATAATAATAATAATGATAATAATAATAATAATAATAATAATAATAATAATAATAATAATAATAATAATAATAAATTGGGAAAATATCAAAGCATGATAAATGCTGTGGTGGAATATGTGGTTTTGGCCTTAAAAGGTGAAAATCGAGAGGCATGCGTGGTTGACAAGTGTACTTGTCTAAGGATTGATGAGCATGGTCGAACCAAGGGTGCTGATTTTTGAGATGCGCAATGGCATTCTCAAGTGTCAGGTAGGATATGCGTGCCAAAAATCTTGTGATTAAGAAAGGATTATAGCCGGTATAATTTTTCTTGGGATATGTGATCTCCTGTGAAGAGTTATAACAGGATTATTTAAAATAAGGTTGTAAGGTATCTTCTTGCCTAGCTATTTGATCAGTCATGTGCTAATTTCGATAATGGAATTTTGAGATTTAGGACATATGACAAATTTCGAGAATGAAATTTTTGTAAGGAAGAGAGAATGTAAGAACCCATATTTTCTTGAGTTTGCCACATAATTTAAGCAAGTTTGAAATACCAAAAAATTGGCTTGATAGTAGTTATAAGTACCGAATCCACTACAGGGAATATCCCAAAGTGTAAATGTATAAAAAAATGACATGGTCTCAATGAACATCCCGAGATAGGATTTATGATATTAAAAGAAATCGGAATTATAACAGTTTTCGGTATAACTAAAACACAGCTTCAATTCAGGCTGAAAAATCAAATTATCGTAGGAGACTCCTAAAAAGTCAACAAAACTCTAAGGGGGCTCCATTTTTCAGTAAAGATCAACCTTTCAATGGTTTCAGGAAGAAACAAAAAGGTTTATGACCAAAAATAAAGATTCGGGCTAAAGTATAATTTTTGAAAATTACCGACGGGGGTCGAAATTAGATTTTTTCAGGGGCTCAAACGATAAGTTTAGATCATGAGGGTCTTAACAGAAGTTTTGTAAAACTCAGGGGCCTTATGGAAAGGGCCAAAATGCATTTCAAAGTTTTGGGGGGTGAAAGTGCAATTTCTGGAAAAAGCTTGGCAACCATGACCAACCAAGCTTTCAGCCATCCACTCCAATGCCACTTTAAGCTACGGGAAGCTCGAGGTAAAGGGCTAAAGGACACTGGAGCTTGGCGTAGAGTGAGCTATATCCGACAAAAGCGATTAAAATGATAAAAAATCAGTCGAAAATAGATAAAAAAATTTCACTGTAAATCAACTTTTGGGGCTACTTTCGGTACTTTTTGGATCGATCTAGGGCACGAGAGGATCCTAGTGGCCTTGGGTTGTGCGAGATTAGTCGTTTTATTGTTCGAATTTGTGTATAAATAGTGATCCAAAGTGGCTCAAAATTTTAGAATTTCAAACTTCAAATCGACCAAGTTTTTGAACAAATTGAGGCACCAAACCATAGGGCTTTTGTTTCTCATGAGCTGATGGTCATTTCATGAAATTTTGAGGAATTTTGGAGTTCATTTGAGAGGTGATTGGAGTTTCGCCGAAAAAATTGAATCTGGCCGAAGTCGGACTGATTTTTGCCCGGATAGAGATTTTCGGGGTGTTGTTTCAAGTTTAAATTTGGCCAAGATGATCGACTCAAGGTGGGTCATCTTTGGGTATAGGACGTTTGATTTTCCGGTGTGCCGGCATATGAGAAGACGATTGGAGATAATTTTTATTATTTTTAAATGTTGAAAATAAAGAAAAATATAGTAAAAATAGAAATAATATGGATAAAATTATAGAAAAATGTAAAAAAAAATAGTTTACTTTATGAATTTTTATTTGGGAAATTTTATGAGGAAATATTATTTTGAATATTTGAAAGAAAACTTAATTAGAAAAAAAATCGAAAAAGGTTTTGGAAAATTTTCAGCAAATTTATGAAGATTATAAATGTTATTTTAGGAATTTTGATGAAGAAAATTTGAAGAAATTACTTGATTAGGTATTTATTTTGAATTTTGGAAGAATTTATTACTATGAAAAATAGATAAAATTAAGAAAAAAGTCTGAAAAAATTAAATTATTAATTTTCCTTAGAAATGGTTGGCCAGGAAGTGATTTGGCCAAAGGATTGTGACGATTTGCCTTATTTTTTAGGTTAACACGCAAATCGAGGTGATGCGTTTTTTTTGAGATATTTCGAACTTCGTGCTAAAGGTAAGTGGTGCCATTCAATCAGATTTAGTTTATGAAAATGGCTTGTAAATGGTTTGACCCCAAAATTTGATTTTACGTAAATGATTTTATTATGTTATCGTGTCTTGATGTGAATATGTCATATAAATTGCATTTACATGTATTGATGATGAAATATGCATATGTACACGATGATATTAATGATCATACATTCGCATAGAGGTTTGAGAGTACGGGCTGAGATCGCTACTCTTCCAAGGCTGCACCCATACACCTCGGCTTGGAAATGGGGCTATAAAAATAGGGAGTAGCAATAAGGTAGAGTCGGCTCAAACCGAAATGAAATGGAAAATAACATTTTGCATCCATGCACGAAATATATTTTTTGTTCCCTTACTTAGATAATTCATCATCTAACTTGGGTTTTTCCCCTGAAATATTCAAACGTTACAGATGGAGATTATAGCAGATACGAGAATGTATGAGGCATGAAATGACATTTAACAAAGTGCATGATAAATTGAATGATGAATTGAATGTATGTTATGTAATCCATGTATTTAAGTTCTGCTAATTTGAATTTCTGAACGTTTTAAGGAATCATGATGTATAAACTTATTTATGGTTAATGAGGATGTAAGAATTGATTTATGATTAATGTTAAGATGTTAGGTTCGATTCTAATTTTCGCATTTAATGTATATGATAATTCTCTTTTAAGATAGATGTATGAAAATTTTGGAATGGATATGAGAAATGATGTGGTTTAGTTTTAATAGTATTAAAAAAAAAAATATTCCAAAATTGTTCCAAATTATAACACGTTCGAAAAAGTGAGGTATTACAGGTATACTATTACGAAATTCTGTTATAACTTATGATTTAGTTATTAATTTGTTGTTTTAAGCAATTGAGCCATCGTGGGATATAATTTTTTGAGTATTTTTATTTATTTAAATTAATATTTTGATTTATTTATATATTATAAATATAATTATATTATATTTTTGTAGTAATAAAATGATCTATGAGTTGTTCTTTATCTAAATCTATCAAGTAGTTATTTCACATAATTATGTCGAATGGAAAAGGGTGTAGTATTGTTTTGATTAAATTTATAGATTTTTTGCATGATCAAGTAATAATTACATAAAATTATGTGCAATTAACAATGATACAACACTTATTATATAGATATATGTGAAATTACAAGGAACAAATAGTAATTTTATTGAATTTGGACATATTTGATAATTTATTCAAAATATGTGTTATTCATACTTAGATGATTTATGCGTTATTTTCTACTTAGACAATTGATATTGTTCACCAAACTTAAAGTTTATATTTATTATAAATTTTATACTTTAATTTATATTCATAAGCAACCAAGATATATCAATTATGTACAAACAATCAAGATATATCAATTCTTATTCTTAATAGATTACATTATAAGTTTGATATGTTATATAATATGGATAGTGTTACTTACAAATAATATACATTAGTAAATTTATCATTTTTGTTCATTATTTATAATAGTAATTTGTTCCATTTTTGACTATACAACTCATTATTTTACTATTAATCAATTTTCATAACTAATTTTTTTGCTTTGAAAATGTACAACTTTAATGTGTTGACAAGTAATTTTAGGTGGGAATTTTAGGAGGGAAGCATATGAGTGAAAAATGTTTAGTATGCGTTTTGAATTTTTTTATAAGGTTAAAATTGTCCTTTTATTTTGTTAAATATTATAAAATAAAATAATATAAAATAAGTATTAAATTGCTTTCTATTTGAATAGATTCTAGCCATTTAATAAAGTCTATTAAAAATTACTTAAACAATCAAAATGGCACCGTGCACACCTTTATAAAATAGTACTAAACTAGTAAAATTAATAAAAATATTTATTGAAACTTTCTATTCTTCTTCCTCAAAAAAATTATGTGAGAGATATATATAGCTTAATCTTCCGTTGCGAAATTCTCGTTCAAAGAGCAAAAAAAGAAATTCCCATGTCAGGCCAACTTGAGCAGAAGTTTTAAGAATAGGACTTAAAACACTTTTAAAGTGGTTAACCCAGTCGACTCAATCAGCTACCTAAGTTTAATATTAAAATCCATGTAAACTCCGTATCATATTGTCAATTTAATTAGGTAACAATTTATGAATAAAAGAACATAAAAAATATGTATAAATATTTGTTAATTACAACCAATCTGGTACAAGATGCCTATCATTTTGTCACCTTATTTAGGTACAAATTTATGAATAGAATAATGTAGAAAATACCTCAAATTAGATCTCTTTGATGAACTCTCCAGTCCAATTTGATCCCACATTCATTGACTGACTAATAAAATAATATAAAATTACCTCACAACGTTTGTTAATAGAAATTAGGGATGTACACGGTCCGATTTGATCAATTTTTGATATTTTTAATACGTCAAATAGCTCGTACAATTTTTCTATCAAGCCAGACCACACGGTCTGGTTTGGTGAATAGAAACCGCACCGCATTTTGTGGTGCGATTTCCACGGTTTGTTCAAAATATTAATTCAGTCATTTTCGTAGTGTGATTTTCATAATTTAATAAATTGTTTCATCAACTATTTAATTCATAAATCAAAATAAATAAAATAATCTTTTATTTATACAATATGTAAACAGATTGTTAACAACAAACAGTTTGTTTTACAAAATAATCTGTAATTTGTTAATACAAATAATTTGTTTTTACAAATTTGTAAAAACAATCTGTTTGATTGTTTATATATAAATAGAACAGATTGTTTACAATTTGTTTACTAGATCTATTTTTCTGGTTTGAAAATAAATTATTTTATAATTTTTTTATTATTACATTATACTCGGGCGGTTTGGTTTTAAACCGAACCAAGAAATTCTCAAACCATAAACCGCACGGTTTGAGAATTTCTCAAACGGTGTCGGACTGCTTATCTCAAAAAATCACGCGGTGCGATTCGATTTGGTCGATTTTTTTGAACACCCATAATAGAAATGAACATTCAGATCTAGAATCTAGATTTGCTTTTGTACAACTTAATTAATGTTCACAATAATTACCAAAAGCAATATTTAGTAGGCCGGCTCGATCAAGGGTAGAGTCAAAAAAAAATTTCAGTGAAGACGTTGTTACTGTTCATTGATCACGTGAAGTAGGGGTTTAGGCGAGGCGAGCAAGAGAGAGCTAGAGAGGCAGCAATCAATCAGCTAACGACGGAGGGCTAAATAGGCGATCGAGAGAGTTTAGAGAGGTAGCAAGTAAGAGTGAGGTGGTGACCGACAAGGGCAAGCAAGGACCGACAGATGATGGGGAAGGCGACCCGACAAGGACTAGATCAAGGCGGCAAACGACGAAATGACCAAGGAGAGCGAACGAAACGAGCAAGTAAGCAACCTTAGTGATGGTTCGACAAAGGCACGAAGACTAGAACAAGTAAAAGTAAAAGACAAGCAGCCCACAGCGAACAAGAGCAAAAAAGAGATTGAATAAGGGTTTTCATTTTCTAAATTTATTATGGGCCCAAAATTAATGGCTGGCCAAGGCTTTTATTGGGCCTAAATTGGCTCTGCCCCTTAACTCGATTGATGTAGCAATGAGCAAGTAAAGGAAAACTGAACTATGTGTTAATCACATCCATTCATCAACTTGTTATCTTAAGGTGTTAAAAGAAGACATAATAATTAAGAGGTAAACTGTTAGAATAATAATAATAATAATAATAATAATAAGAGAGGATACTGTGATTTTTATAAAGTTTAGGATGTTAATATCATTTTTTAAAAATAGGGTTGGAATAGTGTATTTTAGCCATACTTAAGGGGAATGTAGTGTAGTTGTCCTAAAATGGAAGCATCAACTATCAAATTACTAATATTTGCGGCCACGTGAAGCATGGCCTCTCTTTCAGGCTTTACAGGTGTACGCTCGGTTAAAAACCATAGTGCTTTACAAGGGGAGGAAAACTAAGTCCACCCGTTGGTCACTCAGATATGTCACCCTTCCGCCAAGCAACGGTGTTAAGGCTGTATACGAACAAATAAAGTAATACAAATATCAAATACTAATAGTTACGTATTAATGTTCACATTAATATTTTCAAACAAAAATATAATTTTATGAAACTAGATAATTAGCTCATTGTCTAACCACATGGGGATGGGGATGGGGATGGACATCCTGAATTTCCTATTTCACACGTACGAGGGTGCTCACACGTGCGATGCATGCAGACCGAGAAGAGAACCACACGGATCACGTGATCTGCAACTTCGTTTGACTACTATTTAAATTTAATAAAAACAGGTTTTCTAAATTTAATCCAATTCAATGAAAATGGCGATGGAAATATATAAGTAATGTGTAAGTTCATCTATATATGTTTGCCCGTCAAACTGGTTCAGGTTGTTTGTTGCAGAAATAAGAGAGACATGGGTAAAATCGCCATAGCACTACTCCTGTTCTGTTCGCTGATC
Source organism: Diospyros lotus (assembly GCF_014633365.1). Classification (NCBI taxonomy): domain Eukaryota; kingdom Viridiplantae; phylum Streptophyta; class Magnoliopsida; order Ericales; family Ebenaceae; genus Diospyros; species Diospyros lotus. The sequence continues at coordinate 39,973,017 of NC_068338.1, read as the reverse complement.
CTGCCGGCGCCGGCATACCACGGCGTCCCCCGAGATCCGGAATCGGTCGCGGATTGGTTCGACAATCAAATCTACAAAACCGAGAAGCTAACAAAGCTTCATTTCTTCATCCACCACGAAGTGAGCGGCAAAAACCCGACAGCCCTGGAGGTAGTCCGGCCCAACAAAACCCACGGCCGCTTCGACTTCGGCGTGGTCGTGATGTTCGACGACGCGGTGACGGTGGGGCCGGAGCGCGACTCCACCGAAATCGGCCGAATCCAGGGGAGCTTCAGCTCGGCCGGCTTGAACGAAGTGAGTCTGATGAACAACTTCCTCCTCTTCTTCACCGGTGGACAGTACAAGGGCAGTAGTCTCAGCATCCTAGGCAAGAACACGCCGTACGAGCCCTACCGGGAGATGGCCGTCGTCGGAGGATCCGGTGTTTTCCGGCTAGCACGAGGAGTTGCGACCGTCAATAAATACGCGTACGACGACAAAACCGGCGATGGCGTTCCCGAGTACCATGTTATGGTGATTCATCATGATTCGTCGGCCGAAGCCTCTCCTAAAACTAGTTGCTCTGATGAGCTGTGATAATTGACAACGCTATAGCGATTGTCCATTCTCCGGTTGCTTTTTCCCTAATAATCTGTATTACCCCAGACAAGAAAGAAAAAAGACAAAACAAAAAAGATCCCTAGGTCTTCGGATTTGCTTTTCTATTTACTTCTTAAGCTATTGGTTAGGTAGAGTCCGTCGTCATGGCCGGAAATTTCAGCTAGTCGCCGGAGTTGTTGTCTGGAATTTTACTGTACGTACTTGGTGCTATCAACGGAACCATCTTTTCCATCAATCCAAATATAATACCGTCTGCGCATATCCTCTTCGCGGTGTAATTTTTCTTATCAATTAAATGCGGTGCCTGTAATTAAAAGGCTAAGAATTATTTAGAATGTCTTATTTCTATTGGTGTGTTGTTACTCTGTGCCTGTGGGTACTCGATTTGGGATTTGTACAAGTTAATTTGAACTCAAAGAGTAAATTAAAAATTAAGTTGATCTTAGATTGAGCGTTCTACCCTTAATTTCAAAGTTTATAAAAGTAACATCAAATTTTTATAATTAAAACATGAAAGACAACAGAATATTGAAATTTATAAAACTTATTTTAACATAATTGAACATAAAATAATAAGCAACTGCAATGATGAAGTATATATATATATATATATATATATATATATTTGAGTCTGCAACGCCAGTAGTCAAGAGTGGTGGGTGATTTGCATTTTTAGATTTAAATTTACTCTATATGCAATCATTAGATCAGACTCAAATTTATCTCTTGTCAAAAATTATAAGATTGAGCAGCGAAAACTGAAAACATCCAAGTATATATATATATATTATATAATATATATATATATATATATATTTAAATGAAGTTGTTGGGGTCGAGTTAGGTTTAGGTTCATAGATTCAACCGGGTGACTTTTTTTTTTTTTTTTTCTCTCTCTTTTTAAGAACAAGAATACGTTACATTATTTTGTGCTCTATTTAATGTTGAAAGTTAATCCTATGATATTGAAATTTAAAAGAAAAACATGCTTTTAAGTATTAGTTTCTAATTATTTGTAAAAAATAAGTTTGAAACGTCCATACTTTGGGAAAATAAAAATTTCCTTAACTTCAATTTAAAATAATAGAGCTCACCTTGACTAATCAAATGATATAAAATTAATTTATATATTAATCACCAGCCGGCCGCCCACACAGTCAGAGTTTCAAATCTTATCAACTTCATCAAATATATGTTATATTTTCCACTTCATTTTGTCTCTTCTTCCAACTTTCTTTATTCTCTTATATAGGCCACGGTCCAACGTTACCAACGCTCCTCTAGCCAGCCCTAGAAAAATCAACTTCAACTGACATATAGTTTTTGGGAGTCTGAACTCTGGAGAACGAACCAGCCACGTTCAATTCAAAGCCACAGGATCCCCAGGCCAGATTTTTTTATTCGTTTGGTTATTCACTTGGTTACATCCTTCAACCACAACCGCAACCCCAATCATTTTGTTTTTTTACTTTTGAACTGAATTTATCATAAAGTTCATTTAGTTGAGGTTACAAAAATATTGAACTTAATTAGTACAAGTATTTTATTTATTTTATTTTTTTGTGTGTAAATCATAATCAGATAAAATACAATTACTTTTGAAAAAGAAAAGATGAACTTGACTATCATCCATGGCTTGCTGCCATCGATCTGATCTGATGGTCTTGGTGATGCAACGGCACCACAAGGTTTACCAAGTCCAGTCCACTCCAGTGACTCCACTAATTCAGCTTGGCCAATCAAACCAGCTCGCTAGTGACTCACCAACCACCCCATGCCTCATTGGCTTTTTCAAGAGGTTAAAATAATACCAAGGTCTTTTTTGGAATATATGAGCTCCTTGTCTTTTTCTTTCTTTCTTTTTTTTTTTTATAAATGTTAGATATCCCAAAAAAATTATCAAAAGCAGTGGGGATGTTCAGACATGAAGATAGACAGACTTTAAAGTTCTGTAACACACTTTTATGATCCTAATTAAATATCTAAATTTAATAAACCGTGCTTTCAAATAAAAAAATTATTTTAGTGTTTGTATTGTAGTACTTTGTATTCTTAATTTATTAAATCCATCTTTTCTTTTTTGTGGAGGGCACTTACCGATCGCAGATCACCTTCGTGCTGGCTGACCGCACCAAATCAAAACCCTACCAATGATGGATCACGTGGTTCCCAACTCAATAGCTAGTATCAGATGCATAACAGTGCATCGTATTATAAGTTGGACCCATTCTTCAGGCGGCCCATCTACAAATATTTTACCTTCTTCTCCCCACTTGTTGCACCAAAGCAAACAGAGAGATCGAGAGAGAGAAAGAAAGAAAAAATGGCCAAGGCCACCGGAGTTCTCCTCGTCGCACTCCTGTGCTCGATGATGCTTGTTTTGCCGGCGGTTCAAGGCATAGCTTTCGATCCGAAATCGGTGGAGGAGTGGTTCGACAAACTGAGCCACAAGAGGGAGAAGCTCACCAGGCTTCACTTCTACATCCACAACATACTGAGCGGGGAACAACCAACCGCCGTAAAAGTAGTCCTGCCCAAGAGCTCCGGAAACTTCGACTTCGGCCTCATCGAGATGTTCGACGATCCGATGACGCTCGGCCCGGAGCTCGACTCCACGACGATCGGCCAACTCCAGGGCAGCTTCAGCTCCGCCGGCATCAAGGAAATGAGCCTCGTCAACACCTTCATCCTCAACTTCAAAGGCGGCGAGTACCACGGCAGCACGCTCATCCTGCTCGGCCGCAACGGGCCGTACTACCCCTTCCGCGAGCTATCCGTCGTCGGGGGCACCGGTGTTTTCCGTCTGGCAAGAGGAATCGCCACCGTCAATACCTACCGGATTGACAACGTCACGGCGGACGGTACCGCAGAGTACCATATGAACGTGCTCCACTACGAGTGATGGAATTTTACCTGACAAAAATAATTCGCCGGTGGCTGATTTAGTCCTTTTGGGTGTTGTACTTTGGAAGGTTAGAGTTTTTTCAGTTTAGGTCTGCCAAAATTCCGGTTGCCAGTAATATTGCGACATCTTGATGAGATCTTCTCCTTATTGAAAGCAATTTGTTCTGTCCTTGTTTTTGGTAATTGGTATATCATTCACTTTTGTCCATGCCTTCATTAATGTTTCACTTCTTTTCCTTCATGCTTTTCTATTTTATACAGTTGAATCTAATAATTGGGGGGATTTTCTTTTTATCTTGATTTCAATTGAGGTTACGGTACGGCTTACCAATTTATTTGCAAAGAGTAGTTGGAAGGATTTGTTTGAAAATTTTATTGAGTTTACAAAATTACTAAAAATATTTTATAAAATCAATAAAATTTGAGGAATGAAGTGGTCCCTAAACTTCAACCAACGCAAATGCACAAGCGGCGGCTAATAAGTGCTCCCAGGAAGAATCTGGATGGCTTCCAATCCATTCATTTAATTTCTGCAGCAGCAGCAGCATCAATCAAACAGTGTCCAAATGTGCTAGAGACAACCGGAATAGAGTTTACGGAAGAAATAGCTAATAATTGCCGGCGTGAGATATCCGTTTGTATGTATTTTAAACAATCTGCGGACTGAGGTTGATGATTCAAATCTTGTGGGGAATGGTGGTTGAAATGAATACTACAATCATGCGATACCATCAAGTGTGTAAAAGTATATATGAGAGTGAGAGAGGCTTTCTGTTGATTATAAGTGTGGGAAAAAAAACATGCATAGATTATGTGATTGGACAATTGATATTCATATCAATAAATTATTGACTTAATTCTTTATCTTACGTAGTGAGTCAAATGCTCTAATTACAATCTATCTTCTTTATCAAAATCGAGAACACGAATAATAAAAAATTGCATAAGAATAATAATTTAAAAAAAAATATTAACTAAATATATCTTAAATTGATTAAAGGTGTGGGGGAGTACATACTGTATACTCCTCGTTGCAATGTTGTTGTCATGCTCATGGTTGACTCTTCCTATGATATTATGTTGCATTTATCCTTATTAATTACGAGATGTGTCGTTAGTTTTTTTTTTTATAACTATGTAATTGCTTTTAATAGCCACCTTCTTGGCGTTCTCATAAGTATAAGATTTACAATGTTGACTTTGAGGTCCAATTGTTTCTTATAGGACTTCCTCTAAGACTATTAATGTCTATGTTTAGTGTTTCTTAATCAAAATATTTATTGTGTTTATTAAAATAGTATTTGATAATTAAAATATAAATAAAATATAAAAAATATTTCAGATAAAATTATTTTTTATTATATTTGTTAAATTTATTAAACTGTTTGTCAACTTTTTTGGATAAATTAATCTCTTACTCTAAATAAATTTATCTTGATTTTTAGAGATAAGAAAAAATAACTCATGTGTCATCCAGTGCATTCTAAAAATTTTAACAAATAATTTGATAAAAATTTTAAAATACTTCACAGCTTTATTTTACCATTTCATATTTTGGTTCGAAAAATATTTCAATCTTATTTTAATACAACATTATTTTACTCATTTTAACAAACATTACCTAAATTTACTTGACGATTATTAAAAAAGAAGTCATATGACTTTTTATTTAGATTTTTTTAGATAAATTTATTTCTCCCTATTAGAATAAATTTATCTTAATCTTTATAAATATAAAAAAAAAATGATACTTGTATCCTTCAGTGTATTTTAAAAATTTAACAAATATTTTAATAAAAATCTTAAAATACTTTTAGTCTTATTTTCATATTTCTATATTTTGATTCAAAAAATATTTTAACCTTAATACAACATTATTTTATTTATTTTAACAAACACTACTTTAAATGAGATTATTTCTTAAATCCAATCACATGTCAATTTAATTTTTTTTTTGACAAAATTCCACTTCTAAATAACAATAAATTTATGCTTATTATTAGAATATATTTATATTGATACAGCTCTCCCTTCCATATTCAATTTACAAGAAACCATATTTAGAAGACTAATGATAATTTTTTAAAATTAAGAGAAATCATGTATAATTTAGTAAATTTTTTTTAAAATTTTCGATAATTATGGTCAAGGCACTTAGATAGTGTTTGATAACTAAGACCTTGACAAAATAAGATTTAAAAAATATTTTTTATTATATTTATTAAATTTATTATACAACTTATTAAAAATAAATCACGAGTTTCTTTATTTAAGATTTTATGGATAAATTTTTTTAAAAAGAGAAAAAAATAATTAATTTAATATAAATTTTGAAATATTTTTAATCTTATATTAACTGTTTTCTATTTTAATATAAAAATTATTTTTTTTATTTTAATATAATTTTATTTTACTTATTTTAATTAATTAAGCATTAAAGAAAAAAAAAAAAGAAGAATTCCAAGAAGAACAGCCACTGGGTTGAAAGCGACAAATGTCTAACGCAGAAAAAATAACCAAATAATAAATAAATAAAGGCCACGGGATATCATGGAGACACGTTTTATGTCGGCTTTATGTCTTTCTTCTTTGAAATGTATTTCGTTGGGGTTCACGTCACGTGGGCAAGCAGGAGAGTGGTTTCGCGTGGTGTTGGTACATACGCTGTCGTCGTCCGTCCGTCCATCCAACGGTCCACAATCATCTCATCTTTCACGTCTTTTGGAGGATTTGTTGAGAAATAAAACAATTTTAAACAAAATAAAAAAACAATTTATTCAATAATATTTAAAATGGATATATATATATATATACACTAATATATTTAGCTCGTAAGTACAATGGTGATGTTATGCAGTATATGCTTGAGCTGTTAATCAACGTAACAGAGAAATATAAATAGACGATTGTTTCCATTATTAAAGAAAATAGGAAAATTATTTTTGATTTTTTTAATTTAATTAAAATTAGGTACCTCTACAGAAAATGTTTCATATTACTGAGTTCAAAGTTGTATAATTTTAGTTCCATCATCTTAAGTAATTAAATTAGATTTATTACACTTGGAAACAAATGGTCTATTCTATTATTCCCCTCAAAAAGTCATACATAATAATAGGCAGAATCTTTATAATAAAAATATTAACCCAGCGCTATACTAACCTTGATAAAATCGAATATATCCAAACAACATTAATAAACCTCTGTGACCCACAATAATATGGTAATAAATTGGCCAAGTGCAAGTCTTTAGACAACAAATAGTGTGCTAAATAATTTGCCCAACTATCATGTAACTAATTAGTGGTACCACCATCCTTCAAAAAAATATATTTTTTTCCCACCAAAACGACTTAATTTGCAATTTTATTTCGAGATTGGGCTCTTGCAACGGCAATTACCCAAAATCTGTCTCTAAAATTTTGGGCCCAAAATTGTTTCAATTAAAACTGCCTTGGAAAGCCCATCTCGAACGGGAAAGCCCAGAAATTTGGCCCAAGATAAAGAGCCGCTTTGATTAAAAACACTAGCTTCTGCCCTCTGCTTCCAAATGATTGTTTATTTTTCTAATTCTGATTAAACGTTATAAAATGTTTTTTAAAACCTTTTGCTTCGAACTTCCAAGTTCCAAGTAACATAAAGGGTGTCTTTGATAGCTTTTAATTAAAAATATATATTTTTTAATTTACATAAAAAATAAAAATCATCCTTTAATAGAATTTTTATAAAAAATAAATTAAAATATATTTTAATGATTGTACCATAAAATTTAATTTTATAAAAATATAATATGTCAAATAATAAAAATAAAATTTAATTCCTCAAATATAATATTTTTCATAAAATTTATTTTTATATTATCAAACACACTGAAATTGAGTGTCCGTGTGTTGAGTGGAAATCGAAACAATGTTCACTGTTTACTATTAAATAAAAAATATATATATAAAAATACCCTCCCAACCTTATCAAAAACAACCATTTTGACCCCTTGAATTCTTGAATTTAGAACAAATACACAATTAATTTTGTAATTCGGTGCACGTGAGATACACGCGCCAGACATTCCTCGTCTTCCTCGTGATAGTCGCTTGCGACGGATGCGGGCGGGCAAGGGATGCAAGTAGCAACAACGTGGCAGGTAGAGCTAGGCCGGTGGCTTGGAAGGCGAGTGGTCGTCGGCAACTGATGGGTGCCGACGATAGCAAGCCAGCGATAGCAGCGACAGATTTGGTAGCCAATGACGACGTCGATCAGGGTCGGGAGGGCTAACGATAGCAATGGTGTGGGCGTGGACCAGCAGATCTAAGCGATGGCGTGAGAGGCAAGCGGTCAGTCACTTGTTCGCCTTCCTCGAGTTGGTGGCCGGCGACGGAGTCGATCAATTCTGACAATAGCAGCAACATACGCGTGGGTGGGCAACGGTGGTCCGACAAAGTGGGCGATCGTCTTTCTCCCCATTACTCTCCTCATAAGCATATGGTTTCACGCGTCAATCTCGCAAGAATTTGGAATACGTCCTTGGAACGAAATTAGACGTGTGTTCAAAATTCAAAAATTGACGGCATGATAGGTTGAATTCAAAGTTGAATAGGGCCAAATAGTTATTTGGGCAAAGTTTGAGGCACTTTTATGCTTTTTGTCAAATAATAATTAACATTATTTTATTTTATCTGAAGTTAACATAAGACTTGACCACAGTTTCAAAATTGAACTGTCTATAAATGGAATCGGAATTGGAACCAAACAATTTATAGGTGATTCTGTTTCTGGTTCTCTAATGATTTAGTTTCCATTCTCAACAATTTCAAATCTACTTCAAATTTAATAAAAAAAAATAAACTTAATTTATATAAATCAAATTATTTACGTATCTTTTTAGAATTTAAAAGAATCAAACCTCACATAATTCATTTGTCATTTGAATTTGAAATTCCTCACTTTAATTAAAATTATTTTTGAAAATATTAATTATGGTGTATTGTATTATATATTTTATATTTATTTAATTTATCTTTTAACAGTTTAAACCGATTTCGATTCCGATTCTTTATTTTTAAGAATTAGAATCGAATCGTAAATTTTTACTTTCGTTATAGTTTTTGAATCAAAATCAAAAAAATAATTTCAATTAAGTTTTTAGAATAATTATTTCAGTTCGGTTCACAGTTTGAAGGAACCATGGGGAGGCCTAACATAAATATGTAAAGTATTAATAAAAATTTTAAAATTTAAATATTTAAAGGAATGATTTATTATTTATGTCAAATAATATTTACATTGTTGGACCCCAGAGTAACGGTGATTGATGGGTGTACGAGTCTCATCTCACTCCCTTCTGAATTTATCTGCATCAGATAAAAGTTAGGTTGGTCACGGGGACCATAACAAAATCGATTCCCCATTAACTGGATTATATATATAAGAATATATGGATGGAAAAAGAAAGTTTGGTAGGGATTGGATTGGAGGGAGGGATTTGACTGGTCTAGCCTCAGATATGGCTTTGACCATCAGCTGACTCTTTGACCACTTTTCCAAATGTGTCAGACCACACTTATCCCATTGCAATCAATAATGATGAAATATCTCAATCTCGCCATCCTTGTGACGATGGGCCTCAATTGTCACCTCCCCTTTCAACCTTCGTTCCTTCCTTTCCGGACACCTATTTGTAGGGTTAATTACCCAGAGACCCCCCTCTAGGTTAGCAATATGAATATACAATTTAACCAAAATATGAATATTATTTGGTGTTGATTAACAATTTAACCAAAATATGAATAGTATTTTTTAATTGAGAATTTTTTTGACATCATCTTTAATTTTATACCCAAAAAAACTATATTTATATGTCAAAAAATGAAAATGAAAATAACAGCAATACCCCAATTACACACAATTTTGTTGCCGGGAAAATGCTTAAGAGGAGATGAAGTGGGTTTTTAAATTTCTAAAACAAAACTTAATAAATTTCATAAAAAATATTTGTAATGAGAGTTTATCCAATTTTTAATGTGATTTTTGAAGATGAATAAAGTAAGCCAAAGTAAACAATGGTCAACCACAAAACAACAGGTTTTGTAGGGATTCAACTTATATAATAGAGTCTGTCTTTTTTCCTTGAGCCAAAACTTGAGTTTTAATTAAAAAACTCCTTTTATCTCTTGTTAGGACGTAAAACATGTAATACAAATCTCTTTTATGTAACAAGTATAAAGTTGATGTAACTAAACAAATTCTTTTTATATGAGAGATGACTACGGAAAGTATAAAATAAAATTTTGATGCCTTCACAAATATGGTGTAGTGATAAAGTACTTGAAATTTTATATAAAGTATCAGGGTTCGAATTAATGCAGAAATTTATTAAAAGGTTTAAGTCTTGCATGGATTACACTGCATGTCAAGATTTGAGTGTATATAGACTGTGTTAGTATTCGAATTTACCCGAATAGTGCATCAGGGAAAATATCATTCGTCTCTAAAAATTAATCGAGCAAAATTTGGACACCCTAGATAAATTAAAAAATAAAATAAAACTTTAATTTACAACTCATTTTGTAACAGTAAAGATGAAAGAAGAGTAGCAGTCAAGTTGTGCACTATACTTGAATGCTAGAGACCTTTTTGAGTACTTTCATTTTTATCACAACTATATTAGGGTAATAAATAAAGTTGCCCTATTTTTACTTTTTAATTTTTAATTTTATGTTTTAAATTTATTTTTATTTTTTTTATAGTCTATTTTTAAAAAATTAAAAACGTATTCTCTTTATTATTTTAAAAAACTATTTTTTAAAATAAAAAATTAGAAAATATGTTCTTTTTAAAATTTTGAAAATAAGTTTTTAATTATATTTTATTCAATAAATTTGATTATTCAGTAAATTACAAATATTTAATGTTAATATATTATTAAAAAATATATACATTTTAAAGTTAATAAATTTTGTAATATTTTTCTATTATAATAATAAAATATGAATAAATAAATATATTTTGAGTTTAGAGTTAATTTTGGATGAAAACATTCAAAAATAACTTTTGTTGTTTTAAGTTTTCTTTATAATTTTTTTATTTTTAAAATACATTTTAAAAATAGTAAAAAGAAAATATTTTTATTAGTTTAAAAAATTAAAAACTAAAAATAACTTAAAAATAATAAAGAGAACGCAATTTAAATTTTTTGATTGGCGATGGAGCATCTTAAATAGTTCAAATATCACAAACTTATTTGTGAGAGATTGTTTCTTCATAAAATATTTTTTAATTTGAGCAATTTTCCAGGTTGCAGTTCTATGAGAATGATTAGTAGCATGAAACAATTTTGTACGAGAACAGAGTTGTAGATTTGCATACTTTACTAATTGAAATGTGATACATTTATAAGGATAAATATAAAAATAGAAAAATTGTACTTTTGAAGATTTTAAACATTGTATTTCAAAAAAAGAACAGAGAGATAGTTGTTGGGTTTGTGTTTCTTAATGAGACATAAGGTGATGACAATGGTTTGGGTTAGTTTTATAGATTTAAACTCAGGATTGAAGCGATGGTTCAATACTCTTATTGGCAGCCTAAATAAAAGTCAGGCCATAAACCCTTAACTCTCCATTTAGAGGAGAAATGGGTCTTGACCCATTTACTCAAGAGAGGGAGGAAGCCCAAGCCCATTAACCCTTTAGCCCATTTTCTCTTGTACTCTAGGCCCTTAATATAAAAGGGTTTATTTCCCCTTTTGTGCCCTATGTGTGGCGGCCGATTATGTTCTCTTTCTTGTTGTCTCTCTCGATCGATTCTCCTTTCATTGATGGCCGATCCTCTTGGGTTTTCTTTCCATCTCAATCGGATACTCATTTTCATGTTGGAGGCTGCCTCTTTCCTTGTGGGTTCTTGGTTGATCCTTCGTCGAGGCTCGTGTCCTCTATTTAGCCAATTTGTGGTTCTCTTTTTGGGTAAGTTTTTATTGGCCATTAGTTCAACCCATTATCTTAGTGATTATTGTTGCTCCTGCGTGGACTCCATTGCACGTTAAACTTGTGTGGTGCTTTGGTAAGAGAAAGGGTGTTCGTGTGCTTGGTCGAGAGGCTTGCGTGGGTTTGATGGTTTCGGTTCTTAAGGGTTTGGGCTTCTTCATGGTTTGGTGTCCCTATTCGTTGGCGTTACTTAAGTGGTAATTGGACGAACCTAGATCTAAGCCTTGGAGTAGTTTTCGTGACTGGCATTATAGCCGAAACATGGAGTTTTTCTTCGTGTTCATCTTCTTTACATTCTGTTTTTACGTTCGGTTATATTTGGTTTAATTTGATTTGCACTAATCTCTTTTTGTTTTGTAGTTGATTTTCCGTAACAATTGGTATCAGAGTCTTGTCTGGCTCTTGAGTTGTGCGAAATCAAAACCTAATTAAAAAACCCTTATGATTTTCTCGATCGATTTTACATGATAAGAGTTTTAGGGTTTATGTTGAATTTGAATTGTCTAACTTCAATTGCTTTGTGCAGTGAGTGATTCAAGGTAAACCAACCCCATTTATGTGATTGTTTGATCGAGTAGCATCCCTTTGATCGACACGTGCCAACAAGCTTACTGGCCTACGACGGCGTGTGTAGTTGCAGATTGCGGTGCGTGAAGGTCGGCAAAGGCAGTGTTTCCAACCCTCGTATGTTTACGGATTGTTAAAAAAAGATTTGAAAAATATTGGAAACAATAGGTGATTATTTAAATGATATAAAAAATTAATTTTTAAATATTATAATTGTTTGAAACATAATTTGTTGCTGTGAAGCAGTTTATAGTAAATTTCAACCATGGTTGTCGCCACGAAACAAAGTAATTTTTAACTTTTGAAATTAAAAACATAAATATAATCTTTGAAAATTCAATTAAAAAATCAGTGAGAAAAATAAGAAAATTCAAAAAATGTGTACTTAAATATTCAATCAAATATCGTATTTATTAATAAAAAATAAACACTTCAATTATCTAAAAATTAATTTATTTTCATGATTTAAAGATAAATAAAAAATTAATTTGTTTCTATAATTCAAAAGATGAATTAGTTTTCATTTAACTTATGAACTAATTAGTTGAAACATTTCTTTAGAAATAAATTAGAATTTTGTTTAAGTTTAGGGAGTGATAAAAGTTGGTAGTTACTTTTTTTTTTTTTAATTTTTTTTTAAATTTATCAAATCATCAATTAGCCACTGTCCTCCACTTAAAGAGCAGGTTTGATATTTATATTTTTAATTAATTTGTAATAATAAAATAATGTGTAATTATTTATAATTAATAGATACATTATAGTCATTTCATTTTGTAGCATGTAAATATAATTTTTTTGAGATGAGAAGTATAGATGAAGGAGATTCTCGATCAAAAATAAAAATATAAAAAAGTAAATATCTTAAACTATAAATTTTGAAAGATTTAATAAATTTTAGCATAATATTGTGGTATAATTATTTTGGAGAGAGAGAGAGGATAGGTGGGCACGAGAGAGACAGAGAGAGAGAGAGAGAGGAGAAAAAGGGATAGGTGAGCACGAGAGAAACGATAGCCAGTGCATATCGGTCTCCCCCTCCCCAAAAAAAGAAATCAAATCAGGAGAAGATTGAGACGAGATGGAAGACAACTCATCAAGTGGATCCCCAAGCGTCGGATCGGCTTCGACAAATGCCAGCCGTCGCTTCGATTCCCCAGAAACTGAAAGCTTATTCTATTTTTTTTATTTATTATTATGCCTACATGGCAGTGTGCGGGCCCCACTCAGTCTATGCCTACGCCTATGCCTAGTTTTTTCCCGTATATTAGAAAGCCCAAAGCACATGGCCCAGCCCTCTCTCTCGTCTTAACAGAGAAAGGAAGAAAGAAAGAGAGAGATTGGGGGAGGGTAAAGTAGGGTTTGGGTTTGGGTTTGATTCTTTCGATGGAGAAGGGAAACGACGGCAGGAGAACAGGGATTGTGAAGTGGTTCAGCGACCAGAAGGGTTTCGGCTTCATCACTCCTGATGACGGAGGCGAAGATTTGTTTGTCCACCAGTCCTCGATCCGGACCGAGGGCTTTCGCAGCCTGGCCGACGGCGAGACCGTCGAGTTCTTGATCGAGTCCGGCGGCGATGGCCGCACCAAAGCCGCTGATGTCACCGGCCCCAACGAGTCCCCGGTTCAAGGCACCTCGCGTGGCGGAGGCGGCGGAGGAAGAGGCGGTGGCGGTGGGTATGGCTTTAACGGTGGAGGAAGAGCAGGTGGAGGAAGAGGCGGCCGCGGAGGCGGGGGAGGGGGTTACGGCGGCGGAGCTGGGTACGGCGGCGGTGGCGGCGGCTATGGAGGTGGTGGTTATGGAGGTGGTAGTGGGAGCGGTTGCTTCAAATGCGGTGATACTGGGCATATCGCCAGGGACTGTTACCAGGGCGGCGGCGGCGGAGGCGGCGGCAGGTACGGCGGAGGCGGCGGCGGCGGCGGAGGCGGAGGCTGCTACAGCTGTGGTGAGCAAGGGCATTTCGCTCGTGATTGCCCCAACTCCAACAATTGAAACTGGTAAACAGGAAAGAGAAAGAGGGTCCCCTCTTCATCGTTCTTAGTATTTTATATTTGAATTTCTGAATCGGTGAACCATACATATTACAGTATCTATTTTGTGAGCATTACAGGTGATGTGGCGTATGGTCACCTCTTTGGATTTGTCGTGTGGTTTTAGTGTTTGGTTTTTGGTAGGTAGACTTTTATCTTCGGATATGGCGCTTTGTAAACTCTTTATGCATCTTATGCTGTCTGGATGAAATGTGATGACATTGGAGGTTGGGCAACTCGTTGCTTTGTGCTTCCACCATTCAATTTCTTTAAAATCAGTTGTGTTTTGCGGTGGATATGTGAATATTGCTGTTGGCATAAACCCATGTACTGGGTTTACTCTTTGTTTCTATTGGCTGTTCTCGTGGTGCCTCAGCCTTCTGAGTCTGCAATTGAATAAGTTTAAGATGGATTTAATCCTCAGAGCACTCCACGGCTGAGTAGAGTACGGTTCAGAGGGTAGTGTTAAATTGCGTAATGATTCAGAAGAAATTTGCAGATTTACCAAAAATATTGATATGTGACAGCAGTTAACTGGGTTGGGATATAAAACTTCGTTCTCATCTGTTGCTGCTTTGATACACAATAAAACTAGGCATAGGCATAGACTGAAGGACCTCAATTATAGTTTTGACATTCGGATTGAAGGACCTCAATTGAAACGTTAGGCCTATGGAAAACTACTCTTGTTGGACTGAGCTGGCTGAATTGGCTTGTATGCTTGTTAATTATATTGTCTTTAGATCGTACAGATTGTAGATCTGGTGGGTTACAAGCTTTCTTGCATAATTCTTTACGTGATTGTATAGGTTTAAAACTCTCAATTGATTGAAACCTAACTTGATCCATTGGCATTGCCACCCTATATGTAGTTCGAGAGAGTATCACCATGTTCCACTAGCACAAGCCCATGAGAGTGTGCCAACATTTTCCACCCACGGTTGATGTCAGTGCCTTGTGGAACATGGTGACGCACTCTCGAAATATATTGATGACACCCGTGCGGTTCTTTTGAAGCCTTTATTTCTTGAATGGACGTGGGAGGTGACAAATGTGTTCCCTCTAGTCTAGGAACACTTTGCTGACACTCTTGGATGTAATTGCGAATTATAAAAGGGAATCCAACTGTCTTGCGACTTGTAAAACCGTAATAAAAGGAAGTAGGGTTGTTTATACTTGCTGTGGAGGAGTGGGTTGCACGACTCTTGGATCTTCTTCACGCGTCTGCCCTCTTAGAAGGTCGACGGAACTATTGGCTGTTGCTTTTTGTCCCTAATGTTACTGCGACTGGAGGTTTAGACTTCTCGTTTTTTATTTCCTAGTTTCTTCATAAAAAAATAAATTTTAGTTACTTATTTTGGTGTTTTGAGTTTAAAATGATGAATGACTTGTTGAGTTTGTTGTTAATTAGATTAAACTTATTTGTTTGGGATCTTGTATTATGAATTTTAAGTGCGTGTTTATGAGTTTGGATTATGTAGTTGTGTTTTAAAATTTTATTTTATTAATTAATGTATCCCAACCTCATCTTCTACAGTAGTAGAGAATATTGATTCCCCAAAGCTCAAGCCGAATGCGTGAAATGATCAAAACGCCCATCGCGTTCATAATGATTACCATTACCAATACAATTATACAAGAATGTTTTGATCATTTCACGTTGTTGGCCTCCTACGACTTCGGCTTAAGCTTTCGGGGCAGTCCGTTTATTATCGTTATTTTGTTTCTGTATTTAGCTTTTGGTACATCCAGGGGCGGATCTAGGAGTAGATCTGGGGGAGGGCTGGCCCCCAGATCCATAACCCATTTCAGCTCTCCTCCCTTGCAAATCTGGGGGAGGGCTGAATCTTGGGGGGGCTGCAGCCCGTGCCTGCCCCCCCCCCCCCCCCTAAATCCGCCCCTGGGTACATCTTATTTCACGAGCTTTGATCATCATCTCTTGTCCTTTTCTTTGTGCTCAGCGTCTTGCCCTGCTTCCTATTTAGCAAAGCCTTGATTATAATTATCGTCGTCTTTCATGGGCTCGATTTTGTTTAACCCGGATGTGCTTGTTGACAGTGCACAAGTTGAATCACTTGGATTCAAATCATTATTGTAGCCGGACTCAATCGGGGGTTGGGTTTGACAAATTGGTTGAACGTCTAAAACAGGGAGATGGGAATTTGAACCGACCCGACCCATAATTTTTTAAGCATAGGAAATGAGTTTAACAACAGGAACGGTTGGCCTTTGCCTCGTGTTTCTTGTATGGAAAATTAAGGTAGTTTCCATCAACATTTATACAATAGGGGATATGACTCGCATTGTGCTATTGGAAGTTATATAATCTTCGTTCGTTATGGGAAGAGTCTTAGATCTTGGAAAGGAATAATTTTATCTCTAGTGTCATTTTCCAAACATGCTTAATGATTTGACACCTTGATGATGCGGGAAGATTCAAGCATCTCTGTCATGCATCTCTATCACAAGAAGAATATATGGGTATGGCACATTAACGTGAAGATTTAAGCATTAGCCATCATAACATAGTAAAATTTTTCTTACGCTGCAGCACCACATAAAAAATAAAATAAAACAAAATCCAAAGCTCTAAACTAGTCATTTTGGTAGTCCTCAAGTCCTCTGCAAGCAGACTGCGATTCTTCCGCGGCTTACAGGTGGTGGCGCCCGTGGTGGAAGCTGGCCGGCGGAGGCAGAAGAGGGGCGGTGGCGTTGAGGCGGTGCGGTGGCGGGACCGGTGGCGGAGGGCACTGGTAGCATTTGGCAAAGAGTCCGAATGTGTCAATTTGGTGAATAAAATTCACCATGCTCGCCCACCCGCCAAATCCAAACCCGACGACAAGGACCCACGCCACCACGAAGGCGTTTATCGTGTAGGCGCCGGCCCACCTCCCGAAATACTTGGGCGGTTGCTCCACGGCGTTCTGCATCCAAAAGAAAAATCAGACGGCTGATTATACACCCAATGATCTCATCTATTGCCGAGAAGTTTAGACGAATAAATTCTGCTGTACTTCCGCGACGCAGGGAATCAGCGTACGGATTGATTTCGCTGTAAAGCCCGAACTTTGGCTGTGGCTGTCAGGATGGGTGCTTGATCTTTAATCAAACGCAAAGCAGAGCTGGAAGCTCGCAACTTCCCGCAAAAAGGCGTGCAGCCGTACATATTAATGAGATTAATTAGTACTGTTTAAACTTGATAATATGATAAAAGTTACCTCACGGGCGGAGGGTGATCTGAAGGTGAACATATGGGCGAGGGCGGGGACGATATAGACGGTGAAGCTGACGAGGAGGGAGCCGACGGTGGAGTTGATGGGGCCGAAGAAGGGGAAGATGATGGCCAAGAACCATATCGGAATCACAACCGGCAGCCTCGCCGCCGCCCGTTTGCACATGCTCTTGCACTCATGCATCCCTATTGCCTTCTCCCACACGAAGTACAACGGCGTGCATGCGAATCCAAATGTTATAAACTGCACAAAACCAATGCCAAATCCCATTTAAGTTTTTGACCGTCCATGCGAACTCGCAACCATTACTGTACCAATAAATTTATTGGTTCGTATCATTTTGATGATTTTCTTTTCATAAAACTATTGTAGAGAGAAGAATGCGCGCCTGATGGATGAGCATCAAGACGACGGCCATGTCCCTGAAGGGGGATTTTGGGAGGAGAGCAAAAGCGTTAGAATGGTTGAGAAGCATGTCGCCGAACGCCCAGTAGACCGCCGCCGCGGACGGAAGCGTGAGGGTTAAGACATACAAAGTAGCGAGCAAGTAGATGGCCTTGAACTTTTGTGGCTTCCACATTGCGTGCATGATTTCTCTGCGCGCCCAAGTAAAAGAATAAGCCAATTACATATTTCAATCCTCTCTAACACTCATTGATTCAACAAGGAAAACATAAACTCTTCTAAAGTTGTTTCTACAAACATTCCCCGCAATGATATTGTGATAATATTTTTGAAAATATGCATCAGTCAATGGGTGTCCTAGTTCTTTAATCAATGAACCATAGATACTTGGGCTTGATTGAGCCTTTGTCACATTGGGCAAGGCCCAATTCCCACAACGTGATTGATAAATGAAAATTCCCAATTAGTAAAAGTTATACTGTATGTCTGTCAAAAAAAAAAAAAAGTGACTCTCTAAATTCAAAAAACTCATGCTCAATTTATTATATTTAACAATTAAGCATAAATATATTATATAGTATCAGAGTTAATTAATTGTGTATGTATGTTTGTGTAGTTGTGTGTTTAGTTTCCTAACTCGAAAGAAAACATCCCATCAACCATTTGAGACAAATCAAGATAGACCGCTTTTCTTTTCTTCTCTTAGGACAAAAAGCTGCTCGCTTTTAGGTTTTTTTTTTTTTTTTTTTCAAAAATAAAAATGGAAAGAGAGAAGGCTTTCCCACATTTTAGAAAGAACAAAGAGGGTTCCTCGTAGAGGACTTTTTGCCGTTCCCGCCTGAACAGAGGGGGATTTCGGAATTGCAGACGTCCAGAGACTCAGAGCCATAATTTTCCAAAGCGAATCTCGAGAACATTGACTCGTTAGACAAAGATTGATCATTGAATCAGCCGGTCAGGGAATAATAAAGCTTTTGATGGAAATAGAAATAGGTATAAGCGGCTCTCTCTCTCTCTGTCTCTCTCGTGTATGGTCAGGTCAGGCCACACCGCAGCGCAGCCGACCAAGGTTAAGTCACTTGCAATCCCACGCGAGGGCCGAGGTGCATTCCGTTTTGTTTTCTCTTCCTATTATTATTGTTGCTATTTTACAATCTTACCCAAGCTAAACCAGGACTTGGCCGAGGGAAAACGTGGGCAATGCGGGGAATAAACGTAAAAGGCATGCAACGCATGAAATCTCTGAACTTGTCTTACACAGTCACAGCATGTCCCCCGAATGTGTAGAGAATGTTGGTAGCCCCTGTGAAGTATAGCACCATCGTGCTTGGCCCCGAATGCTTCACCTCCTCCACCTACCCAATTAATAATTTCAAGCAACATATAATAAATTCAGTATAATATTGCCTCACAGATAAACGATGCGTGTAAACTAGCAAGCTAGTACCTGTCCGTGGAGGAGAGATGCGGCGGTGAGGTACCAAGCAGTGTAAGTGGTCATTAGCAGGCCGAGGAAAGACCAGATCCGGTAGTTGTGAAACGAGGGAATGAAGACGGTGGTGGCGCAGCAGGCTCCGAAGATGTATGTCCATGTTCTCTTGTCCAGATGGTCATTTATGTAATATATGTTGCTGCATATATATACTAGTTAAAAATTAACACACACTACGAATACAACATATATTATGCGATGGACCTAGCTGAGAGTGATAAACAAGGGAACTTATGTACGTACCTAGCGCAGGCAATGAGCTGAATGACAGATCCGAAGAGAAGAAAGGTGCAGTTGAAAGCCAAGCCGACGTTCCTCCAGTGTTTTCCGAGCAGCCCATCGAGCACTTCGAACCACTGAATCACATGGTTCCTGAAATCCACTTTCTCCCTTTCTTTCCTGGTTCTGTACTCCACGTAGAGAACGCTTATGAGGTAGGCTGTCCAGCTGCCCAGCAGCCCGTAGAACAGCTGGAATAGTATGCCCGAAAGCATCCCCAGCTGAGAGAACGAGTACGGCAAGGTCAGCAGAACCTGAGCAACCTGATCCAATAACAATAATTTAACAACCAAACACCCACAATATTAATCCTTAACACTTTAACGCTTCGAAATGCATCCATCTTTACAACCTTAGCCATCGAATTAACAAGAAGAAGAAGAAGAAGGAGGAGGAGGAGGAGACCTGGTTTGATGCACAGCTAAACCAAGCGTCATACACAGAGCCGCCATGCCAGAAGAGCTTCGACATCCTGGATTTCACATCCACGGGCTTCCCTTCCCTCTCCATCTCCACATAATTCCCTACTATCACCGTCTCCACCACCTTGTCCGCCGCCGCCATAGCTCTCTCTCTCTCTCTCTATCTCTATCTGTCAACCCTTCTTCGTTTCCTGCTATATATTATATATCTTATCGTGTGTATGAATGCAAGATATTAAGAATGAAAACGGGTTAAGCTCAAGACTGTGGGCTAGCTGACAATGGTGACGGGTGAGAATCTATCTATATATATTCATCCGTCTATGTGAATGTATCTTTGTATAAACGCAAGCACCGGAGATATATAGAGGAGAGGGGTCTCGAAGGGTGGGAAAGCCCATGTTTGAAAGGTATGTGAGAGTGATTTTTGGAAAGAGAGTTCAAGAAAGAAATCATATCATATCCTTTCTTAAATTTATAAATACAAAATTAAATGTTATCAGAGTAGTAACCTACTAACTATAACATATATATACTTGTAATTACTAAATTATCTCATCTTGTTAGTCTAA
This sequence comes from Diospyros lotus, assembly GCF_014633365.1. Lineage (NCBI taxonomy): Eukaryota > Viridiplantae > Streptophyta > Magnoliopsida > Ericales > Ebenaceae > Diospyros > Diospyros lotus. Next base: position 39,952,534 of record NC_068338.1, on the reverse strand, counting down.
TATGTATATATTTTCTTAACCTCGACTGGACAATAACTGCACCATTGAAAACGTTATAATTATTATTATGTATATTTACATATTTTATTATGCAAAATTCTTTATATTAATTTAATAATGTATATAGCACTCGAGGCCAACTCGATCCTGTAGCTTTGACAAACCTATATATGGCATCGTGCCTCGTGTATATATATATATATATATATTCTTATTCCTTTTTTATTCTTTTTAGTTTAGTCCTTTGTTTTTTAGCTAATTATTTTAACATAAACATAATTAAGTCTAATTCTTTAATGGATAAGTGTAAGAGCGTGAGTGGCTTCTCCGCACGAGTGGGTTCCCCTAATACCGAGGTCCAATTATATATTAGTCCATTTTCCTAATCTACCCCTGCATTTTCTATCGAATTACAAGTAACCCCCTACATTGTTGACCAGTGATTTGTTGGCTAGTGAAGCTCCGAAATTGCTTCGCACTTGAGGACAACACGGTTCTTAGCGTTAACAACAAAGGGGAGTTAAGGTTGAAATTAGCCTTTAAGCCGCATGGACCACCTCTGCAATTTGGAGACTTCCTCTTTGATTCACTTCTCTGCCACCCTTTTCCATTAGATTGCCTAATTTATAGTGCTGCTGCTCTTAATGGTTAATTAGCTAGCCTAGCCATGCTAAACTATAATTGAAAGGGGGTAGACGATTATATTTAACAATTGAAATTTTCAATTGAATGATTGAATAATTCAAATGCTACCATAATTTTATCTGGAACCAGTAGAGTTTTTAATGCTTTGTGTACATATTGATTCATCTGTATTTACTTCATGTCATAATTTATGGGTTATTTAACGCACGTTAGGTTGTAAAAAAATTAGTGGAAGGACTTGGACAACATGATACATAAATAACCCCTTGTAAAACTTAAATGTTTTAAGACTAGATGGCAAGCATCGGTTTGGGACATTTTCCTTCCTAGTGTGTCACCATACAAATTTTGGACGTATATATCATTACTATCGATCGCATTGGCAGTGAAAAGAATACGAAAACTAAGAAGAAATAAATAGAGAAGAGAGCCAACTCAATCTTCAAAGCTAATAATGCCTTGGGGAAGCACTAGAATTAATGCGTAGAGAGTTAGTTTCTATATATGTTAGGGAAAGGAGGGGAGAATGGACAGAAGGGGGAGGGGGAGGGATAAGAAGGGAAAAGTAAATAATGGGGAGAAGAATATAATGTGAGGGGAATAATAACAAAGTAGACCGCATGATTGCAGCCAAACGGGCGTGGTCGCTTTACAAGAAGAAAGAAAGCTGCTTTTATCACATGGCCAATGGCCTAAAACCCGAATTAAATAAATATATATACGAATTAAGAAAAAGAAGCAAGCTTCGTGGGCTCGAGAATCCATCCATCCATCCATCCCTGTCCAAAGCCCAAAACCCAAATGTCTCCCTGTTCATGTGGGAATAGTAAGTATGGTGGAGGGAGGGAGACAAATGGACATCTCGTTAGCTCCTTGGGAGAATTGTTCGATTATATCTCTTGGAAACCCCATCTCTTCTCCTTCTTATTAGTAGTTAGTATTTCAATATATTCTCACCATTTCATTTTTTGAATTAATTGTTTTGATGGTGCTCTGCTCTCACGCGCACCACCCAAAAAAATAATGACGACACAGTTAATTTAATATATAGGAGATGCATTGCATCCATGTTAAGTTGAATATATTATTCTTTAAAAGCTAGCTCTTTAATTTCTTAACCTACAGCTATAACATAATGCTGTCTTAAGATAATCCCAAATAATAATCTCATACTTAAATACTGTTGGAAGCGGCGGAAAGTAGTAGAAAGGAAGAAGAAATTTTCCTTTGCAATCACGGTTATCCCTTTCATACCTACAACCATTAATGTAGGGTTTCATTTCATCTCATGTCTTACCCATAAAATGTTCGATTTTTAAAAGCTCTACTGATTATGTTGACGCGACCTTACGTCTCTTTGTCAATTCTCTATTCCAAAATCCACGCCAATTACATACATATATATCATTGTGCAATAAAATTTACTCCAAACATAGACTTGAAGTATATACTAAGTTTTTTACATATTTCCTGAGTAAAAAAAAAATAACTGGACCAAACAGACCCCTAGTTTTTTTTATTTTTTATTTTTGAATTTGAAGGGGTGAGCAGAAGAGAGCAATTTTAACATCTCCATCTGATGATGACAAAGAGCATTATATGTAGACATTGAAGCTTTGACATTATTACAAAAGCAGGCAGGTCTCCTCCCAGGCCTTAGAAAAAGCATTGTTTGGGTGCAGCCCAACACAATATTGATGCCCATTCCTTTTTGTTGAGTCATGCTTTCCCAACCCCCTGGGCCCATAAAGAAAACACTCCCTCTGATCTGACTCTGTCCCCTTGACCGCCTTACATGTCTAGATAGTAGATATCTCCGCCCACTTTCTGTTCTGTTTCTACCTTCTTCAAATAGATAAGCTCCCACATCGATCCCATCCTCTTAACGGTCATTTTTCACGACATTAAGTATCATAATTGATCTTACTTAGTTAGTAGTATTAGTAATTGCACATGTTTGGGCATCATCATGAACCAAACACAACCAACAACCAACAGAAGTAAATTTGGTGTATGAACCAGATGTGGCAGCTCATGCATGCTGAGTCGACATGTATGAAGAAAAAAGCCATGCATGCATCATGAACAATTATATATAATTATTCAGCCAAAATGATGTTTGGATTGATACATATATATATTCTCTCGTTGGATGCTTTTCCATGCCATGTTTATTGATAGATTTGGCGAGGGCCCTTTGGACACAGGACATCCCTTCACAATCATTAAAGCCTCTTTGCTGGGTCAAATCTTTTCCCATTCTTCGCCATTTTAACAGTTTTTTTTTTTTTTGTTTAACACAAAAAAATTGTGTAGAAAGAAGTGGCTTTGTTGATTGACTTGGGGAGAAATGAAAAAATCTGGGGCCTTGGAGTGCAGCAGGCATAGAGTTCAAATTATGGTCAACTCCATAGGCAAAGTACTGGCCGTGGCTGTGCACCCATTTGTACCAATTCATGAGTGTAATTGGATCGAAGTCACTTGTCAACAAACACCATCATTCTGGTTTACCCCTCTCTGGCCTGTTCATTTGATCATCACCGTACTTAATTAATGACTCAAAAAAATCTCATCTTTTAATGAATGTGTCTCCCCCATCATGCATGCATGCCCACTTCTCTTATCACACTCACATTGCCAAAAAAGCACAAGGGACAGATAATGTTGCCAAAACTTAAATTGCTCCACAGATCCAACAGGCGTTTCGAAATTTAAGTCATTAGCGTATGTAAAAATTGGGAATTTGCCAAAGACGTACCTCCTACCTAGAATACTCAACTTCAATGATTTAGCCGTAATGGGTTGGGCTGAGCTTAGCAAAACCCAACTTCAAGCAATGTTGGGCCCAGCCCATTAAACTCTCTTCCATCTTCTCGACAATGCTCACAGTGCCCAACATTCTAGTTTTTCTAACCAAGACTTTTTTTTTTTGTTTTTTTCTAATTTGACCCAATTGAATTACTATTTTATTTAACAAACATTACTCAAGGCGCCTCCAAAATCGCTTTTCTCTCTCTTCTTACTAAGCAAGATTAGAATATTAAAGATGAAATAAGAGAGTAGTGGAAGTGGTGACGAGTTGAATTTACATTCTTAACCTCACAAATATTATCATTTATAATTAACCTTTTAAGTCTTAATTCATCACAATTCATCCACACAAAATTACTAGACCTATTCGACAAGTTTTATTGTGATTATAGTGGCGCATATCATACATGGGTGAAATCGACACTATTTTTTCATAATCTATTAGTTTATATTTAGTGTAATATAATAAAAATATGAACACTAATTTATTTACAAATATGTTTTGAGTGTAATAAATGTGTGGAGGGAGCACCAAATATGCAACGCCCAATGCATTTATATAGGAACTATCACTAAACATGAATAACATTAATTGGCATCATTTATAATGAAAGAAATTAGCAATCAATCTCGTAAAATTATATTACATTAAATTAACATTATTAGAGTTTGAGGATGCATAAACAATGGCTAAGGGGTGGGTGGTTTCAAAATAAATTTTGAAATCAAATTCATTAATAAGATTTTTTAATCAAAACCCATAAACTCTTTCATTGATTGTATTTATAATAATAATAATAATAATAATAATCATGAATTGGGGATGTTGAGGATATAAGATTTAGAAAAATTATTATCAGTAAAAAATAATAATAATATTTTCGTTCAATTTAATTTAAAAAATGATCATAATTATTAAAAGTAATAAAAAATGTACTAAATATTTTATGTTATAAAATAACTGATTTAGATAATAAAATAAAATAAAATAAAATATCAAACACTCGTGTCCTGCTAATCCACTTGAAATTAGAAAACCACAAAAATCAAAAGCCCTATTACTCATTGAGTCATAGTGAAATGACGAAGGAGAAGCCAAGCCAACAAGGGAAGGGAACCTCCGTCTCCATCCTGCATCCACTTCACTGCTCCCACTCACTCTCCAACATCTTTCTCTCTCAAAAAGAAAAGAAAAGCAAAGAAAAGAAAGAAGCCACACCCTGTCTGTCTCTCCCTCCCGATGATGGATCGCTGGCTCATCTTCGCCTCCCTTCTCATACTCCTCCTTCCATTTGCCGTGTTTTCAGGTCAACAACACCGCCAAGAATTCAATTCTTCTCTCTTTTATGTTTCTTTTTCATCTCTCTCATCCTTTTTTGCTTCCTCTGATTCGCAGAGTCCACGAAATTCAAGATCGTCAACAAGTGCCGGCACACTATATGGCCCGGAATACTAACCGGCGCCAACCGGCCAGTCCTCAACCCCACGGGCTTCATCCTCAAGAGCGGCAAATCCAGGACCCTTTCGGTTCCCGACTCCTGGTCCGGTCGGGTATGGGGCCGGGCCTTCTGCTCCTCCGATTCCTCCGGCAAGTTCTCGTGCGCAAGCGGCGACTGCGGCTCCGGGAAAGTGGTATGCGCCGGCGCTGGCGCCAACCCGCCGACGACTCTCGCGGAATTCACTCTTGACGGCGACCAAGGGCTGGACTTCTACGACGTGAGCTTGGTCGACGGTTACAACCTGCCGATGCTGGTGGTGGCGAGGGGCGGTACAAGAGGGGGATGCAGCGCCACGGGGTGCCTGGTGGACCTGAACGGGGCCTGCCCGGCGGAGCTGAGGGTGGCGCGTGGGAACTCGACAGAGAGCGTGGCGTGCAAGAGCGCGTGCGAGGCTTTCAAGGATCCGCAGTTCTGCTGCAGCGATGCGTACGCGACGCCGGACACGTGTCGGCCGTCAGTGTACTCGCTGTTCTTCAAGTACGCGTGCCCACGTTCGTACAGCTACGCTTACGATGACAAGACGAGCACCTTCACCTGTGCCTCCGCCGACTACGTTATCATTTTCTGTCCTCACCCTTATACCAGGTGATAATTGCTCTCTTTCCCCTTCCGATCATCTTGTTTTGCCTTGCTTGTGAGCAATGAATGAACATTGCCCTTTCAATCTGCATCATTTTCCTGCATTTTTAACCCAAGGAAATTGATAATCATATGCTATTGATGATTTTTGTGATTATGAATTAAGTGATTTAATTCCATTGCATTTTTTTTTATTAATCAGCCTGTTTATTTTATGTGAATGATCCCGTGTAATCTGTTTTATCTCAATACCCTTTCCATAATCAATGTGTTTTACCAGCTTTATACAAGTAGACAAGATAAGATGTGATTTTCTTGTCATTGGAGAGATTCTAATCATATCAGAGGATATAAATATTGCCCCCCCGGGTGGAACTTAAGTGCTTGCCGGTCACCCCCAACCGGTTGTGCACAGGTTCGATTCTTTGGGTGTGCAGTCTCCCGCGATTTACCTTTTTTGTTGGAATCAAGGGATTGAGTGGCGGGGGCACTCGTGATGGAGCGCCATCCAAAAAAGAAAGGATATAAATATTAAATAAGGATGTGTGTGTGTGTGTGTGTTTTTTTTTTGCTTTAAAAAGTATACCTTGTTTTCAAATTTTTAAAGAGATGATCATTAATCTAATATTGTTCTCTTAAAAGGATCATATTTATACAATCTTGATCTCTTGATCTCTTGCCCACGTCGGACATTTCTTATTTTGCCTGACGCAGACATGTCAAGCATTCCTCCCCCCCCCAAAAAAAAGGAAAAAAACAATTGTTGTATTTTATTTATTATTGTTATTAATTTTGTTGATATTTTGTTATTTTATTGTTAATCTATAATGCATAAACATAAGAATATTTTTAATTTATATTTTATTATATTTTGTTGATGTGAAACGAAAAATTTAAATTATCATATAAAAAAAATCAAAATATAGAGGTTAAATTAATTAAAAAATATAGGTTTATATGTGTAATTAAAACAACGAAAAGTTCAAGTGACTATACAAAAAAAATAATAAAATACAAGAGTCAAAAATATGGATTTGACCAACTATGTTTGAGTTTTCATAAATATTGAATAATAAAATATAAATTACAAATATTATTATGTTTATGCATTATAGATTAACAATAAAATATTAACAAAATTAATAACAATAATAAATAAAATACAACAATTGTTTTTTTTTTTTGTGGGGGGGGGGGGGGGATGCTTGACACGTGACGCCAATAAGAAATGCCTGACGTAGGCCGGAGATCAACACTTAAGTGTTTAGCATATTAAAAAAATTGATTATCACATAAAACTGAGTTTAATTATTATATAAAAACTATTAATACAAGAAAAATAAAAGATAGGATTTATTTGAGAAGTACACTTGGCATGAAATAGATGAAATTTAAAAAAAAAAGAAAAGAAATTGGTCATTCAATTTTCTTAATATTTTACTAATTTCTTCCATTACTTTTCATCCTTTTTGTTTCTTTTTTTTTTTTTCCTTCTTCTCTATCGTTTTTCTTTTTCAGTTAATTTAAAATATTCAAACAGTCATTATGTACAAACAAACATATATCATAATGAAGATAAACAAAATTACTAGTAATAGCATTTTTTTTGTATTTATGTACAAACTTTTTAAAATTGCAAAATAATACCTTGTTTCATTTGTTGAAACCCAACAATTTTAAAAATATTCAAATAATTCATTGCTTTCTATTTATACGCTCTGCTTTTCTTTTTCCCAAATTGACCCATATTTTATATATATGAGTGGGGGTAATTTTGAAAAAATATTTAAAAACTGAAAAAATTGGCAAAGAAAAGAACCCATTGAATTTTATTTCATTAAGACTATATACATACATACATACATACATACATATCAGAATTAGGAAATCAATTATTCCTAATTCAGAGCAATCAATCATCCCCAATCAATCAATCTTCCTAATTTACATAAAGCCCCAATAAATCAATCATCCATAATTTACATCAAATAGGGGTCTCCAATTAACAGCTACCTACTTTACATAATTACATGTTTCCTATAATAACACCCCCCCCCCAGTTGAAGCACAAAGGTAATGAGTTAATGAAGGCTCAGCTTGCATAGAAGCAAGTGGAGGTAATGAGTTAATGAAGGCTCAGCTTGCATAGAAGCAAGTGGAAGAGATCGCGTCCCAAGGCCTTAGTGAAGAGATCAACAAGTTGTAGTTGTGTAGGGACATAGTGAGTGGCAATTTGATTAGCTTGCAGCCATTCATGAATAAAATGACAATCAATTTGATGTCCTTGGTTTGCTCATGAAACACAAGATTAGACGCTATATGTAGAACAGACTGATTATCACCATGCAAAAACATGGGTTGGTTGTGTGAAACAGTCATGTCAACAAGTAAACTATGCAGCCATCTAACTTGATCTGGAGGCCATGGAGCATTTGGGATTCATGACAACTTGTGAGAAGGACTTAGGCTCATTGAGAGTAGATATATTAGCAAGAAAAGCTTGACGAGACGGAACAAAATGAGAATAGGACAAGTAACTGTCACGAACCTGCTGCTGCTACCTTTTAAATTTTTGCTTTTAGCATAGTTAATTTTCTGTTACATTGTAATTGCTTATTTCCGTTAGTATATTCCCGTTCTAGCTAGCATTCAGTTAGGTGTCATGCCACGTGTAAGGCCTAAGGAAAAGACAAAGTAATTTGTTAGGGAAATGGACAAAGGTAATCAGTTGTAATCGCTTGAATGGGCGAGATTCCCCCCACCGAGTGAGTATATTAACTCCTCCTCCGATGGAGAGAGCATATCAAATGATTAAGAACTTTTTTCTCCATTCTCCCTCTCTATTCTCATATTCTCCTCCCTAATTAGCCATTTTGTTTCTCTTTCCCCCTTCTCTCTATCTCTGTTCGCCCTTGAATCACACTGATTCAAGGTGTCTCGCTTTGTCTACGTGACAAATTGGTATCAGAGCTCGATTCCGGGCCAGGATTGTCGCTAGCTCATGGCGGAAGGAACTCGTATGAAAAACATGGAGACTCAACTGCAACAGATCAGCTCGTCCACAACCGAGGTCTAGAGACGAGTAGACCAGCTCGAACTGGGAAATACTTGTAACCACGAGGTGATCATGATGATCGATCAAAAGCTGGACGTAACACTGGTTCAACTGCGCAAAGAGATGGCGCAGATGAGGGAAGAACTGGGTAACCAGCTTCAGCAATTCATGTTGATGTTTACACGACAAAACCCAGTTAGTTTGGCCCCCGACTTCCCTCCCTGAGATAGAACGGAACCTCTCTTACGTCACGATAGGGGACTAAACAGGCCTGAAACTCCTGATATGGAGAATGGTCAGGACATGGGGGAAGGAATAATGCAGGATAGGGGACATGACGAGCAAAGACATCGCCAACAAGCAGGTTTCCCATGCCCCGGATGGAGATACCTGTTTTTGAAGGTGACAACCCCCGTTGGTGGGTGCGGAAGTGCGAAAGAATGTTTAATTGGTATGACATACCAGAGGGTCGAAGAGTTGCCTTGGCAACTGCCTACTTCGATGATGTCGTGGATGCATAGTACCAAGGTTGGGTTAGTGTGAGGGGTCAGCCTATGTGGGGAGAGTTCATCGAGAAGCTGTGTGAGAGATTTGGGGAACGAAGTATGACCGACATTATTGAAGAATTTAACAAACTCAGGCAAGTGGGTGAGCTGAAAACCTACTTGAAAAGGTTCGAGGAGCTGCGATCTCTCATGAGTAGTCAAGACCCGCACTTGTCCGAAGCATATTTTGTGTCTAGTTTCTTGAGTGGCTTCAACGACGATTTAAGACCAATGGTTAAAATGATCCGACCACGGATGGTGGAACACGTAGTGGAGAGTGTCAGGTTACAAGAGATGGTAGTGGAGGCCTTGATGAAAAAGCAGAGGCAACAAACTAAAGCTCTGACGGTAAGGCCCTCCCACCAAGGCGGGAGAGGAGTAGGCCGCGAGTGGACAGGGGGCAATACTGGAATGAGGCCCCCAACGATGCCCTAGCCAAGTGTTAGGCATAATGACCAGCAGCGACAGCCCGGATTGTGCTTCAGGTGCGGAGACAAGTATTTTCCAGGGCATCGATGTAAGCGCCAACTTCTCCTTTTGGAGGGAAATTCAGAAACACTGGAAGAAGAGGAAGGAGATAGAAGTGAAGAAGATGAGGAGTCTGGGAATGAGAATAATGGTGAGATATCATTCCATGCCCTGAAGGGAATGACCGACAATAAGATAATCAAGGTGGAAGAGAGAGTGAAGGACAAGGGCTTGCTGGTCTTAATAGATAGCAGAAGCACCCATAGCTTCCTGGATGGGGAAATTGCTAGAAAGCTGAAGTGCCCGCTCTCTAATACCTAGCCCCTTAGTGTGACAGTAGCGGATGGGGGCAAGATGCTGAGCAATTCGGCTTGCTATGGGTTTAAGTGGGAGATGCAAGGAGAGGGGTTTGAAGCTGATCTTAGGCTGTTGCAACTGGGGGGCTGTGACATGGTGCTTGGGGTTGATTGGATGAAAGGGGTGAGCCCCATAAGTCTCGACTTCAATAGGATGGAAGTCTCCTTTGATAAAAGAGGAAAGAGGATGACACTAAAAGGAGGAAGGGAGATTGGGACATGTAAGCTGATAACGGGAAGAGGTTGCATAAAGCCTTCAAGAATAACTGGAGCAAGCTGGCTCAATTATTCTCAATGGTAGCTGCGGACGAAGGATGGGAAAAGCTAGCGATGGGGGAACTAAACGTAGTTACCTGCAGCTCACAAGGAAGAATTGACCAGGTACACTCTCAGCACCTTATTGATGAACTGCTTATTGAATTTGGGGACCTATTTGCTGAGCCCAACACCCTACCACCTTCCTGCAACCTGGACCATTCCATCAATCTCAAGCCAAATTCTGAACCTATAAACATCAGGGCCTATAGATATTCGCCAACCCAAAAATCAGAAATCAAAAAAATGGTTAGAGAAATGCTGAACCAGTCCTTCATAAAGCCCAGCCATAGCCCATTCGCCTCACCAGTGCTCTTAGTTAAAAAGAAGGATGGGACCTGGTGCTTTTGTGTGGATTATCGCCAATTAAACACCATAACCATAAAGGACAAGTTCCCAATACCCTTAATAGAAGATCTGGCTTATCACTAGCATTGGGATTTGATGCATCAATGATCATGGAATTTTCAGGATCAATGCTAAGTGGGTCAAAAACAGGTTAGGGTCCCTGGAATGGGTTCTGCGGAATTATTTTGGGCTGAAAGAGATAAAAAGTCAAATTGGGAGTCCTGTACTGGTAAAGGAATAACCACATTTGGGGTTGTTGAATTTTCATGTACTTTAAAAGGAAAATGATTTTCACAAAAAATGACATCCTGTGATGTGAAAATTTTGTGACTCCAAATCATAGGCCTTATAACCCTTTTGGCCAATTGGATAACTAATGAATACACATGGTCATGAGCAAGAGACAAACTTATCCTTTGATCTATTGTTATGCAAAGGTTTTACTCGATCCTGGCCACAGCTTTTGTGCCTATTCATAGGTGAAGGCGTTGTGGGCAACTTTATCAATTTTGTGTTATTGATAGGTGAAGGAGTGCGTTTTGCCAGGTTGAGGCTTTTATGCCTCCATTGGAGAATGATTTTGTTGTGTACCTAGGCTATGAAGGGTTGTATCGTAGCTGTAGGCTGAGGAGGGTTGTATGTAGGTGGTTATAACAAATGTTCTAGAAGGTAGAAAAGGGGAGGCCACGTCATTGCATGAGAGATTCCTCAATTTTATTTGGTATAAGGCCCGATTGTGCCTTAACCGAATTACGCTTTATCAATATATGAATTCTGATTCTCTCAACTCTCTCTCTCTCTTTCTCTCTCGTTCTGCTCTTCTTCTCCCTTTCTGTTCTTCTAACTCCCCCCTATTTTTCTTCCCATTTCCCTTGTAATTTCTAAGCCCAATTCTCACCGAAATGGTGAGGAATCCATCTTCAGAGGTCTGACAGATTTGCGTCTTAAGTGTGATGTTTGGGTCTTAGTCAAAGAGAGGCAGAAAAGTTGGAAAGATAGATGTGCTTGTTATGTTTGTTGTAGTACAACATATATGCATTCTTATAGACATATTAGACAATATCAATCAGTCTTTTCTAGAGTGGACACGCTAGGCACATCTAAAATTTAGCAGTCCTCGTGTCTTTATCATCCATGTACAACTTGAATAGCTAATTAGAACAGGATTATTTAAAAGCTTTAGAACCCTCCTTTCTTCTATTTTTGTTGTCCACAATCCCACCATCTCCCTAACTAAGCCCATTTCACAATTGGGTCAACCCCATTTGATATTGACCTTGATGCCCTCAGTTTCTTTCTGCCATCTCCTCCCCGTCCCAGTCCCATTCCAACTCTACCGCTCAATCCCTATTCACCCATTGTCTGCCTTGTCACTCTACCTACCCCGCACCCTACTGTATAAGCCCCCTTCCCTGCTCCTTGTCTGCATATAATATTGTACATATTAGGCTGAAGAAATTATTGACAAAATTAGAATTTTTTGCATTGCGTAATGACTGAGTGTCAGGTTGGTTAACCTATGATTGGCCAAAAAAAGAAAAAAATAGATATAATACTTTCATGAAGATGTTCTTGCCCCCTCCAAGATGGAATCTTGGCTTGATCACTATCACTACTCACAACATGCACATGGCCATACATGCCTTAAAACTGAAAAATCTTGTGAGTCGTGGTGGAAGTTTGGAAGATATTTTGATGCTAATTAAGGGCTAGATTTTGATTTATCTATAAACATGCTGGGCCTACAAAAAGGACTTTTCCTTCTAAAAGTGGTTGCATTATATTATCTATGAACATACTGGGCCTACAAAAAGAAGCCTTCCTTCTAGAAGAAGTTGTTTTGTCTTATGTTCTTATCCTTTTCCCATTCCCCTTTCTCCTTCTAAAAATATCAAAGGAAGAAAATGATAGACTACAGTCTTTTTAAGTCTTTGATCCCTGAACAAATTTGTGAGTAGAAATGTATGCGCAAGTATATTCAGTAATGACATTAAAGAGGTACCAAGAAATGATACCAACCATGTACAGAGAAGGGGATCTAAACAATAGCAAAATACCCTTGTCCATCAAAATACAATTTGTTGAAATCCTCTGCAGAAATAAAAAATTGATCCAGAGAAGTCCGAGTGCCTCTAGAGAGCCAACTCTAGGGGTAAGAGGAGTCTACTTTTGTGCCCAAGGAGAGAGGAGCTTCAGAATCTTGCGAAGATCTCGGACTTTTTTGCTTCAAGAGTACACATCAAAGCTTGAGGTATCAACAAGTGAGCGTTTAATGTTGACAATCCTGAAAAGGTTAGCTGAATTGGGTTGCCAAACATGTGCACCTCTCCAAAGCCAAAATCCTATCCTTCACACGCAACACCAAATCTGTAGTCTTCCTTTGTCCTTGTGGATGTCTATGAGAAGCGAGCACCCTTGGTGTGTTATATCTAGATGCTTCTCCACTGAGAGTTATCACCATCCGTTACCAGAGAACCGGAAATTTTCATGCAAAAGTATCCTGAACCAACTCTAGTCCTTAAGTAGGGTCACCCTTTTGAAAGGCAAGAGGCAAGTCATGAATAACTACCAACAACACTGCACTTAACAATTTCCTGGTCATTCTAGTCACGTACTAGTGTTCTACTCTCTCCTAGAATGATTCTAACAAACCTATATCTCACTCATGCCCTTTGGTCTGGTATAATTGAAATTAGATACTGATGTGATACAGACCAAAGGCCAGAAAGATCTCATTCATCCTCGATCATCACCATAATATATATTCCTAAAACTCTCCTTATTTGTAACCTTATCTAAAACCTGCTGAACTTCCTGACATTATTGCAAAAAGAGTTTGAATTCCTTTCCGTAGACCACAATCAAGAATGAGGCTACCTCCAGAGTGGTCCACTCTCCCAAGAGAGTCCCTACTTGAGAGGAAACTGCCTCCCCGCAAATATTTTCCTTGTCACAAGCAATTCCTAGAAGAGCTTGATTACAGATTGTTAAATCATGAATCCCAAGCCAGCCCGTTGGAATAAGGAATAAACCATCTCAAAATCCAGCAAATCGCACTTGGAATTTATCCTTCTTCCCGCTCAAAAGGAAGTCTCTTTGAAATGGTTCCAATTTTTCATCACCAGAGAAGGAATTATGGTGGAGACATAAAATTGGTTGGAAGGAAAAAGGATTGATGAGTACTTCCTAATCCAAGTCATCTTGCTCGTTAAGCAAATATTATCATTTCAAACTTGCCAAATGAAACCAACAGAAGCCCCAGATAGCTGGATGATACTTTGAGCATATGGCCAACAGTTTACAGAATAGACTTTAACTACGTTCACTCTCAGTTGAAACCACTTCAAAGAACACATTACAAATTAATCTTGAGATGATATTATGACACAAAATAGAAGTGCCATCTTCATATACCAAGTGGGAAATGAGCTGAGAACCTCCCAATCTGCCTAGTTCAAATGATTGCATCATAGTTCCCTACTCTATCCAGAATAGTACAATGGAAATGAAATGCAATGAGGCGCAAATCCCTGTATACGGTTTGTGTACTCGTTGGCTAAAACCAAGGGTTTGACAGTGGAAATATGAAAAGTAATGCACTTCCTCCATTTCTTCCCCAAACCCACATTGTCAAGAATGTAAATATATATATATATATCTAGAAAACAGATTATAGATCCTATATTTAGCTTCATTTCTGCCATCAATTATAAGCGCTTGTTGATGAATGATTATTGCTTTAAATTTTATCTTTTGGCATCATTAGGCCCAATGATTTCCATGTGAATGCATTGACTTGTGTAGAATTCTCCTGTGAATACTTACACGAACTTATATGGGAATTGTGTAGCCAAAAATTGTTGGGAGCAAGAAGACAAGCAGATGAGCTGCCCCTAGTTAACAAAACCATGATGTATATTGGACACAAACATGCAAGTGGAGTTTCATTGTCAGGTTTGGTTCCGGTGGAAGTTGCATGTGTTGTCTCTATTGTGGCAGCAATTTTGCAGTTCTGGATTCTCTAATGTCTTTTATGACTAACAACGGTTGGACACTTTCAGGCTGATGTACCAAAACCTTCTGCTACTGGGTACCGTCCCATTGCCATACTAGCCGTTCCATCAATCGATTACATTGCAACTTGGTGGGAGATTGGACTCTACGTTTGGATCTCACAAAATACATTTGTACATAGGGCCCTGTCTGTTCTAGTTCCTACCCCTCTTCAAATCCTCTGTTAATGAATCAGTCTTTTTCATGATTTTGGAACATGATGAATTCGAAATGAGGAGGAATAGTGAGTTTCATGAGTAGAAATGAAATTCTTATTCTAATTCACCAGAGGAGCCAGTGCGCCAAGAAATTGTCTTCAGTTCGCTTCACCAGAGCGCGAGGAAGAATGAATGATTATTCTAGTCCTGCAGCTGAAGAATGGAGGCAACTCTCGTCATTTCCCGTTACTGTAGTTTACCGGCCCAGAATAATTTCCCTCCTCTCGTTAACTTTTACAGTATACAGGTCAATCAATGTATCATATGCCCCTCTAGTGTACACATTTTTGTGGGGTTGGGCTCAACACCAATCCCTCGGTGCATCTTATCATGTTAGTTTAATTAGGACGTGTCATAATTCCATATTTTTGTGGGGTTGGGCTAAACACCTAGCTTAATTAGGACGTGTCATAATTCCATATTTTTGTGGGGTTGGGCTAAACACCTATTCCTCTGTACATCTTATCATGTTAGCTTAATTAGGACGTGCCATAATTTCATATTTTTGTGGGGTTGGGCTAAACACCTCCGTACATCTTATCACGTTAGTTTAATTAGGACGTGTCATAATTCCATATTTTTGTGGGGTTGGGCTAAACACCTCCGTACATTTTATCGCGTTAGTTTAATTAGGACGTGTCATAATTCCATATTTTTGTGGGGTTGGGCTAAGCACCTCCGTACATCTTATCAGGTTAGTTTAATTAGGATGTTTCATACTAACATATTTTTTTCCCTAATTGTGGCTTTGTAGTTTTATTTCAAATGCATCCATCTTAGTACCATTGCGGTGCTGTTGTGAATGTGGGCAACTGGCGAAGGATCCTAATTGTTTTCATCTGAGGCTACTTCCGGATCAAGGATTTTCATCTACACAAAAATATTCATTTTTTCTCGGCTCCGTTTCCTTGCGGAGAAATCACGAGTTCCAAAAGCAGGACAAGGCTGGTCAGCTGCCGCTGCCGATGCATCATCTTCATCGGCGTTTCAATGTTAGTGCCGGTGTTAACTGCGGCCGCTACTAACTCTTGTTGCCGGCATGGCATTTTTTGACATTGTTGTGTTGCAGTTGCTATGCTTCATTTTGTTTTCTGCGTCACCTCATGGAAACGCTACTGATTCTCCTTGTTTGAAATCTTGCCGGCATGCATCTCGGAATAGAGGCTCTTCGTCCTGATCGCCAACACCACATCTAAGCCAAACCCAATAACGCAAGCAATAGCCATGATCACAAACACAAGCCTGTAACAATGGGAACCCAGACAGGTGTTTCCCCCTCCGGCCGTGCGAGTAGCCTGTGCATCGTACAAGAAGCCGGCGAGCAGGCCGGAGAAGAGCACAGAGCCGAGTGGAAGGTTCAGGATCAGGATGTTGTAGATGAGGCCGTAATACTTGAGGCCGAATAATTCAGAGGCAGTTGCAACCGTCACAGCCAGACGGACGCGGCAAAGCAATAGCCATCACGATGTAACCAACCAGCCAGAACGAGTTGAGACGCTGCGTTCCGCAGTGGCCTCGGCGTTCCAACTTTCCTGTAAGATAAAGATGGTTGATAGAAATTAACGACGATTTAGAATTTATGCATATTAGAAGTTTAGTGCGAGAAGAAAAAATTACTTGATGAAATACTCGGAAACCGAACCGGACATGATGCGGCCGAAGAAGCCCCAAATGCTTGTGAGGGAGACGAAAATGGATACATCCGAGTAGCCCAGCGCCAGACCCACTTGCCCCAAATTGTTTATCACCGTCAAACCCGTTCCTACGCCGCACAGGAAAGAGGCGAACAAGATCCAATAGTCCACCGTTCCAACCGCCTCCAAGATCGTGTGTTCCTCTCCGATCACCGGCCGCCTCCGTCCGACCGCCGCCTCTGCTTTCTCCTCCGCTCCCGTGACGGTCTCTTGGACCAGTAAAGGTTCAGTAATCACCCTGTGTTCGATATCTGATCCGGATTTAGAGACGGGACAAATTGAATTCCGTGTTGCAAGGTATACAGGGACCGACAATGGCGAAGCCAAGAGGAGGAGGAGTAGGGCGGCGAATGCCTGCGAAATTTCGCCGATGTGAGGCGCCGTTACGTCGAATAATAAAAGGTAGGTGGCGATGATGATGGCGACGGCATTGAAGATGCGGAAGTAGCGGCCTTCTTCTTGCTCTTCCTCGCCGTCGTCGTCGGAAGATGGGATTTCTCGGAGGAAGAGAATGGCGGTGACGCAGATGAGGAAGGGAACGACGGCGAGCATAAGAAGAAAAGTTGACGAGTCGTCGGAGAAGAGGGCGGTGGAAAGATCGGTGAATATGGCGGTACTCAAGCCCACGTAGCCCTTCAGAATCCCTGAAACGTGCCCTCGATTCTTCCGGAAGTTCCGAAAACAGGTCACAAGCACCGCCGTGTTCATCCACGTCGTGTAAAAGGATTTAAGCTCGGTTTGTTATCCTAACATCGTGCTATTCCCTCCCATGCACAGAAATATACACATCTGCACATTTAACAAATACACCCTAATGTCGAAAGTTTTTTTTTTTAAAAAAAAAGATAATGGTGATTTTCTGCTCACCTGCCAGTAAGGCAAAGGTTTAATTTTCCGGCTGACGACGAGCCATTGGACGCCGTATCCGAGGAGGCCTTCGAGGGAACCTATGAGGAGGAGAAGCGGGGTGGGGAGGCGAATCCGGAGAGGATTCCGAAGGCCTTGCCGATGTCTTTGGCGACGGAGAGGTTATTGAGTTGGAGCTGCGTGAGGGCCATAAGGGACTTGAGGGCGTCGGAGTAGTTGGAGAAGGTGTAGTTGTTTCCGGCGATGGCTTCGACCCAAACGGCAGTGACAAAGCCCAGCCATTTTGAATTTGTCTCGGAGGAAAGTTTGGAAGCCATGAGGGGGCGGATGCGGGCTTGGCTTTAGGGAAATAAACATAGATCCGGATCCGAAGATTAATTTAACGGTGCGCAAGCAACGATAGTTTGGTTGTGGCTGACGCTGTTAGCGACACGTATGCTGTGAACAGGATAGTACAGTGACACGTATTAATAAATTAGCTACATTGCAAGCCAAAAAAAGAGAGGACAACTACATGTTTCCTCCTCTAGCTCCTGTCCTAAAATTAATTATTATTTTTTTTTTATCAAATACAACATTATTTTGCATTCACTGTCCTTGCTTGGTTTTCATCCTTAATTAAACATCTTTCATTTGTACCATGAACACTTTATTAGCATCTTCCTATTCAATAATAAAATGTTTAATTTGGTGCGCTCGTTATGCTCAATAAAATCTACATCTCTGGTTCTATTTTAATCACTCCACCATCATGTGCTCACCAATAAACACATAACGCTTTGACGTTTTAGAATAACAAATAAATATACATTTATTCACTCTTAGGACCTAATTTCTTATATTTATGAAATGAATTATAAGCATACATATATATATATATGCTGCCAAACCCAAGGAGCGCAAATGTTCTAAATTTAGTTTATTCTTAATTCACAATTCAAAGGCAGTGCTGGTGACTGATTTTGTAGGTACTCCATTAAGTATATAGATTATAATTATCAACGCTATCACCCCCAATAAGATGTTGAAATATTTATTTGCATCATAATTGACCTAACCATTTTAACAATTTCAAGTACGGTCTTATTTCTTTTGTTTAATATAATTTTTTATTGCAAACTTTTCAGCATAGATAATTGCCTTATTATTTCTTTTTCATCACAAACATCTTTAAACTAACGCGATAAGTATTTGTACTCCCGATTAAAAATTATTTAAAGTAATTTAATATTTGAAGACTTTTAAAAGATTAAGTAAATTATTCCATAACACGTATAATCATCGATAAAAGTAATGGAATAGGAATTACTATTCCGTGCCTTAACGTTCATAGGTCCACAAATGTTACAATGGATTAGTCTTTAAAAGGGTGGTTTTTGTGTCTTTCCAAAGTGCTTCCTAATTGACTTACCCATTCGCAATTATGCCTAATAGATCTTTTCTTGCTAGTCTTTTCATGCAATTTTGCCCAATGTAACCAAATCTAGCATACCATTTGATGATTTACTCACAATATCATCATTTGAAGTCAAATAAGAAACATTTTAATTAGAAAGAACAACATTCAACATAATCAAATCATTAGAAATAAAACAACCCCCGAAAAATTAGGCAAAACAACTACTAGAAACAAACTTTGCCTCATTCCTAAAGAATAAAGAATATCATGAAAAACTAATTTATAACCATCTCACAACTTTAGTTGATAGATACCCATTCTTAGCATCTTTTCGCTAGTCTTGTTCCCCATATGTATATTCTTTATTGCTCCAAGAATTGGCGTTACTCCACATATCCTTCACTATCTCTCACTATGTGGCTTATTGCTCTTGTGTCTACAATTCAACCGTAAAAAAAATGAGTAATAAACACATTTGGATAAATAAAAATAAATGTATAAGAGATAAGGGTCATCTAGTATCTTTTTTTTCTTTGCCTTAGTATAGTCATCAACAAAGTGTCCCGCGTCAACACAATTATGGCATGCATTCCTTTCTTTTCCTTTGCCTCCACCAAGTGTCGCAAAGTGTCCCGCGTCAACACAATTATGGCATGCATTCCTTTCCTTTCCTTTGCCTCCACCACGCTTCCCTTTGCGACACTTGGTGGTCTTGTCCTTCTCAAGACCAAAGTCCTTATGCTTGTCTTTTAGGACCTTTCTTCCCAAATTGTTTTTGGTTAGATCCAAATGTCTTATGCAATTTTGATTATGCGAGAAATAGTGTGATCATCTTTTATTTTTGGGCACTTATCTTCAAGCTCAAGATGTCGAGACACGCCTTCGAATGTTTTAATGTCCTCATTGTACATCAACATAAGCTTTATTTGATCCCAAGAGTTTGAATGATAATTAGAACTTGTTCCTCATCAATGAGGTTGTTTCTAATAGCATTTAGATTATGAATCATAATTGACATCATTTTTAGATATTTGTGCATGGTCACGCTTGCGTCACCATGTGTCAAATTTGAAGGTCAAAACCCACTGCCTCGTAGTGCTAGGGCTGCCATATTTTATTTTTAAAGCAATTCACATGTTCTTTATTATTTTATATTCTTTGAGCTCTCCAATCAAAGTGTTATGCATACTACTTATTATCGTAAAATATGCATAACAATCATTCTTATAGCTGATATGTTGGAGATTTTTTGTCTAGTTTAGGCATACTATTAGTTAGAATTTCTAGAACATTTTATTTTTCTAATAAGTATTGAAATTTTTAGAGACATACATTATAATTGTTTTCAGCAAGTATCTCTCCCTTGTTAAGATCAGTAATAATATTTTTTGAGGACAAAATTACAAATGAGAGTTGCATTAGAATTATTTTATAATTAAAATACATACATAAATAATTATAGCAATTAAAATAATTATAAAAATAAAATCTATTTTAAATCGCAGAATCAAAATTGAGCATATATTCCAAAATCTCTCTACGCTACCAAATAATTTAATATTATATCCCTAATTTATTTAATGTGCAATTATAAAGAGTATTAAAGTACAATTTAAATAATTCAATATATAATTATGCTCAAAGATTAATATTTAAAGTGTACATACACATATGTCTCTTTAGGTTTACCAATTGATATGTATCTTATAACATATCAAGATATCATTACAATTTTCATGTAGGTATAGAAAATTAAATTCACAAAATTTTCATGCATATGAATAATTTTCTGGAATTAATTATGCTATCTATTTATTTTATTTTAATTTTTCACCCCTATTTTTATTTTAGTTAATGGGCTTGTCCAAGGAAAATAATCTAGCCCGGTTGGAATTCTTTTTTTCAGCCTTGGTCCTTAAAAAATTTTGACCTATAAAAATAAATAAAAAGAAAAACCCAACAGAGGTTATGGTTTTAACCCAGCCCAGCCGGGAAAAACAGCCCAAAAGAGAAAGGGAAAAGCCTAAATTTAAAAATAAATAAATAAAAAGGAAAACCCAAAAATGGGCTTTGTTTTAACCCAGCCCAACTGGGATAAATCGGCCCATAATAAAAAAATAAGAAGAAGAAAAGGGTCCAGCCGCCTTCGTCTTTTTCTTCTTCTTTCATCTGTAATAAGGATAATGCTATTCGGCTAGAAGTGATGCCCAAAGAAGTGCCACCTCCAAGATATTGCGAAATTTTCAATGAAGTGAGGGTGGCTGAAATTTCAAATTATTTTCTCTCTCTCTGCCTGACCCATCTCAACTTTTCCCGGAGATTTGGCCCAATCTCTCACTACTCATTCTCTTCTTTCTCTCTCTCACAACCCCCTTTCTCTCTCTCTCATATTCTTTGCCTGACCCATGCTCCCCTTCGAAGAGGCTTGTTCCTTCATTCCTCTTGTTAAGGCCATCTCTCTCTTTCTTTCTCTCCTGCGCGTTCGATCGAGCCTCCGGTCTCCCTTGGGCTCATTACGACCATCTCTTGCTCTCCAGCCCCTGTTACAGTATCTCCAGCATCCCTGGGCTCGATCCTTGTCCGATCTACAATGAGGTATGTCTTTAGTTTTACAAAAAATGATTTTTAGCAAAGGTATATGTGAGTGTTGGGTTTGGCCGAAGATTTAAACTTAGATCTATCGAGATTTGGCTGTTGGATCTTGTTGGTTTTTTGGTATGTTTGTCAATGGGCATAAGAATGTTGGGTGGTTCCCTCGGATAGCCGGAAACCACCGGCCATGGTGGCCGGTGGTGACTGGAAGTGTGTTTAAATGGGTTTTGGGTTCGGCCGAAACTTTAAGCTTAGATCTACGGAGTTTCGGCCGTTTGATCTTGCTGGGTTTTGGGTATGTTGGTTGATGGGCCCTTGGGTATCGGGTGGTTATCTCTGATCGCCGGAAACCACCAGCTACGGTGGCCGGTGGTGGCTGGCAGTATATTTTTAAGTTTGGTCGAAAATTAAAACTCAGATCTACTAAAATCTAACTATTAAATTTGTCCCATTATTTTGTATGTTAACGCTCTTGACTTGGTGTTTCTGATGATAGGCTATGATCGTGAGAAGCTTCGGCCGGCGGTGGTCGTCGGAGGCGTTGGTGGCGACTGTTACATATATACATATATTTATATATTTTCTTTTCTCTTTTGTAATTATTTTAATTTATATTGTAAATGTTAATATTTAATTATGAATTTGTGTTGAAGATGTTGAAGTTAATATTGAATTTGTATTGAATTGGTGATATTTAAATATTGTGAAGGTTAAAATTAAATTGAATTGGTTTAAATTTAAATGTTAATAAATTCAGTTAGTTTGTATTTGTTTTGTGAATATTTGAATTGAATGCTATGTAGTTATTGTTAATTTTATTTAAATTTAAATATTTATTAATTTTTATATATATTTTAAAATTAGCTTAATATCAAATTTAAATTTATATTTATTAATGTGTATGAAGTTAAATTTAAATTTTTATTAATCTGAAAATTAACAGTAGAAACGTTTTTTTGTAAATGATGTAATTATATACAGTAAATAAACACTTAATGTATTATACATTTTTTAAAAAAAAATTCTTTACTCATACAAAAAAAAAAAAAAAAAAAATCACTTAACATGGCTCAATTCATATTCACATCCACCAATTGGATTCATTTTTTTTATTTTAAAAATAATTCCTAATTCTCTTACTTTAAATCAAGGAAAAGATGTTTTTAATTAAGTTTTTTTTTTTTCATTTACCAAAACACAAGAAGTATTTGTAAGGAATATTTTTTTCATTTACTCTACCATTAAAGTGGGGAATGAGTTGGTAAGTCTATTATTTACAAAAAGTCTTTCATTTTATATTTTTTATGATTTAATAATACTCATTATATATATATATCTATAATTTATGAATCTTAGTACTAAATACAATTTTTAAAAGAATAAAAATTTCAATTAAGAGAAATGCATAATTTGTTTGATAAATTAAAATAAAACTAAACTCAAATGAACAAATTTTTGAACAATTAGTACTTCCCGTGGTGTTTCTCCATTTGGTTAAAAAAAATTAAAAAGGTACAACTCAATCTCTATGCATCACATGAAATTATTTGATTTTTTTTTAAATTTTATTTAATATAAATTTAAAAAATATATAAACATTAATAAATATCTAAATTCAAATAAAATTAACAATAACCACTTACCATTCAATTCTTAACTAAACTTAATAATTTTAATTTAAAAATTCACAAAACAAATACCACCAATTCAATACAAATTCAATATTAAATTTTATTTAATATAAATTTAAAATATATCTACACATTAATAATTTCAAATAAAATTAACAAAAACTACTTACCATTCAATTCTTCAATAAACTTAATAATTTTAATTCAAAAATTTACAGAACAAATACAAATCAATTTAATTTTAACTTTCACAATATTCAAATATCACAAATTAAATACAAATTCAATATTAACTTCAACATCTTCAATACAAATTCATAATTAAATATCAATATCAATATTTACAATATAAATTAAAATAATTACAAAACAGAATATGTAAAAATATGTATGTATGTATCAGCTGCCACCAACGCCGCCGACGACCACTGCCGGTTGAAGCTTACTACGATCAGAACCTATTATGACAAACACTAAGTCAAGAGAGATAACATACAAAAAAATAGGACATATTTAACGGTTAAATTTTAGTAGATCTGATTTTTAATTTTTGGCCAAATTTAAAAATATACTGACAGCCACCACCGGCCACCGTCATTGGTGGTTTCCGGTGATCAGAGGTGACCACCCGATAGCCAAGGGCCCATCAACCAACATACCCAAAAATCAGCAAGATCCAACGGCCCAATCTCCCTAGATCTAACATTAAAGTCTCGGCCAAACCCAAAAAAGCATAGATGTGCTGATGACTAAAATGTCTAAAAGACTTACCTCTCTCCTTGTAGATCTAAGCTAATGGAGACCTGAGAGTGCCTCAAAGTGAAAGAGACTGAGAGAGGGTCGGAGATGAAGTCGCACGGGCGGAAGACAACGACCCTTCTTCGATTCGAGAAGAAGGCTCGCACTATGACTGATTTGTCGTTCAGCCATGGGAAAGGTCGAGCTAGAGAGAACAAGAGGGAGCAAGTGAGGGAGAAGATAGTGAGAAGAGTGAGATATTTTACAATGGATAGGGTAGAACAAGAGAGAACACAGAGAGAGAAAGTGAGAGAGAAAGGAGAAGAGAGTGAGAGACTGAGCCTCGAAGGGAGGGAATACTGAAATTAGAACAGGGGTATTTGTGTCAATTGGAGTATGGGTGAAATTGTAATTTCTTTCTGGGATGGCACTTCTTCAGGCACTATTTCTGGCCGAATAGCATTATTCTTGTAATAAAGGAGACAACAGCGACTGCCACTCACCGCCGGATTCAATTCCGGTGTTCGAGGGCGACCACCATCGCCATCGATCCACTGCCTGATCCACCGGTCGAATCTGCCGCCGCCGTCTCTTTCCTTCGCTGTTGAGCGCCGCGGTCCATCCTTGCCCCGTGCCAGAACCGGGAAGGCGAAGGGTCGTGGTGACTACACGCTACCCAGTTTCGTCGTCGCCGACCCTTCTTAGTGTTCAGTCGCCGTCGAGCGCCTGAACTGAAGGGAGAAAGGTCGAGGTCACTGGTGGCGAGTTGTTGCCGCCTCGCAGAACTTCATGAAGAATAAGAAAAGCGTTCTTCGCACAAAAACCATTCCCACAGAAATAATATGGTTAAAAAATAATCATAAAACCTCTTCAACAATTAGGTACAAGTAAGAAGAGATGGTTATCTTAATAGATTCAAGATCAAGATTGTATCATCCATTTTTGGACGTTCCAAAATAATAAATCTTATGTACTCACATTAATTATATGGTTATTACGTGCCAAAATAACCACTAATTAACAGGCATGGACATCTGATTTGAAATAAATCATAGAATATTGGATTTCATGACTTTGCCGAAATCGAATTCTGCTGGCTTCTAGTTGATGTGGGGGCTGGCTCCAACAGGCAACATTGTACGTAGCCAAATATTTGATCGAGGGCAAAGATTTTGCGAAGATTGAAGAACATCAACATGCACAATAGCCAAATATAGCTGCTGCTGCTGCTGCGGATGCATTAAGCAACCAACCAACCCCCATGGGGGGGCATAATTTGCTGTCACCCAGATGTATTTGTCTATTTTAATCAATGTGCATCATGTACGTGTGTGGGATTGCCCATACTGAACCTTTACACCAATTCAGATTACGAACATAAATATTATATTCTTTTTAGAGTTTTAACACGGCCAATATTACCTTAAATATGATTATTATTATTTTACATTATAAAGAGAGAAGCCATAATTGGCGTTCTCTCTCTCTCTCTCTTTTTTTTAATTTTTCTGAAATGGTATCATGTTTTATGGATATAGAATTTGAAATACTCACATTTTAAGTTTATGTAGTTTCAAATCATTTTTATTGGGTGAAGGCCTAAATGTACCCTTATACTTTATTAAAAATATATTATGACATTCCAGACTTCGAAATGTTTCATTAGATACCTTTATTTTAAAAAATGTCCCATGTACTTTAAAAAAAATAAATCTATTAAACACCTCATAAAAGTAAATGAAAACATACACTAGTGAACGCGTGAAGCATGACTATTAGATCAAGTGAAGGTATAAATAAAATGTGTTGGTAATCACTAGCGTGTATTTTCACTTATTTTTTTGAGGTGTTTAATAGTTTTACATTTTTAAAGTAAATATGTCTAATGAGATTTTTTTGAAATATAAGTGTCTAATGGAACGTTTTAAAAGTTTAGGGTGTCACGGTATTTTTTTGATAAAGTAAAAAGGTATATTTATCTCTTACCCCACCCTTATTTCTTTCAAGATGAATGTAAATTTAAATGAAAAGCTGCTAACAATTATATAACGAAATAATGATTTAGAATTTCATCAAAAACGAATTAGTGATTTAAATTTTAAATCTAAAATCACAAACCACAGAATGAAATAAACTCTATGAAAATACACAACTTATTCGTGATATTGCGGGCGGGCAGTTTTCCATCTTGATGATTTATGATCATTTCATTCTCTGTTGTTGTTGGGATAATTAAATTAATTAAAAGCCAACTCTATCTACCAATTTGATATTATATATGTACACTCCTGTCGTCACCAATCTTTCTTCCTTCGCTTATTATGGGGTCATCTCTGCAACCAGCCATTCAAATATAACAGTACTTTAAATAATAAAAGAAGAAATCAAATAAGGTTATGCAGTCCGGCCCCTGTGGCTTTGTTTGCCGCGGATGTTTCATTGGAAAGCATGTTAGGTGGCGCCTGTACGTAGACACTCTTGGACTACGGTCCTTTACGGTCAACTCCCTATCCTTAATTAGGTTCTTGAACCGTAGTCTCTTTATCTTTGGCAAGTTTATCATCCGAACAAGTCTTCTCTTGAGCTTCCTAGGTATACACTGTTCTTGCAGGCTTTGGAATTCCATGTCTGGTTGTAGCCGTGACCTTTAGAGAAGGCCTATTGCATCCTGGGCTTTTGTATGCATCGGGTTGGCCCTCCCCTCGTTTGTTTCTCGTTTGGCTTTGTGACCTTAATCTGGATGCTAACAACCAAAAAAATAAATAAAAATAAAAATCTTGCATACTTTTTATACAAAAATTCTAGAATAAGAGTTTTCTGGCTTAATTAGAAGGTGCTAAACATGGTTAGGGGATCTAATGCCAAAGTTAATGGGCGCTCTAGCTACGGTTACCAAAGAGCAAGGAAATTTTTTTTGACGCATGCGTGGATATGTTAATTTGCAGAAAATCATAGCTTTAAGTATTTTAATTATACAAACAACTCACATGTAATTGGATCTTTTTACGAATTTTTAGAAAACTCTTTGGTAGAACTACAAATTAAAATGATAAGTATTTTCCATGCACAAATTCTGCACAACACAACATATTATTCCGACTGCAGTACTAGAGTTGGAAATTTCAAGAGGATTGAAGCGGGAAACATAAGATCGAGATGGAGATGAATCACTGCATTAATATATATCCTGCAGCATACATACACATATATATGTATGTGTTCTGTAGCAGCTTTTTACAATAATTTCAATTGCGGTACGTATCATTAAGCTCAAATTAAGTAATTAAGAGGCTGGAGGAGGATTAATTAAGAACAAGAACATACTTACAGTATGAAATATATTATATAAGGTAGTCGTCATTGCATGGAATGTATCGGAGACCATGCCAGCAAATGCCTCCTTTGCAGCTATTGACGCAGATAGCTGGGCTGGAAGGGGATTGAAACCCTGCCACTGCATCGACGAGAAGGGCGATGAAAATGAGGAAGAAAGTAAATGCAGCAGAAGATACAAGAAGAAGAATCAGAGTGGAAAGAGTTCCACGAGCATGATCATCTAGAGGAGAAAGCAACCCAGCAAGCTGCAGGGACTTTAGCATCATGATATCGATCGCCCACACATAGTGCCAGTTCGATGCAAGGGCATCTGCTATCCTCATGTCAATTTATATAATCCACACCAGAGAGGGGAGAGAGGGAGAGAGAGAGAGAGAGCAAGTAGTAAATTTCACTTGGAAATGAAATATATATACGAAAATGGGTTGTGCGTAATTGTGAAAATAGCTAGAATAAATTAAGACATGATTTTGAATGGCATTTTAACTAAAATGTCTGGCTAAATGGAGATGGGAAATAGTTAACTAATAAAGAAGCATGAGGAGAGTATGGAGCTTTGAATGCTCCAGCTGGAAGCCTGGAAATTAAAGAGCAGTACTACTGACAGTACTGCTTACCTCGCCCTCAACTGATCATCGCCATATAATATATATATATATATATATTGATAGCTACTCAATATTTATTTAGATTGTGTTTGATAATATTTAGTTAGAAAAAAAATATTTTTTAATTTGAATGAAAAATAAAAAATAACTCCCCTAGATGGAATTTTTCATAAAAAATAGGCCAAAACATGCTTTAAGGATGCGTTTGATCGTAAGGGTGAAATTTAAGTGAAAAGAAAATAAATTATGGGAAATTAAATTGTAGGAAAAATAAATTTTTGAAAATTGAAAGTTTAAGTTATTTGATTGTTATAATTTTTTACCTAAAAAAAAATGTTATTTTTTATCTTTTGGTGTTTGATTTGTAATATTTTCTATGAAATTTAATTATTTTCCTGGCATTTTGTGTTTGATAGGCATTATTTTCTATGAAAAATGACACATTTTTCATGAAATTCAATGATGAAATGTATTGAGAAATACTGAATTCTATAAAAAAAATCAAAATAATAACGTATTTTAGATTAACTAAATTATTTCCCTAAAGAAATAAAGCCACAAAATTAATTTTTTTTTATTTTTCAAACTTATTAATTTGCATAGCTCAAAAATCAAGGCCTCCTTGCCTCGTCTATTGCTTTGCTCGTTACCCTTCTTTCTCTCTTGCTTCGCTCGCTGTTAGTTGTCGTCGAATGACTCAGATTGTCGTTGACTCACTCGCCTCGCTCTCCCTTCTCAGTCATTATTCACTCAGTCGTTCTTGCTTTTATTTGGCTCTATCACTCGTCAGTGCTAGCTGCCTCGGCCTCGACCTCGCTCTCGCTGTCTTGCTAGTTGCCCCCTTCGCCCTCGGTTGTTGCTCGCCCTCGTCGGTCGCTAGCTCTCCCCTTGGTCTCTTGCTTGTTGCCTCTCTGCCTTTCTCGACTCTTTCGTCGGTCGCTAGCTCTCCCCTCAGTCTCGTTTGTTGCCTCTCTGGCTCTCTCGATGGGTTTTCAATTACCAAGAAAATTCTAGCTCCCCCCCCCCCCCCCAAAAGGAATTTGGTTTCCATGATTTCAAAGAAAAACCCATCACTTGATCATAAATGAGAAAATGATTTGCTTGAAAAAAAATGATTGTCAAACACTACACAAGTGAAAAATTGGGTGAAATTTTTTTTTTTTTTTAAAAAAAGTAGTTATCAAACGGGATCTAATAATTGTATTATAAAATTTAATTTTATGAAAAATATAATGTGTCAAATAATAAAGATAAAATTTAATTCCTTAAATGTTATATATATATATATATTTTTTTGTAGAACACAATTTTTTTAGTGATCCAATCTCCACGGAATCACGTACTGAATGAGTGGACCGCCAATGCACAGAAATGCCAGCTCTTCAAACACTACTCCAAAGTGAAGGGAACGCACATGTGTGGTCAGTGGTCCACTACTTAATTACTAGTTCATCATGCAGTGTACCATTCTACGCACTTTATTTGCTTGTAAGTTGCTTAGGGATAGATATTTAAAGCACGCATGTCTGCAATATGCAGGCCCATTACTTTGCTCCCCAGAAAAATCCATGATCCACGAAACCATATGTATTGTGATAATTGTAATTTAAAATTTAAATTTAATTGTGACTGAGATATTAAATTTAATTGTGATTGAGTCTTTATCTATAATTAAAGATTTATCTTAATGACCCATTACGATTTATCCTTATGGCTCATCTTTTTATCAAAATATAAATTTAAACAGTTTAATTATTTTTTGTATAAATTTATAGATGAATGATAAATTTATAAATAGATACCGATTACTCTACAATTATTGTATCAATATCACTATTGTAATAATAATATTATCTCACAGTGACATTTTATTTTTTTGGCAGTAATTTTTCTCTATTTAATTTTTCTACATAAAACTTTTGTATTTGTTTGTATATTTGATAGTTTAAAACTTTTGTATTTGTTTGTATATTTGATAGTTTAATTATAGTTTGTTTTAGATCCTAAATTCGTACAAATTGATATCAAAACCGTTGATCAAACCATGAAGATTTTGGCATATCTCAGTCGTCAAATCTGAAACCCTTCATTTTCTTTGTCATTTAGGATTTCTTATACCACTGTTGCCGTCGAGAGCCACCTTCTTGCCAATCGTCATTGACTGTTCATCTTCCCGATCGTCGTGACCCAGCCAATCGCCGCCTTCCGCTTCTTCTTCGCTCATCTTCAACAGCTTCTTTCATCTTCTCCACTTGCCGCCTCTTATCTTGTTGCAACCATCGATTTGTCTTCACCTTTGCTGTCAAAGAACCTTCTCCCATTATCACCTCCAGTTGTATTTCACCATCACCATCGGCTTTCTTATGTCCTTCGATGTTGCCATTGTCAACAACAGTCTTCCGTCATTATTGCCAGTCGACTCTGCCCAGATTTGCCCAGATCCATTAAATTTGCCCATATCTAATCCATTCAAACTAGATCCAAGTTGTTAGTCTATTCAGCCCAAATTTGACACATCTATTTCGCCCAAATTTGTGGTCCAAATTCGATGGATCTATCTCACCAAAGAGAATTTAGATGATGTGATTACTATTGATTTAAATAGGTACAAGTATATTGGTAAAAGTTAAATGTTAATAAATATATGCTGAGACAAATCTTATTGTTTATCCTAAATGCAATCTTGATCTCCTTCTCGCATTAAATTATCTTCCTCCCTACATACAGCCCCCCCAATCAAAATCCTCATTTCGCCCCGCACGCACACATAAGATAATTTAATAATTTTTTTAAATATTACTATAATATTTTTTAATATCATATTTTTATTTATTGAGCAATGTTATAAATAAATTACAACTTAAGAATATTTTATAAAAGATGAGTTTAATCTGTTGCCTGTATCGAGCATTGCTTATGTTGCCTAATGCAAACACAGACATTGATTTAAAATAAATGAATCATCACGGGAAGTAATTGTTAAAATTTATATGAGAAATATCATAGTTGCTATCGGCAACACTCGTAAACCTATCATTATGTGTTTCATCAAAAGAATAAAGGAGATGATATGGGTCATCCAACCCATCCAACTTGAAAAGATTGGAAAAAATGGTAATATAAGAAGCATAATACAACTTGTAAAATGAGTTAAATCAGTCTGAATAAATAATCTGAGAAATACATTATCTATCACGCAACGTCAGGCAAGTCCTCTTGTCGTGGCCACTAATGTTACAAATGTGGCATGTTTTGCTAAATTGAGACGTTTTTGTCTTATTTTTTGATAAATTTAATCGCTTCCCACACCTTTTCATTTTAACAACATTCGGATCACATACTACTTGGGTCTTCTTGCAACTTTTGCTCTTATTCATGCTCATCCTGATATTTTCACCATTGTCAATATCTTTAAGTCTAATGTGCAAACATTTGAATTCATCCAATAGAAAGGTGTTGGGAGCATTTCTTAAAGACATGTCATCGACCAACAACGAAGTCTTGTGTGATAGTAACTCATGCCTAGCCATCAATGACTGATTAGAACTCTCATCGACTAATAAACTAGCTAAAGGTTCATGTACAGGTCCAACCTTTGCATTCTTTGTCCATCTCCTTAAAATATATTTATCTAATAACAAAATTTGTTTTTTTCTTCAAATAACATAGCATGTGTCGGCATGGATAACCATCAAATTTAAACATTTGACAACTACAAGATATGAAATCATACTCTGGGTAATAAGTTAGCTCTCGGTGCCTATAGAAATTCTTCCCTTGCTCAAAACGCTCAACAATGTACACTTTAGCATTTACAGAGCTTGATCTCTTTGAACAAATGTAGAAGTTGCTTTGCTCAACTTTCTTCTTGACCAATACAAATATATGATTCGTGTATATTTGTACTATCTGTTGCTTCATCATAACAACTGAGGTCAGCATTGATTGTTCATTGAGATCAATATGGTTGGCAACTAATTTCTCACGGCATTGATGAGCTAACGTCTTATTAAAACGTATGAGTTATTTCTATTAACATATCTCTTCAAAAATGAGTGACTGCTTTCAACCATTTGGCTGTTAGACATTCATGCACTGTATACATGTTTGACATACGTTGGTACCCATTGATTGTGTATTTCGTACATGTTGATCAATCATTAATTACTACCCAAATTGGTGGTCTCCATTATCTTACTCCATTGTTGTTCAAACTCTTCGAGCGATTCAAACTATTTAATGATATTTACCAACCTGTGATACTGCTCTTTCTACAACATAGTGTTGATTTTTTTAAAAAACTTGTTTAAAATATGTCACAGGCAAAACCGATGCAGAGTTAATGACAACACTATTGAGATAGTCTTTGAAATTGCAACATCTTGATAAGTGATTATAACAATAAGGGTTGCTTGGTTTGGCATGGCTTTTAGGAATTTCGAGAACAACCAAACAAATGATTTGGTCATTTCATTACTCAATAATCTGCAGCCAAAGATAATGGTTTGGCCATGGTAGTTTACACCAACAAATAGGGCAAAAATTATCGAGTACTTGTTGGTGTTGTAGGTTGTATCGAACGCCATGGCATTGTCAAAGAAGGCATATGATATTTTTGACTAAGAATCAGCCCAAAAACAATGGAGCATCCTATTGTTCGAATCCGTATCGTAATCAAAGAAAAAGTTTGAATTTTTTTCTCTTTCAAATGTGAAATGCTCGATTAGTATTTCAGTATCATAACTCATTTGTTGGTGATGTAAATCCCTTTCATGGCTCCTAATACCTCTCTCATTCCTACAAAAAAAAGTTACGCTCTAGTTAAAAATAACATATTTGGGCAACACAATGCATACCAATAAATGAACCAAAAAATAGGGCTTTAATACTACCAACAAATGACAATGCTTATTAGGCAAAATGATGGAGGTAAAATTTATAAATAAAAAAAATTATTATGTGCTAGTTAATTATTGGTTTTCTAAGTTGATGAAAATTAATACTCCAAAATTGATGAAAATTAAATGTAAACAAGTGTCATTTAAGCAAAAAGAGAAGCAAAAATAAAATAAAAAATGTGAATAATATACCAAAAGTGGTGACAAAATGAAATATATTAGAGTAGAAAGAGATAAAAAATAAAATCAATAAAAATAATAATGTGAGAAATCTTTTAAGGGAGA
Organism: Diospyros lotus; assembly: GCF_014633365.1. NCBI lineage: Eukaryota > Viridiplantae > Streptophyta > Magnoliopsida > Ericales > Ebenaceae > Diospyros > Diospyros lotus. Next base: position 39,919,594 of record NC_068338.1, on the reverse strand, counting down.
AAGTGAGAAATCTTCAAGTGAGGTGGTGTTTAAATGAAGACAAGTTCCATGAGAAAGCTGAGGCGAAATGAGGGTTCTGATTTGGGGGTGGGGGCCATTAATTAACATGATTTAATTGGAGGGAAGGGCGTTGTCATGATTTAAGTGGAAAAGAGAGGGCTAAACGAGGGTTTTGATTTTGGGGAGGAGGCACTGTCATGATTTAATTAGGGAAGGAAGAGGCAAATTTGTCATGATTTAATTAGAAGAGATAAATGAAGGTTTTGATTTTTTTTTTTTTTTGCGGGAGAGAGGGGGTTGGTACGGGTTTGTGTGTGTGTGTTTGGGGAGGGGGGGATTGTTGATACGTCCCTGTTGGGTAAGATAAAAAATGCCTGATGCCGGCAGGAGATCAAGATTAATCCTGAATGTAAGTGAAAATATCAACTGCAATGAACGTTATGTGGATTTGGTTGGCATTCATTAAGACAGTGTGTAAGCACCCTCGCCCGGATATCCCCAACCACCCGGACTACCCGAATGGGAGCGCCTACGAGAGGAGAAAAAGAATGAGACACAAGACAAAAACTACCCTGGCATGCATACGCAAAAATAAGAACAGCGGAAATGAAGCTAAACACATGCATGCACTACGGGTACCCCACTATTGCAGCGGTCACATGATAAATAAATAAATACAGACTCCTGTGCCGACATACACGAGACTCGAGGAAAAATTTGGCACAGTAAGAATAATAGAGTAAATCCTACTCAGACATCAGAGTTGACCGGGACAAACGGGACTGCCTGTACACCATACCGCCTCCGCCTCTAGAAGCAGACTTCCTTGCCATGGCCCACGCTGGCACTACCTGGAATGATGGAAAGTAAAGTGAGTCGAGAGACCCAGCAAGCATAAAGAAAAAAAGGCTGAAAGATGAACATATCCAAAAAACTCTCCCCAGGATAAACCCCTAAGTACACACAAGCCATGAGATGCTACAACACAGTAGCATAGCATAATAAAAGCATATACCGGTCCTTGGGGCCCACACAAGACACCTGGCACCCAAGTCCCATACCAACATGCCGTTGCCCTGAAAGGCAACATGTATCTCCAACAAACCTACGCGCGCTGTCATGGGTCAGTACTCCCGTCACCCGTTCATATCGGTACTCTCGACACCGGAGTTAGAGGCTCCCTCGGAACTGTACTCCCGTCCGAGAAGTATATACTACCAGTAGCCATGCAATACACATAAAAATGCAATGGCGTAATGAGCATCAACGTGATACAAGGCGCCCATACATCCAGGCATCAGGCCATGCTCCGCCCATATAGTAAGTTACACGCGATGCATATGCCCGTGCTGGATGCAACCTGACAAAGCTAGAATGCCTGTGATCAAGCATAACCAAATCATGATAATCCCAACATGCAACCCGTACCCATGTGCATACCAAATCATGCAACAAGAATAAAATATAACCAGTCATGCTATAATCACATAACGGCAGAGCTAGTCAGCAATGCTTAGCATCGGTCAGCGGTCAGTGACCAGGAGAGACCATCTAACGGCCTAAGATAGACCGTAAGACAGTCACACCATCACCGAATAGCCGATCCTTGCCCCCACTACACAACCGCTCTAACCGATAAACAACCAAAAATCCAATAATAATACCCGAACAGCTAAGAACCTAGCCCCGGGTGAGTACGACATCATTCCCATAGGCTTGGGAATGGTACAAACCCCCGTAGGCAACCAACGAATAAAACCCTCGAGACCAGTTTAATAAATTAAATTTTAAAACAAACCGTTTTAAATTCCATAATTTATTAACAGCCGAAACCAACGAAGGGAGGTCAAATAAATTGATAACGAATGAATTGACAATGAGGGTATAAAGAACTTGCCTGTATCTAGTCATTTACAGTGTTTCCACGCTTGAATATCACCAAATTAATACACGCTGTAAAATAGAGTAACTCAATAAACAATGCTAGGCGACGAATTAGAGTAAGGGAGAGGATAAAATACGAGAAATCACGGGGTCTTTCACGGGAATTAAAGAACACGAGGAGAGGGTTAGAAACTTGCATGAAAATAGCTGTTTTCAGCCTCTCTTGTACTCCCGATGCGAATTAAATCATTTTCTAGCAAATAATACAACCGGGACTTAAATTAATTATTTCTAATCGCACAAAATTTGTAATTTAAACATATCACGCTTCTACTAATTTTTACCCACGTACCTTGTCACTTTTCATGTCAAGACAATCCCGAAATCGCCTCATTTTTCCCAATTTTTCATTCCTTATTTTTCTTTTCTTTTTCTTCTCTTTTCTTTCTTCTCAATCCTTCCTTTTTCTTCTTCTTTCTTCCCGCCCCTGCTCCTGCGCACCTGCAGCTCTTTCTTCTCTTTTCTTCTTCTTCTCATTCTTCTTCCCGCGGTCGCTGCTTTCTTCTTCTTCCCCATGGCGCGCACGCCTGCACGCACCAGCCTTGGTCCCTACCGACCTTCGTTGCTACCTCCTCGCTCACCGCGCACGCTGCAACTGCCGCAACCGCCATAGCCGCAGTTGAAGCTCCTGGCTGCCACCTCGCGCCACCCTGAACCGGCGTTCCACGACGCTGCAAGGCCGCCATCGATGGCTGCCTCCGATGCGAGCTGCTTCCGCGTTGCTGGTTCCCCGCGTGCACGTTGCCTCCGCGTTACTGCTGCTGGTGCGTCGGCCATGGCCGCTGCTCCAAGCGGCCACCACTGCCAGCCATCACAGTCACTTCAGGCCATCTTCAACCGGCCACCACTGCTCGCTTTCGCCGCGTGCTTGCTTCACTTGGCCACAGCAACAGCAACTCGAGGATGCATCAGCCATGGCCAGTTCGGCCATTATCTCTCTCGATCTCTCTCCCTCTCACAATCTCTTAGCTCGGCTCCCTCTCTCAGCAATGCTCTCTCCTTCGCAATCTCTCATGAGCTCTCTCTCTGCTCACTCCCTCTATCTCTCACTCTCTGCGATTTCAAATATCAGAGGAATGGAGGAAGCTTCCTGGAAGCTCACGAGCACCGCCTCAAATTTTAAACAAATTAATTAATTTAGATAAATTTAATTTAAACTTTTATTATTTTTGGGATATTACATAGTGTCTGTTAACTAAAATATGAGATGAAAATAATGTTATATATAAGAAGTATTCTGGATATTTGTTCTTTTTTTTATTTTTTATAAATAAATTTATCTGATATTTTATAGATAAATCTAAATTACCCATATACCTCTTGTAGGATAATTAATGTAATTTAATACATTTTTAAATTTTAAATTTATGAAGTCTTATTTTTATAATAAGATTGATTTTAAAAGAATTTATTTATTTAAGTCTTATAATTAATGTCATTTAATACATATATTTTGATAATTTGTATTTTGAATAATACATATCTTATAATACATATATTTTAATACATTTAAATTACCATATATTTTGATAATTTTTAAAATTTAAATAAAATTATTCTTTTCACTGAGTTTTAAAATTTAAATTTCTCTCTCTCTCTATATGTATATTATTATCTAATAAAAATTTCTTTCACCGATTTTTTAAATTATTTTATTCAATTTTATATTTTATTATCTACTATCAAAATATATTTTGATAAATTTTAATTATTTATGTAAAATTATTGCAATTCTACCAATAAGTATCTGTACTTGCTAATTCTTTTTAGAATCTATTTTTGAACATAGATTTAGAAAATAAAACACTATATTTAATTTTTATTTTTTTTGACAATTTATGTTAATCATAAACACTATTTTAATCATAAATTTGTTATTGATATTAACATATAATTTTGAATAAATTTGGTAATAGGGATATTTTAGTAAAAATTCTTTAGTTTGGTACTTATCATATGCTTTTAACAAACATATAAAAAAAGTACAATTCTCAATTAATTCTAAAAAAATTAACAAACAGTTTTATATAAATATTAAAATGTTTCTCAATCTTATTCTTGACTGTTCCATATACTGATTTGAAAAGCATTTTAACTTTTATTTTAATACTTCTTTATTTTGTTCATTTTAATAGACGCTACATAGGGAGGTTATTTTTTTATAATTTTACTAAAAGAAAGAATTATGAATAATTTCATATTTGAATTTCATGTCAATATAAAGTTTATGATAAATGTGATCCAAAATTCAAATTTGACTCTGATTGAGACTTATCACAATTAAATATTTATCTTCGTAGCTCATCAAAATTTATTTTCATGGATCATTTTTTTATCAAAATATAAATTTATACAGTTTAATACTTTTTTTTTTGTATACATTTATAAGTGAATGATAAGAGTTATAAATAAATATCCAATACACTAGAATTGTTACAACGTCACTATTGCAGTAACAATAACATCATAGCAATATTTTGGTCTTTTTTCTCATAGTTTTTTCTTATTTGAGTTTTTCATATAAAATTTTTATATTCGTTTGTGTATTTGATGATTTGATTAAAAAAAAATTCGTTTATAAATTTATATATATATATATATATATTTAATTGAATGGAGAAGAGAAGAGAAAACCCAGTATATATATAGTGCAGTAATAATTGTTAGCGAGCTTGAATTGTTTTCAGTGGAGGAGGAGGAGGAGAAAATCTGAACAAGTAATTGGTCTCAAAAAGAACTTAGCAAGAGAAGCTAATTTTGATAGTGGAGTGGTGAGGTCTGAAAGGGGGTACGTACAGCACTATATATGGCCCTTGAAGGTCACTAGAGCGGATAATGAGGTATCACGTGGATATGCTTCCCAACCAAAGCAGTACTATATGTATATAGGCGCTACTTTATGCCTTGCATGCACTCATAATATATGCTTCTGTGCGGTCAATGCCAACCGCATTCATGGGCCAAGCAATTAATACAGACTAGAGTCGACGTGCTTAATTAAAATTATATATGCCCCACCAATATAATGTTACAATAATCATTAATTTGACCCAATTTAATCTTGAATGTAGACTGGACGATTTGGATCGGTGATGGATTGGATTAATTGGCCCACGCATGCCTCATATTTGAGTTAAAACTCTACAATTAAGGATAGGGTCAAGGAGGGTATGCAAATGAAAGACATGCACAAGGGTTGCGATGGCGTTGAGGTCAACCAGACACAAGCGAGCAGTGTTTTAAGGGTGCCATGGAAACATCGGACTTAGGAACGTACATATTATAGTTGATCAGCTAGCTGCTCATTTGACAAATTGTATTGACATGCAACGTGCGCGCGCGCACACACATATATTTATTTACTAAGAATTAATATTGGCAACGATGGGAGCTTAATTAATTAGCGTCAAATAGACAATTAAGAGGATAGGTTGAGCAGAAGCATCATGCCAACATCCATCTTACCCAATTCATATATATATTGGGAATCCAAGCCCTCTTAATTTGCTTTCACTTCATTTTTTAGCTTTCTTTCATTGTTTTTGAAATTAAAAATTAAGTAATTTTCATACAGCACTAATGAATGTATGAAACCAATAAAACCATAACTTTATATCGTACTCTAATTAAACTTAGGCATTTTAGGAGTTCTACTTTATCTGAATTAAACAATTTTCAAAATAAATTAATTAAACAGATGCTCTTGAGATTTCCTGATTCTATAATTAAAAAAGGAAGACAGTTAGTTACTCATGAAACCATATCTCTAGTGGATAAGCCATCTTTTCCTTTCCAATTCAAAAGTAAAAAAGTTCCACTAGTCAAATGGTTTGAATGATCGACGGCCCAAAATTGACCATCTGTCTCAACATAACTTTTGGTAGGCCATGCCACCACAGCCAGTTTTAGAAATCTTTTTAAGAGATCTGGCTAGAATAAGGTTCGTTTGGGCCAACACTTTTTATCCTTTCTTCTAGCTATATATATAGGAAAAACACTGTTGATAGACAGACAATTAAACTAAAGTTAGAACCCTCAACGTACGACACGGTCCGAACGATCACATTTTGTAAGGACCCACGCAGTTTAAGAGTTTTGTTCGTGCAAATACTGAAATTACTTGGATAAGTCAGGCCGGCCGGGGCCCTTAAATATTGGCATTTTGAATTGAGCTGGAGAGGCAGTGAGTCCAGGTTGAATTGATCCAACATGTGAGGCCGAGACATGATTTGAAAAAGGGTGGTCGGGACCTGCTGTCATTGGAATCATTTGCTAAAAGGTTAATTAATTAGCAAAGTAAGTTGGCACAGCGGATGCCACTAACTCGCACCCAGTCTATGTTCAATGCCTCTCTTAAAAATGGACAATCCATTTTTCCCCTAATTATCAACCTTGCGCCCTGGTGGGCAAACAATTAAAATTCTGCCTCTTTGCTTATGGTTTTCGCTTTTTTTTGTGGTTATTTTCTATAATTTCCATTGCTATTTTTGGCTTTTCCAATTCATGCAACTACCCCTACCCAAAATTAGGATTAATAATGGTTCGATTTGGTTTCAATTTTTGCTAAAACTATAACCAAACCAAACTTAAACTACTAAAACCAAAATCAAACCATTACCCATTAATTTTAAAAATTAAAAACCATAACCAAATCATTCAGTTTCGGTTCGATTTCGATTTTAATCATGATTTTTTAGTTTAATTCATACCAACAAATAAAGACAAACTCTTACAAATAACATTTATAAAAAATTTTGATAAGTCCACAACAAATAAAGATAAACTCTAATAAAGTTACTTTATTCTTGCATAAAGTTACAAATTAGTTTCAAACTTCTTAGATATAATTATTTGATTGATAAAAATAAAATAATTTAAAATTAGATTTTATTTTTATTTGTTAATTATTTTATAAATGTTAAATATTTTATATATTTGTAATGCATTAGTTAAAATAATTGTAAAAAAATGCATTAATCAATATATATTATGTGTATATATAATATATTAAATAAATATATATATTATATATATGTATATTCGATTCGGTTACCCATACATTCAGTTTAATTCCGATTTAGGTTTCGATTTGAATTTAGTAAAAACCATAACCAAACCATATTCATTGAAATACTGTTCGTTTTTTTCTCAAACCAAATTATTACCTAGTCAAACGATTTTCAACCGCGTTGACCAATTCGATTTTGATTTAGTTCCTCATGATTTCAGTTGCAATTGGCATCCCTACCCATGATATTATACAATGCTTGTTATTGTTGTTGAATCTTTTAATTAGAAGTATTAATTTTAATAATTAACAAGTTATTACATAAGATTAGGGTGATAGCTCAACTGACTGAGTTCTCCTATTTAAATAGAAAACTCTCAAATGCAAAACTCTCTTGAGTAGTCTCTCTGTCTTTAGGGTTTGTTGTGTAGTTATTTAAAAGTGTACAAATGATCAATTCGGTTACTGAATTGATTGAAATTTAATAATCAAAAAAATCAAACCAAACCGACAAAAAAAACCCAAAAATCGAACTAACTGAACAAAATTCGTAAAAATTGAACCGAATAAAAAATCGAACAAACCCACAAAATAACTAAATAGACCAAACTAATATCCAACCTTAATGTTGCTGCCAACCAGCGATTCCAATGATCATAATCGATCATTGGATTCCCCTAACCGTGGTGGTTTATATGTCCAAAAATAAGTTTGATCAAACGGTTAATTTTTTTGTAGATTTCAAAATTAACTTATGGTCAAAAAACTCAAAACACGTTTCTGAAAAAATATCACTAGTCACTATCCACAGCTAATTCTGACGAATTGACTATCAAATTCACCTTAGCTTAGTGAATGATTGGATTTTAGTATATTTGGGTTTTAAAATAGAATACCCACCCACAAGAAATTGCTGAAAAACTTACCTAATGGGCGATTAGCGTCGATGGGCGAGCACGGTGGTGCAAATCTAGTGAGAGAGAGATGTTGGGTCAACGTCAGAAGGAGACGAAGGGCCGAGCGAATCGTAGACGAAAACGAAAGGCCAGCCCTTCAACTTCGGCCCTTCGTTTCCAACTCTCCGACCCTTTGTCTTTGTCTTTGACCCTTCGTCTTCATCTCCAGTCGCTAGCGACAACATCATAAAGTGTTGTAACGGGTTTCGTAAGAGGGGTTGTCAACGCTAAACGTGGGGGCGTGATGGCAAAGAAAGAAGTAGAGGAGACAGTAAAGACTTCGTCCTTAAGGGCAAATAGAAGGAATGACTGAACAGGTGACCATCGATTATGTCCTTTCGCATTCTGTCTATTGTTTTTCTTTTATATTGCACCCAAAACGATGTCATTTTGAAATTTCAGTCAAGTTGGTTAGTTTGGTTAATCCAACAACAAAAACTAAATCGACAGCTGAACTTTCTCCAAAAACTAACTGAACCAAACCAATCGATTCAATTCGATTAATTTGATCTAAGTGAACTTTTGCTAACCTCTATAGTTATCCCCAATTTAAAACCACTTGGGGCTAGTGATGTTGCAATTGAAGCCTAACAATAGGTATTGTCAGTCTTTCATAGACGACACGCAGATGGAGAAGACTTACAAGAGTAGGTTTGGTGCTGAAATGTGACTGATCTCATTGAGCCCAACTCCTACATACAGATATATCTTAAAATTTTAACTCTCTCCCTTCCTTAAAAAGAATAAAAAAAAAAGAAAAGAAATCAGCTGGTTATTTGTTTGTTTAATAAAGAGGATGCAGATAACATCGGTTTACAGCTTCTCAAGTTGCATTTCTGTTTTGTTGGCTTGCCAAAGTGGTAGGACACTCTGCTATGCTCTAAATAAGGCAAGCCATGTGATAGCGTACCAAGTCTTTCACCTGATATGTTTGTTAACTTTCCTCATTAATCACATCTCTCTCCCTCTCTCTCTCTTCTTACTTGCAATCTGTCCCTATATTTAGTCCACTTCAAGAAACCACATTTCGACCAAGTCCTCTTCTTCACTACTAAACTACAGCTCTCTTCTTTCTTTTCATTTCAGCACCACTCCAAGCTCTGCTCTGTTGGCTGCCATATTTCATCCGAGGAAAAATGGGCATCCGATCGATGAAGATAGCCGAGGCCAAACGGAAGCTCCAGCGAACTCTTTCGCCTAGGAACAGAACAGTTTCAGCGCCTACTGATGTGCCGAAAGGCTGCCTGGCAGTTTATGTGGGCGAAGCGCTTAGGCGCTTCGTCATTCCGGTATCTTACCTTAACCATCCCTTATTCCAAGACTTGCTACATTGGGCAGAAGAAGAGTTCGGGTACAATCATCCCATGGGAGGTTTAACACTTCCCTGCGGCGAAGATTACTTCATTAGCCTTACTTCTTTGTTAAATGCTCCATAACAGTTGGGTACTGAAGATACAAACTTCCAGAGGCATTGAAGGTTTAACCATTTTTTGGGTGTATTTCAGAATGATAAAATCTGAGATTGGAAAGTCAGTCTCTTCGATTTTGTAATGTGGCCTATTGCCATGTATCATATGTTCATCAATATATATATATATTTTCTCTATCAAGCCTAAAATTGAGCTAAATATTCAGATATGCTAGTACAGTAATGCACAATTGGAATTTTGGATATCACAATTTCCTTGTTGCATAGACAACGAAGTTGCAGACAGCCGACACAGAATTGGAACAAAGCCATATACAGAAGTCTACCATGAAATTTGATGGCATACGGTCATCGAAAGCATGTAAATCTAGGACTTACCAACCTCCATCGATTTGAACTCTTGATATATGAGGCAATTTAATCAACTGAATTCTACATTTAATTACTTCTCTTTATAGGTACTTCTCTTTATAGATGACAAACAAAGTTTGTCCAAAATATGAATCAATCTAATCGAATTTATGAGATATAGAGACAACTAATTCATGTACATACACATGCGGATAACTATAGTTCTCTTGATTCAGGAGCATTCAGCTGCTTTTTGGCTTCACCCAGTGATTACAATCAACGAGATTACTGCTGTAACTACGGTAAAAATAATTAAAGGGATATTATAACCAAAATGCCCCTCGCCTCCATGCGCTTCACGTGTCTCCATGCACCTCGGATATTTTTGTCATTGGTACACTTTTGTGTAGCCCACAGTGTATACAAAAGTGTATCAATAGCATTATTCATAATCAAAACTTACACGCTCGGTTTTTCTTTCCAGTGGTATAACACCAAACCATTTTCTGCTTGATATTTATGCGAGGCACTCACGGAATACAATGCGTCAGCGAGTATAACCACCTGCTGCAGCATTAGTACCATGTGGGCGGTTGTGAAACAATGACTACCAGGTTCATGTGGCAGGTTTCCGCAACTTGGATTATACTACTGTTCATACTAGTTGGGCGTTCATATTATGCAGTTAAAGGCCAATTTTCATAGTGGAATGGAATGGAGTCAAAAAACCTCAATCGGTTGAGTATGTGTACACATTTCAGGTTTTGTCCATATAAAAGGGCATTTTCAGGGCATGAGGTTCTCCATTATGTTAAGAACAGGGAGGATAATATTTGGTCGCAGCCTTCTCTCTCTCTCTCTCTCTCTCTCTCTTTTTTGCATCTAGTCACAAAGAGAGAACCTTTATCGTTGTACATTATTTTCTGTATAGTAAGAAGTCCAACTTCTTTCTTCACCAAAGAAAGAGGAAACTGTAAAACCACAGAATTCTTGCACTTCTTTTTCTTCATTTCCTTGTCTTCATATACAGCAATCTTAATCCCACTAACCGGCCGGTGTCGCCTTGTCTTCTTCATCTACTCATCTATTTTATTTGATAAACTATTGAATATGGACGTGTCTGGTGAACCATTGCGGTGCAAGTGTTCAATGAACAACAGGGGCGCCCAATATGCCATCGTAAGCATAATAGAACAATAGACAAGCATGACTTCACTGACCAAGAAGATCAGCAGCAGCGATAAATTAAAAAATTGGTTGTCTGCAGAGGCTTACACCGCTATATGTGCTGAAAACCACGGGCTGCATCAATAGCTTCATATAAATCCTTCAAACAAGTTGGAAAGCATGCTCATCTTTACCCTAAATAATGCAAGAAGAAACAGCCTTACCTTCCTGTTATTGGTCCCACAGTATTGGGCGGCCTCCAAATTATTGCAAATGTCCCCAGCCTCGACACAAGCCCCCTTCATATCGAAGGCTACTCTATATATTGGCACACACTTGGGCACCCACTTTCAGCGCCTGTAAAGCATTTTTTTCGAACACATTACAAGCGTTTCTACATAGAAGAAGCTCATGGGGATTCGGTTGGCCACGTTTGTTATTCAGGCAAAGCAGATTCTGCAGATGAGGTCTCTTAACAGTAAGTCGTCGTCTTCACCGGTGGCGAAGACGGCGAACGTTCCGAAGGGTCATTTCGCAGTTTACGTGGGCGAGAAGCAGAAGAACCGGTTTGTGATCCCCTTGTCGTACCTGAAGAATCCTTCGTTCCAGGAGTTGTTGAGGCGAGCTGAGGAAGAATACGGGTATGATCCTCCGATGGGCGGTCTCACCATTCCCTGCAGCGAGGACGCCTTATTGAATGTGGCTTCACTGCTCAAGTATACGTAGTAGTAGTACTGCAACTTAATTACGGTATTACACTACAGAGAGTGGAGCAATGGCGGCGCACTTGAAACGCCACTAAAAGACTCTTTAATAGCCTCGTTTTAAAACGCCCCTAATGATTTGTAGATTGAACAAAATAGGATTGTGGCCGCTTCCACCAATTTTGTATAAATCTTTGGCTAATTTTGTATTGGAATTCTACTGAAATAATGAATGCGCAACCCTTGGCTATATATAAATCAAGCTTCCTACATTTACAAATAGTTGATAACTGGAATCCAATTACAAAAGCGCTTTAGAATTTGGGCCAAATCCTACTAAAAAAACTTTCAAAATGGGTTCTTTGCTTTTGGTTTTGTTTGTTTGTTGTTGGCAGAAGGAACAGATTAAAACTCTCTTGAGTTTTCATCCTCTATTTATTCTTAATTCATCGCATTCCGAGTGGTAATGGTCAGATTCAGTTGACAATTGGTTTGCCCCGCCAGGTTTGCCATTGGGTTTCCCTTCAAACCCACAAAACAATATTGGGTGGAATAACTGTGATACAGTCATTTATAGTGACATTTATATTGTAAAAAGCATTTACGCTAATGTGTAGTAACACTTCAACTTGTGTTTAATTTCTTACTACTGATTAAGAAGCAAAACGTTCATTAACACTATATGAGGGCTAATTGGTTTAATTGTATTGATTTCTAGACTAAAATCAAGTATATACTATACTTTGTAATACCAACAATAGGAAACTGAAATGTCATGCACATAAATAAAATTTATAATAACTATTATATAATAACAATACACCATGGTAATAATAAGGTATAAATATAATTTACATAATAAGTTAGTGTACGTAATTAGGTACACTAAATCTTCAATTCACATCTCCAACTCAGCTCACAGGCATTCGCAAGTCGAAGATGAATGAGACCAAATACAATTGTTATGTCCAACTACAAATACTATTTTAAGTTATGGTCTAGAAAAACCCCCGTGGCCACTGTCAATGCATGTGGATCAAAAACTGGGGGCCGTACACTGGAATGCAAAGAGCAAAAGAAAAAGAAAAAGAAAACATTTATGATGCCTTTGATTGGACAATTTTTTTTCATAAAAAATATCATTTTTATGAAAAACTATTATTATTTTTCATCCAAATTTTAACTTTTTGGAGTCTTTGATTAGCAAAATTTTCTAGGCAAAATCTTTTTCAACTTCCATTCACGTGATCAGATTTTTCCACTTTTGATAGAAAATGTTCTCTCTTGAGGGTAGGAAAGATTGGATTTTTTAGGGAACTGTACACACTATCCACTACCTTCTTCATCTCCAGCTAATTCTTTCACACAACGCTTTGATTTCATCTTCCATAATAGGTAGTAGGGTTTCTTCGTTGTTGATCACCGTCAATTGGAGGGTTTCTTCGTTGTTGATCACCGTCGATTGGAGGGTTTCTTTGTTGTTATCCGCCGTCAAACCCTTTCCCTTCATCTTTGTCTCCCTCTTCGTCGAATTTGAGCTCTAATTTGACCTTTCCAGTGACCTTCTTTCGTCTATAGTAAGGTTTCTGACAACCTTCTTTCTAGTTTTTCGTCAATTCCAAGTTCCCTTTCTATTCCGGCAACCTTTGATTCCCCTTCGATTTGTACTCGCAAAGCGTCACCCCCGCTAAAGTCACCATCTTCAACTTTTTCCTCATCACCGTCAACATCAAATCACCATTTGACATTATTGCAGCCATATTTATATATATATACACACATATATATATGAATCTATATGTATAAAAATTAAACACAAAAAATTAAAAATATATAATAATTTTTAAATAAAAAATTAAGCCAATCAAACACTTTCAATTAATACTTTTTCTAAAATTTAATTATTATCGATTCAATTATCTAAAAAGAAAATTTTTTTTTACACAAATTCCACGCACCCTTAGATTAATCATAATGGGAAAAATATGATTACAGAGGGTGCATTAGTATACTATATTGCCAGGGATCATTGTCGGTTAATTTGGTTTTGGTGTACTCACGGACAAATGCAGCCCAGAAAAACCACGCATCTTCCGGATCCATTTTCTGAGACAACCAACAAAAAAAAAAAAAAAAAGAGAAGAGAGTTTTGGGTATGTATATATATATATACAAACACGATGGACAGTATATTAAATATAAAATTACTATTATTAGTTATTATGTAGCATATCTCATGACGTCGCAGGAGTAGCCAAATGGGCCTAATTAATCAATACACAAATATAACATATGAAAGATGATGAAAGTGACTGTTTTTTTCCCATGTGCTATAAAAAAGTAAAAATGTAAGCTGGCATTGTGTGGCTGGCTGGCTGGACTCCCCACACTTGTTCTCCAACCATTTGCGTATTTCTCTCTCTCTCTCTCTCTCATAGGCACATGTTGATGTTGTTAGCACCTGCAAAGATGATGCTGCAATCCGTAGTTAGGGGGGGTCGGTCAGTACATGTGCTGCTAGCTTAGCGAGAGAACAATATTTCATTATGAAATTCCCAATTATCACTCAAGCCACGTCCCTTTTGCAAGTTACTGTCGCGGGCCAACGTCCTTCCTCAACCATTAGGTTCCTATGTACTTTTAAAGCTAAGGAATTATCAATTTCTAGGCCTAATATCTTCTTGTTGCTATTTTATTATTATTATTATTATTATTATTATTATTATTATTATTATATAAAATTAGATTATTAATAATAAAATAAGAGTGACTCTGATTAAAAATAAAATGCATAATACACTGTCAAAATATGATTTGATTATGTAAAAAAACCCAAGAAAGTTTTATGAGGAAAGTAAATGAATGAAACAAATATTTAGTAAAAGAAATGAGAAAAGACAAGAAAAAGAAGAACTGAGAAGCTAGCTAGAATCATATATAATAAAGGCTGATCGCCCGTAAAGAAATTCAAGTTTGATATGATGTGCCCATGTGTAGCTAAATAAGATGAGCCTAGTAAGACCAGCAAGGGGGGCCTGCTTTTACGAACCTAGCTATAAATCGTAAATCCCTTGCTAATTTTGAATTGCGACAATTACTACAATCCCAAAAAATAAACAAATGAATCAAGGATTAAGGTCTCAAACTAGGGCAACAAAGAAAAATAAAAAACCATGGATTAAGAAAATAAAATTAGACTGTAAGACTTAGTGTTGTTCGAATCGTGTGATTCACATCGGCTCAATTCAAAGAGAAATCGAGTCGAATCTATGGGATGAATTAAAAATTCTTTAGAATTGACTATGAATCGAAAAAATCGACAAAGAATCGATAGAATCAGGTAAATCGAACGAATCACAAGACTGAAACAAGATGAGGTGAAGCGTCAGGAGCTGAAATGTTAGGAGCTGAAAGCCTAAAACAAAGAAGAAAAAAACGCTACATATGAGCATGAGCTAAAACTGTTGGAGATTGATTCAAATTTGTTATCCTTAATGCTTGGTCTCAGTCCACGTCTGGCAAACTGACTTTGATCAAGTCTTGCAGCAGATTTTTGGTTCCTTGATTTTCTATTTTCAGTTATTAAATGATATCCTAGTTAGTCTGCTATTATTAAGTCTTTCTGTTACTTTATAGGCCTATTTAAAAGGCTCTTTCATACTTTAATAAATAAATTGTTCTGCCTACAAAAATTATTATTCTTTATCCACTGCTCATTTAATTTCTGCATTCTTCCAATTCTCAACATGGTATCAGAGCCTTAGATCCTTGAGGGTTTGTGAGGTTGAGTGAACAAAACCCATGGCTGCTAGCAATTCAACAACATTTTCACCTCCAATTTTCAATGGTGAAAATTACCAAGTTTGGGCTGTCAAGATGAAAGCTCATTTAAGAGGTCTTGGCTTGTGGCATTGGGTTGAAGC
Organism: Diospyros lotus; assembly: GCF_014633365.1. NCBI lineage: Eukaryota > Viridiplantae > Streptophyta > Magnoliopsida > Ericales > Ebenaceae > Diospyros > Diospyros lotus. The sequence goes on along the minus strand of NC_068338.1, from coordinate 39,904,112 downwards.
TGAAAGGGTATTACCACCTCTGGGAAATAATCCAACGCTCAACCAAATAAGGGCTCATGCAGAAGAAGAAGCAAAAGCTTCAAGAGCTTTATCTATAATTTTTTGCTGCTGTCTCAGAAACAACTTTCACAAAGATTATGACTTGTGAAACAGCCAAGGAAGCTTGGGATCTGCTGAAGCAATCATACGAAGGTAATGAAAGAACGAGGAAGATGCAAGTGTTAAATCTCAAAAGAGATTTTGAGACACTAAGTATGAAAGAAAAGGAGACTATACAAGGTTATGCTGATAGCCTGATGGCAGTGGTGAACAAAATTCGATTACTGGGAGAAGAACTATCTGATAGCAGGATTGTTGAAGGAGCCTATTTAGCCAAAACTTCAAAGGGAAAAGGAAAAATTCCTCAGTGTAGCAATTGCAAGAAATCTAGCCATGAAGAAGAAGATTGTTGGCATAAGGGAAAGCCTCAATGTTACAAATGCAAAAAAAATTGGCATTTACAAAAGGATTGCAGAATTAAAAAGGAACAAGCAAATATGGTGGAGATAATTAAAGAAGAAACCTTGTTTTGAAGGATGATGAGAAGTACGTCATCAAGTAAAGAAAAGTGAAGAGAAGTGCTTCACAAATTTAAAAAAATTATTATATTGATTATGATGAGAAGTGCATCGTATGGTAAAGAGAAATGCTTTACAAATCTGAGATCTATGGAGAGATGTGCTCTCATATGGTAAAGAGAAGTGCTTTACAAATTTGAGATCTATGGAGAGATGTGCTCCATAAAATTTTTTACAATTTTGAATCAAGGGGAAGTGTTGGAGATTGATTCAAATTTGTTATCCTTAATGCTTGGTCTCAGTCCACGTCTGGCAAACTGACTTTGATCAAGTCTTGCAGCAGATTTTTAGTTCCTTGATTTTCTATTTTCAATTATTAAATGATATCCTAGTTAGTTTGCTATTATTAAGTCTTTCTGTTATTTTGTAGGCCTATTTAAAAGGCTCTTTTATGCTTTAATAAATAAATTGTTCTGCCTACAAAAATTATTATTCTTTGTCCACTGCTCATTTAATTTCTGCATTCTTCCAATTCTCAACAATGCAGAAATTAAATGAGCAGTGGACAAAGAATAATAATTTTTGTAGGCAGAACAATTTATTTATTAAAGCATGAAAGAGCCTTTTAAATAGGCCTACAAAGTAACAAAAAGACTTAATAATAGCAGACTAACTAGGATATCATTTAATAACTGAAAATAGAAAATCAAGGAACTAAAAATCTGCTGCAAGACTTAATCAAAGTCAGTTTGCCAGACGTGGACTGAGACCAAGCATTAAGGATAACAAATTTGAATCAAAAACATCAAAAGCAAAGACGAGAGTCGCGACCACAACACTTCAAGTTCTATTCAAGGTGCATTGCTTTTTTCTTCTTCTTCTTCTTCTTTATTTTATCCGAGATCATACAAGTTTCATACAAGTTTTAAGAAGAAAATTGCATTGCTTAAAACCAATGATTTCATGCACTTGGTACCTTATGGACATGAGGCTTTCGTGCCAACAAAGAGATCACTGGTGTGGGGTGTGTGGGGCGCATGAGACTCAAGCTTACTCCCAACTACTTTTGTTGACTTTGGAGATGTCACTTGTCAAAAGCAAGTTTACTTCCAATTGCTTTTGTGACTTTGGGGTTGTCACTTATGAGAATATCTCGCAACCTATTTTGTAGTTCTTATTGTTTTGTTTATTTGTTTTCCTTGTTGTTGCACTATAGTGCTAGGCATTTTTTTTTTTCCTTTGATTTTTTCTGTTATGTTTTGTTTTCTAATCCAATTTCTCTTCAAATTTGTTATGCTTCTTTTAATTTTCAATTAACTCATTATTTTCAATGTTATTTTTTTATATGGTGGAACTTCTAGATCATATTATTTTCACTTTTATTTTTTTTTTATAGTGTTTTACTATTTTCTATCTCAAAAGTTCGACCTTATGTTATTTTTCAATATTAGAAGAAGAATATTGATTGCTTTCTTGTTGAATACGGCGTCAAGATCAAAAAAGTGATCTACAACAAAATATAATGATTCGACTTGAGAATGTTGCTCTCAAATTAATAAAAATAAAATGAATTTAAAGTGCAATTATTATGGACTTGAAAGATAAGGAGGGATAAATCGAATGAAACACCATTTTGTGAGTGATTATGATAATGTAGCTCCTTGTACACAATGTTTAGATAATGTGAGAGAACTTTGTATTCAGATCTTAAGAGACTTGGAAAGATAAAGGATGAATAAAAAAGAATATTTTCGAGAAGAAGAGAAAAAAGTTCAAATGGTAGGAGGAAAAAAAAAAAACCTAGTATAGATGTCTTTGTCACTAAAGAGAAAGAAAACAACAAACTTTAAATGCAATGGTTAAAAATAGGAGCCCATTGTTCATAGCATTTGTAGATTTTTATATGGACATGCATTGCCTTTTGTTTTGATAAAAAGTCTCATTTTTGCTTCAATGATGGAAATGGTTGGTGAATATGGCAAGGTTTTAAAACTTCCTAGTTATCACGAGGCTAGAGTTACATTTTTTAAGAAGCAAGTTGACAATATAAACTCAATGCTAGAGAAATATAAAAAAGAGTGAAAATGACCAGTTGTACTTTGATGTCGAATGGGTGGACAAATAGGAAAAGTAGGTCTCTTAAAAATTTTTTGGTGAATAGTCCAAGTGAAACAATTTTTTTAAATCTATTAACACTGCAGATATTATAAAAGATATACAAAAATTATTTGCGTTGCTTGATTCATTGGTGGAGGAAAACGTTGTTCAAGTGATGGTTGATAGTGCTTTGGCCTACGTAGTTTCGAGTGACTTGTTGATGGAGAAAAGAAAAAAATTATTTTGGTCTCCTTCTGCAGCACATTGCATTGATTTGATCTTGCATGATATAAGTGGGTTGCCTATTTTCACAAATACAATAAAGAAGGCTAAAGAAATTTGTGTATATATTTATAGACATGCTTGGGTCCTTAGCATGTTTAGGAAGTTCTTAAAGAAGAGAGAGTTGAAGAGGCTGAGAGTTACAAGGTTTGTCACATCATTTCTTACATTGAGGAGCTTTAAGGAAAACAAGATTCCTCTTACGACTATGTTTGCAGCAGAAGATTGGGCTAAAAGTTATTATGCTTCTAAGATGGATGCAATTAAAGTGGAAACAATCTTGTTATCTAATGACAAATTTTGGAAATCAGTCAAAAATTACTTGAATTGTGTAAGTTCACTTGTTAAAGTTTTAAGATTTGTTGATGGGGATGTAAAACCGACAATGGGATACATATATGAAGCGATGGATAAGACAAAAGAAAAAATTACACAAAATTTTAATCATCGAAAGATAGAGTACAAGCACATTTGGAACATTATTGATACAAGATGGGATTTGCAACTTCATAGACCACTCTATGTGGCGGGATATTTTCTTAATCTTAAGCTAAGTTGCATGAAAACGGAAACGCGAGACGTTTTCAATAGGAAACGGAAATGCAGAAATGACATTTTTCTAAAAAGGTAGGAAACGGAAACGCGGGGTAAACTGTAAATTTAAAAAATATATAAATTTTTTTATAAATATAATTTTTAATATAAAAAATAAAAATAATTTTTAAAAGGCAGCAACAACTTGTTACATAAATTCAATACAAATGAATATGTAATGCAAATCCAAATTAACTATTAACATATATATAAATCAAACAATATTTGAATCACAAATAATAACAAACGTAAATGAGAGAAAATCTTGCTCCTTTTTGTGCATTGAGTGCGATTCTTTTGGGTTTTAAGCCTGTTGGCACGAATGTCTCTCATTAAAGCTCTTTCCCTGTTCCAGTTTTGACATTGCAATATTGGGAAAAATTTCCAATACAACAGCAGGTCGCTGAGGCTTAAATATTATTGTTCTAACCTGAAGAGGAGGATTCGGCAACTTACTTACAGTCTTACAAAAGGGAATGGCGAGGGCGATGAAGCAAGGGGCGTGTCTAGAAGCAGACGGTGTGGGCGACCGAAAGCAGACGGCGATGAAGCAGATGGCGGTCGCTCTAGAAGCAAACAGCGGCGACGAAGCAGATGGCAGTCGCTCTGGAAGCAGACGATGGCGACGAAGCAGATGGCGACTACGGAAAATAGGGAAGAAGAAGAAAAAAAAAAAAAAGAGGGAAGAAGGCAATTAAAATATTTTAAGGCAAACAGTGCAGATGGCTTGAGCTGGAAAACGCGTTTCTGCCTAGAAACACGTTTCCAGCCAAATTATTAAAATTATGAAACGGCCCTAATATTTTTGAAAATTACACAAACGGCCCGAAAAATGTTTTGGGCCGTTTTTGCCGTTTCCGAAACGGGAAACGGTTCGGAAACGGTTCGGAAACGACGCCTTCGAGCCGTTTCCGTGCTTCACAGATCTTAAGTGAGTTTCTAAAATCATATTTCTTATAAACAACAAATTCTTGTATATGCTTTATTATTTTTTATTTGTATTACATTTTTTTAAGGTTTTAACATGATGAGTCTTTTAATGCGGATATGAAAGTTAAAGTTGATTTGTACAAGATAATAAAAAAGATGTATCCTAATATTGGAACAAGACTCAAAATTGATGAGTAAATAAAAAAGTTTAAAAAAAGAGAAAAATTGTTTGACATGAGCATGACTACTTTAACAATAGACAAGAAGTAATCGGATATTATTTTGATTTAAAGTTAATATTTTCAAATTTCAAGTGCTAGTTCCCTCAAAGTAACTAGACTAATTAGTTTTATATTTTTCTATTTTAGTTTTATGGTGGAAAAGTTATGAGAAAGAATGCAAAGAGTTACAAGACCTTACCATACGAGTCTTGAGTCTTACATGTAATGCTACAGGATGCAAAAGAAATTAGAGCACATTTGAGCATATCCATTCCAAAAAGAAAAATCGTTTGGAACAACAAAGATTAAATGTTCGTCTTTGTAAAGTATAACATTCAACTTGAATTGAAAAGTCAAGAAAGAGAAAATAGATGAAAATTATGATCATATTTGTTTAAACGATATGAAATCCGATGATCCATATCTAATGATGAATGGATCAGCAAACAAGAAAACTCTTATTTATCCTAAGATAATTCATGGATTGATGCTAATGAATACTTTGAAGACGATGAAGGTATTCAACCAAGTAATAATAAAAAGGATATATATCTATATTTTATAATTTCCTTTCTAGAACTAAGTTAATGTGTTTGTGTAAGTTTGAGTTGAATTCTAATATATTATATTGTAAAACATAGGGTCAAGGAACTTGAAGTTAGATAGAAAAAGAAAAATTGTTAAAGAATAATTGAATATAGAAATGATTGATGGCGAGAAAGATGTAAAGGATAGAGAGCATGTAGATTTAGCTATGTTTAAAAATAACACAGATGATGAAAATGATGATACTCTTAAACTTAAAAATGATTGATAACTTAGTAAAGATAGACAATAGAATTTATTAGTAGCTTAATAATTGTAGTTTTTTTTTTTTAACTTGTTAATTTGAAAGTAATTTAATTTAGCACAATTTGAATTTAAAAACAACATGAATATATTTTTATTATAATTTTAATATATTTTATTTATTTTTTATAGATATATTATTTGTAATTAAAATTAAAAATATGTATTTAATCTTACGATTCGATAATCGAATCTCGATTTAACAACTACGGTATGGCTAACATGATAATCAATGGAAACCGATGCCCATTATAATGAGTGAATAGCTATGCTATACAAATGTCATCAACTCTAAAATGGATGTGGTATGCCCATTTTCATTACCTTGTTTACCAGCACTCCTATGGCAGGACACCTCTAAAATACTACAAACACTCATCTCTCTTGGTTTCTCGTGACTTGGCCCAAGTTGTTTCTCCTCACCTCATTACAGTGGTGAAGTGATCTAGATGAATTTCCAAGTGAATGCAAAAACAGCCAGAAACTCAAGCCAATGAAAGGCAGGAGGACCTGTTCATGCTGGATCATTGATGATTTAATTCCTTCAGGAAATTTGTTCCCTAATTGCGCAAAGCGGCATTGTACACCTTACTCCAAGGATGCTTTGCCAGTTCTAATGTCACCCTGCTGGTGGCTGACCATATATATCTCTATACACCTTACTCCAATGACAGATTGCCAGTTCTAATGTTGCGCTGCTGATGGGTGATTCCTTTTCCCAACCGTGACAGGGACGAACTAAATTCTATTGGTTTTCCACTGAAAGGAGACGTATGTTTCGGCTGAAGCCACCTTTTCACCACAACACCATTGATTCGGACCTTCCCATTCGATTCATTCCCTTGGTAAGTTAGTCCCAGCCTCCTTAGTAATGCTGCAACTGCCCGGCTAATCCTATTTGACCAAAACGGAAGAAACATCATAAAATACTGAGGTCAATGAGTAAACTCTTAGAAGACTTGATAAAAACAGAGGGAAACAGAAATGGAACCATGCTCTAGTTATGGTAGATGGAACAAATTGCTTACTATGGCCACCACATCTAGATGGCAAACAGACAAAAAGATGAATAGATCCAGTGGGCAGCTGGGATTGTTTGACCTTCTTAAAGATGCCCAAAAAGGTTAGACAGGATTGCAAGGAAAGAAAATGCCAGTTCATGAACACAAAATTATGTATTTCTTATTTGCAGCAGGCTAGTCTAAGCCATCACCGTGTAAATGTTAATATGAAAATGTGTATGGCTGCAATTTTCATGTAGATCTGTCAGGAATCATATTGAACTTAAGCAATCCTGGCACTAATTATATCAGTAAAACCCACCATCGACAATTTAACAGATAATTGAACTTGATAATCATGACTTTTTTAGTCCTAAGAAATGTAATTTGAAATCAGAAGCAATTCTTAAAATTCAATCAATCAAAGTTAGACAATTTCATCCAAGAAGTTCACATTTCTTATTTACTGTCTAAAATGGTGAATTATGCCTGGTGATGATTTGAGTTAGCACAGTTTGGGATGAAGACTGACAGGTGCACCCTATTCAGGAGGCAACCACGATCTGATGCCACATAAACGGTAAAATACTAGTGGCCAAATTCCACATCTCATTGACAAAAAGGAAGAAGGAATTATATAATCACATACGTCAAGCATCATGCAATAGAAGATGATTTCACTATAGAATTCTTTCCTTTTCCACCAGAAAGGGGTGCACTCGATGGCCTAATGTTTAGCATATCCATAATTTTATATTTGAAACTATGCTGTTGATTTTGGCATTCCCCCAACCAAGTAGAAGAATAATGTTCCTATGCATTTTAATACCAGGCAAAGATCATGGGCCGTTCAGCCCCTATAATACTATCTATACGTAATTGTATTCTTTTTTTTTGCTAAGGTATACTTAATTGTATTCATAAGTATCATGCAAGCTCAATTGTAGCTTGTTTCAAATATAAAATCACATGAATCCCACTGCATATGATCAGCTAAAGTTTTCGAACAAAAGACTATCTGAAAACGACTGTTCAACATCCTTACATATGCAAAGTCTTATGAAATTGTGTATGGAGTAATGGAAATTGCAAAGTCAACTCACCTTCCTGCAATGTTGATTGACTTTTCTCCCTTTGGAGACTGAATTTGAGTCTTCTCCATGGGCAGTAAAATGGTTATATTAGGCAATCTTGCACCTGCAGATATTTGTTTAAATAGGAACAATCACGGGTGGAAAGTCAACAAACCATACATAATGCCAGGTGCCATCATAGCAATTTCACCATTAGTTAGTTAATGAGGAGGTAACTTTGCAAAGGAAAAAACTCTAATTACTTGTTTATTTTGTTCTGACTTAACAAAAAAATCAATTACTTGTTTATATTATTCTACAGATTTCTTTCTTTTATGGTGTCAACTAACTCACTAAGGAGGAGTAAACAGGTAACTGGTAGAAGAGAAAACTTAGGTGAACATGCATCAATTTTGCCCCTGTAGTTAAAGAATGTGTCAAAGGGATTAGGAGGGAAGTAGAATAGAATTGCGTTACCTGCAGCAAGCCGATGCTTGAGACCCTTTAAAACCGTCAATAGGTATACCTGGCAGTTATTAAGAAGAACTATTAGAATCAAGATCTAGATCATCACGTATCTGTTTTGCCTATGAGAGGGAGAGAGCAGTAGCAGCTCAATTTGCTCTCTGATACCTACATTAACTCTAGATCCACATCTGAAATGAAGGAACTAACATTAGAGATATTAAAAAAAAATTATTAGAGAAGGAACGAAAGTGAAGTAAAGAACAAAAACCAGAAATTATACTACAGGAAATTTCACTGCCAAATGTTTCAATTGTGGTGTCATAAAACTTTGATACTCAGAAGCATTCAGATAATATACAACCTCAATATTTTGAGCACACTGTGATGAGGTTCTAAATTGTTAAAGACATTAAAAGAGGATGAAGCATCCAAGTTTAGTCCATGAAGTAGCAAAATGTTGGGGTGGTGGACAATAAGAAGTTCTGTTAATTCTACAAAAAAGAAACAACACTGGAACTACCAAAAAATGATGCTCCAATCCGAAAACCCACCTCAGCTGTATGAATTTGCAACTTCCTTGCATCAATGACAATTGGGCTCTTTTTGAATGATACACATGGTACAATTCCTAGAGAAGCAGCTTCCTGGTATCCAGTTAACTATCAGCTAATTTCATGACAAACAGAAGTACGGAACATTAAAAATAGCAGTCTACTAACCTCAAATAATGAGAAAGCCCGAGGATCATATTCTGCAAATCCATCAACCAATGAGCAAAGGTTTGACCTTTTAGGAGAATCGGTACTGACTGCCAGATTCTCAATTAGTCTATTTCTCAGAGAAGCATCACGTGGAAGTTGTAAGCAACCCAAAACTTGTGAAAATACTTCTATAGTAGGTATAACACCAGCAATAATTGTTTCCCTATAGACCATTAAGGCCAGTGATGTCCTGTAAATGAATAAAGGATCTTGTCATCAATTGGCTAAATGATGAGTATACAACGCAAATTAGCACCATTTTCAATTTTCCAGCAAAAAAAAAAATTAAATAGAATAAAGACTGTCTCCAAGACTCACAAGGAATCCTCACAAGAGCAAAGATAACCTAGTAATTAGAGGCTAGATCCAACAAAAAAACTGAGAACAGCCCCTAAAAGATGAAAAATATTGGCTGAAACCAACAATTCTAGGCAAAGGGGTCAAAAAGCAGTCAACCTCTTTATTTTGTCAGAACACACACACACACAAACAAAGACTAATTGAGTTATCATCCTTAACAACGTGTCATGTTAATTAGGTATAGGTGAATAAATAACTGAAAGAATACAAAATAGCATTGAAGACATCAGCATGCGTAGTCGTCTCAGGAGTCCGATTGTAAAGTCTTCAAATAAAGACAAATATAACTCTTTAATGTAGTTAAAGCTCAGGAAGATGGCATCAAATAGCATTGACAAGGACCAGAGAGAAATTATTGAAACTAGAATGTAAAATGTGCAATTATAGAAATGTTACATGCACACAAGAAATATAAACCAAAAAAAAAGAAAAATGAGGACGAGGTACATTTGGGACATGACAACAGATGAATGTAAATTTTTAACATCCATGCCTGAATCTACTAGTAATTTCATTTTTAATGATAGTGATACAGTTTTGTTGGAATCCGGCGATATTATGGTCAAGATAATGCCCCAATTTATGTTTAAAATAAAGCTCTAACCTCCCTAAATTCTAGGAGGGGATAGGATCTTATTTATCTCTAAAATTTAAGAGATTGGTTGTATATTAAATTTGTTGTTGTAAAAGGAGAAGGGTTGTGTTAGGTAGCCGACAATCAACAAAAAACTTAGTCGGATCCAAAACATGAACTCTAGACAAATTATGAAAAATCATTGGGGCGTAACCCTTCATAGCGACGCGCTACACTGCCCGCGTGTAATGTCAAATGAGCTAGGGCCGTTGCATTAGTGCTCAGATGTAGTGACAAATGAGCAAGGGTCCCCACATTTGCTTGGACGAATGTGGGTAAAGAAGCTAGTCCAAAATCAAAATCAAAGCCAAAATCAAATTCAAAGTCAAGGTCAAGGCCAAAACCAAAATCATAGATTAAGGATTGGGTCATGGAATATAAGAACATTAACAGGAAAAGCTATGGAAGTGGTAGATGTGATGATTAGAAGAAAGATTAATATTATGTGTCTTCAAGAGACGAGATGAGTAAGGAAAAAAAGAAAAAACTTTATCAGAAACTGGATATAAAATATGGTACACAGAAAATGATAGAGCGAAAAATGGAGTGAGGATTATTATGGATAAAAGCTTAGTAAATGAGGTAGTGGATGTAAAGAGAATAGGGGATACGATTATTATGGTGAAGGTTAGTCTAGCAAGAATGACTATGAATATCTTTAGTACATATGCACCATAAGTGGGGTTAGGTGAGGAGATAAAAGCAAAATTTTGGGAGGACCTAGAGGGACTTATACAAATGATACCAAGAGGAAAGAAAGTGATTATAGGAGGTGACTTAAATGATCACGTCAGTAGAGACAGAAACAACTATAGAGAGGTACATTGAGAGTTTGGATTCGAGAAAATTAATAATGAGAGTAAGTCTATTCTAGATTTTGCTGTGTCATATGGGCTCATCATAACCAATATTAGGTTCAAAAAACGAGACGAACACTTAATCACATATAAAAATGTCACATCAAGCACCCAAATAGATTACTTTCTCATGAGACAAAACGATCGGTTATGTTGTAAGGATTGTAAGGTGATACTAGGAGAGTGTTTAACCATTCAACATAGACTTTTAGTACTTGATGTCCAAGTAAAAAATTGGAAGAGAAAAAATCACACAAAACAAAATCCAAGAATTAGGTGGTGTGATTTAAAAGGGGAGAAACAACTAATCTTCAAAGAAAAATTAAAGGTTAGAAGGGAATAGAATGGAAAAGGACAGACAAACCAAATGTGGAGAGAAATGGCTAATTCCCTGAAAAGCACGACAAAAGTAGTCTTTGGAGAGACAAATGGTAGAGCTCCTAACCTTAAGGAGTCTTGGTGGTGGAATGAAGAGGTGAAAATTAAAAATAAGAAAACTTGCTATAAGGTTGTATATCAGTGCAACAATGAAGAAAATATAAAAAATTATAAAGAAACAAAAAATGCAGCAAAAGAGCTGTTAGTGAAGCAAGGTCAAAAGCATATGAGAATCTATATAAACGACTTGATACAAAAGATAGAGAAATGGATATATATAAATTAACTAAAGCAAGAGAAAGAAAAACAAGAGATCTAAATCAAGTGAAATGCATAAAAGATGAAAACCAAAATGTATTAGTGAATGAGGGAGCGATTAAGGAGAGATGGAAGGAGTATTTCACAAAATTACTCAATAATGGTGGCGACACAAGAGTTAGGTTGGGACATCTTAGTAACTCCAAAGGGAATGTGAGCTATAAATTTTATTGACGCATAAGTTCAAATGAAATAAGACAAGCATTAAAAAAGATGAAAAACCATAAGGCGGTGGAACCGGATAATATACCAATAGAAGTATGGAAATGCATGGAAGAAGAGGGCATCTCCTGGCTAACGAAATTATTTAACGCGATCCTTAAATCAAAAAAGATGCCAGATGAGTGGAGGAAGAGTATTTTGATTCTTATATACAAGAACAAATAAGATGTTCAAAACTATGAAAATTACAGAGAAAATAAGTTAAGAGACATACCATGAAATTCTGGGAGAGAGTAATAGAGCAGAGGCTTAGAAAAGAAACAAAGGTCTCGGAAAATCAGTTTGGTTTCATGCCTGGTAGATCAACAATGGAAGCTATATATCTACTGAGACACCTAATAGAAAGGTATCGGGATCATCAGAAGGACCTGCATATGATGTTTATAAATCTAGAAAAGACTTATGATAGGGTCCCTAGAGAAGTATTATGGAGGGTTTTAAAGAAAAAAGGAGTCTAAATAGCTTATATACAAACCCTTAAAGACATGTATCACGATGCAAAGACAAGGATCAGAACATGCAGAGGGGATACTGAACCGTTTAAAATTACAATGGGATTGCATCAAGGTTTTGCACTAAGTCCATACTTATTTGCTTTAGTAATGGATGAACTCACTAAAGACATTCAGACAGAGATGTCATGGTGTATGCTATTTGCAGATGACATAGTGTTGGTGGACGAAAAAAGAGGAGGAGTGAACACTAAGCTTGAGTTGTGGAGAAACAATTTAGAATCTAAGGAATTTAAATTAAGTAGAAAGAAAATAGAATATATGGAATGTAAATTTAGTAAGAATACAAGAGTAGAGGATGTTATAATAAAATTAGAAGACCAAATCTTATAAAGAAAAGACCATTTTCGATACTTGGGATCAGTGATTCAAAAAGATGGAGAAATTCACGAGGATGTCACACATAGAATTAAGGCAGGTTAGCTAAAATAGATAAATGCATCGGAGGTGTTATGTGATAGTAAAATCCCATTAAACTGAAAAGAAAATTCTATAAGACAGCTATAAGACCAGTCTTGTTGTATGGCTCAGAATGTTGGGCAGTCAAATACCAGCATGAACAAAAGACAATGTAGCGGAGATGAGGATGTTAAGATGGATGTGCGGCCATACAAGAAAATATAAAATTAGAAATGAGGTTATTCACAATAAGGTAGGAATAGTGCCAATCGAGGAGAATGTGAGAGAGACTAGACTAAGATGGTTTGGTCATGTGAGAAGGAGACTAAAAGACGCTCCTGTGAGGAGAGTTGATGAAATGGAACAATTAGTCAAAAAAAAAGGTAGAAGCAAACCCAAGAAAACTTTGGGAGAGACATTAAAGTTTGATATGAAGTGTATGGACCTGAACACAATCGGTTCCTAAACCAAGAACCTAGGATTTGGATCGAGCAATGAGATGGAAATTCTTAATACTTTCATTCAATGATAGGCACTCTACTTATACAAGTTTCTATGCTATCTAGGAGATAATATAAAACAGATTTTAGAGTATAATTTAATCAAGATAATTACTATTTTAACTCCTATCTTCTTCTATTATCTATCCTTATTTTTAGGAGTTTATCTTCACTGCACTTGATCCTTATCTTCACTAAATTATTATCCTCTTGCTGCATATCAGCTACGGTTTCTTCTTTTTGATAACTTCCTTAGCAACTAGGACTCTCCAACACCCCCCCCCCCCCCCCCCCAAGCCTAAGAATAGATATCTCTCATTCCTAGCTTGTCAATGAGAGTCTCGAAACCTAGTCTTGCCATGGATTTGGTGAGAACATCTGCCACTTGATCTGCTGTGGGAATATATATCAGCTTTATATCTCCCTCTTCAATCTCTCGTTGGATGAAACTTCGATCAATTTGAACATGCTTCATTCTATCATGTTGCACAGGGTTGTTAACAATACTTATGGCTGACTTGCTATCACAATATAACCTTGTTGGTTTGGTTAGAGGCATTTGTAGATCCTCCATTTGTCTCACTACCCAAATTAGTTCACAAATCCCTTGGGCAACTGCCCTAAATTCTGCTTCCGCACTACTTCTTGCCACAACTGTTTGCTTCTTACTTCTTCATGTAACTAAGTTTTCCCATAACTTTGTACAAAAGCCTGATGTGGATCGACTATCAATAACTGAACCTGCCCAATCTGCATCGGAAAAACCTTCAGCCCCTCTTTCATTTGTCTTTTGGAACATCAATCTCTTACCCGGTGTGCCTTTTAGGTATCTCAAAATGTGATAAACTGCTGTCAAATGTTGTTGAGTTGGAACATGCATAAACTGACTTATGATACTCACTGAATATGCTATGTCTAGCCATGTCAATGAAAGACAAATTAGTCTTCCAACTAGCCGTTGATACTTTCTCTTGTCAACCGATGGATCATCATCCCTTCTTTCATACTTCCAATTTCTTTCTAGTGGAGTATTTCTTGGTTTGCACCCAAGCATTCATGTCTCTTTTAGAAGATCAAGTGTATACTTTTTTTGGGATACTATCATACCTTCTTTGCTCCTTGCTACTTCCATCCCTAGAAAGTATTTCATTTTTCCCAAGTTCTTTACCTCAAACTCTTCTTTCAATCTCTGTTTTAGGGCTGCCATTTCATCGATATCATCCCCTTTAATGATAATGTCATCCACATATACTGTTAAGATGCATCTTTTTCCATTTCCTTGTTTAATGAATAGAGTATGGTCGGCTTCACCTTGCTTATAGCCAAATTGTTTCAAAGTTGAGCTGAACTTCTTAAACCATGCTCTAGGGGATTGTTTTAAACCATAAAAAGATTTATGTAACTTGCATACCTTGCCATTTTCTTTATAGATAGAAGCACTCTAATTGAATTTAGTTTTCCACCAGAGCAAATGTTTCCTAATAATCTATCACATGGGTTTGAGAGTATCCTTGGGTAACTAACCTTGCTTTATAGCGGTCTATACTTCCATCTGATTTGTATTTGATGGTAAAAACCCATTTGCAGCCTATGATCTTCTTGATTTTTGGTATATCAACCAGTTCTCATGTTTGATTGCTCTCCAATGCCTTCATCTCCTCCATCACAGCCTTTTTCCAGTTTGGATCTCTCAAAGCTTCTTGTATACTGCCTGGGATCGATACTCCATCCACAGTTGTAGTAAATGCTTTGAACTGAGGAGATAACTTGGAATAGGTTAGATAATTTGATATTGGATGTTTGACACAAGACCTTACCCCTTTCTTGATGGCAATTGGCAGATTCAAATCATTGTTCACTGTGTTGTCTTCTTCACTTGGTGGACTTGTCCTTGGTTCTAACAATTGGCTGATTGGAGGATTCGATTGTTTTTGTCTTCTTGAATATACCTTAATAGGTTTTTCAAGACTCAAGTCTCCCTTTATATTAGTTTCCAATAGTTCTGCCGATGGGTGAATAGATTTAGGACTTGAGGTAGGCAGCAATTCAAGGTTATTTTGGTTATAGGTGGCTGGCTGAGAACAATCAGCAGCATCTGTTTGAACCAGATCTTCACTTGGAATAGAGGAGGAAATAGGTAGGATGACCGGTATCAAAACAGTGGGATCTCAATGGTTTTCCCCGATTTGTGACTAATTGCTTGAGTGGTAGAATTTAGTTTCATCAAATGTTACATCACAAGAGACAAAGAACTTTTGTGATGTAGGACAATAACACTTATACCCCTTTTGTGTGAATGAATACCCAATAAATATGCACTTGAATGCTTTGGGTTCTAATTTATGGCGATTAGGGTTTGTTTGGTGGACATACACCACACATCCAAAGACTTTTGGAGGAAGAGTGTTGAGTATCCTAACGTGAGGAAAGATAGACATGAGGTTGTGCAATGAAGTTTGATATTTTAGAACTTTGGTTGGCAGCCTATTGATCAAATAAGAGGCTGTTAGGACAGCTTCACCCCAATATTTGTTTGGAGTAGAACTAGTAAACATTAGGGCTCAAGCCACTTCAAACAAGTGACGATTCTTTCTTTCAGCTACTCCGTTTTGTTAGGGTGTATAGGGGCATATATTTTGATGTAAGATTCCATTTGTGGTGAGGTATTAAGTGAAAGGGTATGAAAAATATTCCCGGCCATTATCAGTCCTAAGAATACAACTGGAGGACTGAAAAATCTTTAGAAATAACTTGTGGAAGTTCTGAAAAATTGCACAAACCTCAGATTTTTCCTTCATTAGGTATACCCAACATACTCTTGTGTGGTCATCTATGAAGGTCACAAACCACCTAGCACCACTCAAGTTTGGAACTCTAGCTGGTCCCCAAACATCGCTATGGATCAAGTGAAATGGTTTGGAAGGAGTATATGGTTTTGGTTGATGAGAACTATGAGTTTGTTTGGCAAGAATACAATGATCACAATTGAGTACCAAATTGTTTTTATTGATGAATAAATCAGAATATAGGTGTTTCAAATATTGAGAACTAGGGGGACCAAGTCGTCTATGCCATAACAAAATTTCTGAATTCAAGCTAATTGAAAGAGAAAAACTAGGAGCTAACTGATTAGGAAGAGCCTTGTTGTCCAATATCCAATAATGACCATCCTTTTCCTCAACACTGCCAATCATCTTCCCCGTGGACCAGTCCTGAAAAATGCAATATGAAGGAAAGAAAGTTACAATGCAATCCAAATCCTTAGTGAGTTTACTCACTGATAGCAGGCTACATTTTAAATTTGGCACATACAAAACAGAATCAAGAGTTAAACCAGCCACACACACACTTCCTCTTCCCTTAATTGAGGATACGATTCCATCTGCCATTAAAACCGTTAGTTCCTTCTCTTTCACCTGAAAATTTTCAAGTATGGTGGTAGAACCGGTCACATGATCGGATGCTCCGGTATCTACAACCCAATAACATTCATTCATCCTTCTAGTAGTCAAGGAGAATACTGAATTACCTTTTTGTGCTATAGGCATTGAAGTATTGGCTGTAAATCCATCTGATTCCTTTGACATATGGGTGCCATTTAACAATTTTTGTAAGAACTCCACCTGATCAGCTGTAAGATTCAACCCCATACCTTTTTCTGTTGTCTGAGCACCTGCCGTTGCTGCATTCTGAATACTTACAGCTGCATAAGCTGGTCTTTCCTTCTCCTTCTTACCCCTTGGTTGCCAGTTTGGTGGCTTTCCATGAAGCTTCTAGCATGTTTGCTTCGTATGATATGGTTTGTTACAATGTTCACACCACTGTTTGGCTTTAGAAACTTCTTCCCTCTTAGATGCAGCAAGTGCAGAACCAGCATTTGGTTCTGGTTGAGTCAGCATAACCCGTCTCCTACTTTCCTCTCTTCTGACTTCTGCAAAAAACTTCTCTGAGAGTTGGCAATGGCTTAATGCCTAGAAGCCGACCTCTTACTTCATCCAAGTCTGAATTTAAGCCTTGGAGGAAGTCAAACCAGTGTTAAAAAATGCACTAGGCGCTAGGCTGGGCCTAGCGCCTAGGCGATGACTAGGAAAAATGATTTTTTTTTTTTCTAAAAACCTTTTGATGTAATTTGATATTATTTTCAGGTAAATCAAAGTTGAAAAGACAAGTGAAATAATGGAATTAAGACTCAGAAAATAAACTATTATATTAGTTATAAGTTCAAGAAGGTAGAAGTAGCAATAATACAACATAAACCATATCCGAAGAATCTAAGTCTAACTATCTAATTGGTATTCTTCCTCTCCATATTCTTCCAATACACGATCTTCATCGGACTCAAAATCAAATTCATTGATTTCTTGCTCATCTTCTTCTTCTGATTGAAAATCATCTTCATGAAGCTCTCTCATCCTAGAACTTCTTCGAGCTTGAAGCATCTCATCTGCTCCCGATGCTTCACCAACCACTTCCCAAGTGAGCCTCGTACCAGGCTCAACTTCTTCATCATCTTCTCCATCAACGATCCATCCTTGTGCATTACTAGCATCACTAGCAAGTAGCACATCAACATTCCTTTCCTTCTCCCTTTTGTGCTTGTTCATCAATTTCGCATTAAATTGAACATAGACTAGATTGTTCAATTGATTCATGCTTAGTCTATTTCTTTTCTTCATATGTATCTACATAAATAAAATAAAAGCAATATCAATATAAATGATAACTGAATAAGGATAACTAATTGATAGTAAATAAATATAATTCATATATACACTAACCCCTTCAAAAGTGCTCCAATTTCTTTCACAACCGGATGAACTAGTGGTTAACGAAATAATTTTTCTCGCCATTCGTTGCAAGTTTGGAGTTTGATTTCCATAAGTCATCCACCATGTAACTACATAGGTCAAACAAGTATAAAGTAAACAAATTTAATTTATACACTAAAACATAATAGAAAGGATTAAAGGAATTTTATACCTGGATTATAATTGTCATCATTTTTCGCACACCCTTGAGTTGCCCACGATTTTTCAAAAGCTCCATCTTTACGAGTATACTTTGGTAACTCAACATTTATAACATGGCCTTGCAATTGACCATCATAATGATAAAACATCTCCACACAGTTAAAAATCCCATCCATCACTTCATTATCAAGTTGTATATCCATATCCTTGAAAAAGTAGTAGGGATTCAAAAGGTAAGCTGCAAAATGTAGTGGACTATCTAGCCTATCTTTTACCCTTGCTTAAATAATCTCCATAATAGGCTTATAGTTCTTTTCAAGATTATTTAAGGCCTCCTTAATATCTTCCTTTGCTTGCTTAATCTCTCTACATAAAAAGCCCATAAAAGGCTTTTTATCCGCATCAACAATTCGAAGCACCTTCACCAAAGGTGAAAAACCTTAAGGCATATAATCACACCATTCCAAAAAGCAATGCTCATCACAGTAGCATAGGCTGCTTTCCCTTTAACAATCTTCGACCATTTGCACTCCTCCCATTCAAAGCTGGTAAACATTGCCCTCAGTTGGGCCTTTTTCTCCATCAAACTCTGTAAAGTCAAGAAAGCAGAAGCGAATCTAGTGACTCCTGGTCTCACTATATCCCTCTTCTTCGTAAATGACCTCATTAAGGACAAGGTCTTATGGTGTGCATAAATGAAGATTGTGAAACTCTTGGCCTGATCAATGACTTTCTTATACTTTACCAGTTTTCCAATACTTTCAAGCATCAAATTGATGGTGTGAATAGCACATGAGGTCCAAAAGATATTTGGCCTCTTCACCTTCAATAATTTTGCCGCTCCCATATTATTGGCAGCATTGTCGGTTACTACTTGGATGACGTTTTGTAGCCCAACTTGCTCAATGCACTTATCCACATACTCAAAGATAAGTTCACTTGTATGTGCTTCATCTGAAGACTCTCTAGAAGAAAGGAAAGCAATACCTGCATTAGAATTAACACATAAGTTAGTGATACTCCTCATTTTTCTATCTGTCCAAGCATTTGTCATAATGTAGCACCCAGTTCGTGCCCACTCTTCTTCATGTTTCTTCAATAACTCTTTTATTCTATCAACTTCCCCCTTTAATAGCGGTTTCTTCAATTGGTATTGACTAGGAGGTTTGAAGCCCGGCCCAAATTGACCAACCGCCTCAACAAACAATTTGAAGCTATCATTGTCAATCGCATTGAAAGGTATACCAGCTTCATACACCCATCTAGCACAATATTCACGAACAGACTGTGTTCTCTCTTTAAATAGTGCTTCACTAATAGTTTGTTGCCTTTGGGTCATTCTCGCACTCAAACAAGTTTCAGGGCTGATGGAGCTAGCAAACTTATCCATAGGACCAAGAGTACAGGACGTTTTTCTGCTACCTAACTCTTGCAATTCATCTTCATCATCCCCTTCCACTCTTTCAGAGATATTAACAGTTGATCTCATCAAATCTTCCTCCTCCTCCTTATTTTTCCTCTTATTCTTTACCTCGGCAATAGCATTCTTACATTTGGCTTGATCAGTTGGAGAAGATTTTGGATATGCAGAAACATTTCCAGAAATGTGGCCAATGTGTTCTTTTACTCTGTAAACACCTCCAGACATAATTTTACCACACAACTTACATTTAATTTTATCCATATTCTTCGGATCAATTAATATTCCATACTCCCATCCAACATCATTTGACTTCCTTTTAAGAATTGAGGAGGCCTCGGACGATGCTCCCGTACTTCCAGTCCTATCCGAATCATTCATTTCACTTCCTGTTTTCTTGTTTTTCACTGAGTATTGAATAATATACATTGAAATTTAATTAAAACTCAACTAATGAAATCAACAGCTGCTGCAGCAACGAAGCAGCAAGCTTGCTACTTGTTGAAGCGCAATACGCAAGCGAGCAACGAGCAGCTTTGCGTTGCTGCTTGCTGCTGCGTTGGCGGAGGAAGATGGATAGTTGGATACATACCGCAGCAAGACGCGATCGGCGACGAGAGAGAACGACCAACAGGTGAGGTCGGCAGCAACGAGAGAGCAAGACCAAGAGAAGAGATCAATGGCGACGGCGAACGACCAAGAGGAGATCGAAGGCGAGAGAGAGAGAGAGGAGCCGCGATGAACACAACCAGAGAGAGAAAGGGAAAGGGGGAATAGAGAAAGAGAGGGGGAAATAAGGTCGGCCCAAGACGCGCACGACCTAGGTGGCCCAGGTCGTGCACGACACAGGCCGCCACCCAGGCGGTTAGGCGCCGCCTGGTCCGCCTAGGCGGCACCGCGGCCCGATTAGTCGGCCATGGCGCATAGGGCTGCCGAGTAGCCCTAAATCGCTGCGGCCGGTTGCCGCTCGACGCCTAGGCCGCCGCCTAGGCCGAATTTTCGAACACTGAGTCAAACACCTGCTCTTTCTCCAACATTCTGTTGTACTTCTGACTATCACCTAAACACTCCCATTTTGGATCATAAAATAGATCCATCTCTTGCCAAAGCTCTACTAGGCTGTTGTAGTATTCGGTGAGCCCGAGACCACCTTGTTTTGTAATCCTAATAGCTGCTCTAATCTCAAAACACGAGACTATGTTTTCAAGATCAGAGTATAATTCTTGGATTGCATCTCACACCTCTTTTGCAGTCTTGTAAAACAGATAGGTTCAGCCTATCTTTGATTCCATCGAGTTGATCAGCCATACCATGAGAATAGAGTTTTCTACTTCCCATCGCTGGTATTCCGTTGACTCTTCTAGAGGAGTTTGGATAGCCCCGGTGAGGTAACCGAACTTCCCCTTGCCTTTGATCACCAAGGTCACGGACTGAAACCATTCCCTGAAGTTTCTTCCGTTTAACTTGTGTTGTGTAATCTGCAACGTTTGGTTATCCATGGTGAGAATGTTAGCAAGAGGTATGGTCGCCTGTGTGATCGGTGGTTGAGGGACTAAACTACAAGAGGATTCTTCTACCGTAGGAGTTGGGGTTGCTAGATTAGAACCGGCCATATTGATTGAGAGTCTTGGTTATGATAACCGAGCTCTGATACCATGAACACAATCGGTTCCCAAACCAGGAACCTAGGATTTGGATCAAGCAATGAGATGGAAATTCTCGATACTTTCATTCAATGATAGGAACTCTATTTATACAAGTTTCTATGCTATCTAGTCCTACTATTTAGGAGATAATATACAATAGATTTTAGAGTATAATTTAATCAAGATAATTGCTATTTTAACTCCTATCTTCTCCTATTATTTATCCTGATTTTTAGGAGTTTATCTTCACTGCACTTGATCCTTATCTTCACTGAATTATTATCCTCTTGCCGGTTTCTTCTTTTTGATAACCTCCTTAGTAACTAGGACTCTCCAACAGAACCTAAATGAAGATATGACAAAAGACAGAAATACATGGAAGTCTAGAATTCATGTAGCCAACCCCACATAATGGGATAAAGGCTAGATATGTTGTTGTTGTTGTATTAGTATTTTAAATAGTTTTGTTTGTATTTTAAATTCCTAGATTTTAGGAACCTTTGTCTATTTAAACTCCACATGGAGTATTCAATTGGGAGACACAGAAGTACAGTTTTCTTCTTCCCCATCCAAGCTGTGCTCTTGCTGTTCTTTACAGTTTTCAACAAGTTTTCTCATATCAAAAAAGTAAAATGCCATTTTCAACATTCTAACATTGAAAAAAAGGTGTGATAAAAGAATCTTAAAATCTATTTTCAGGCTTTAGTTTCTGAACTATCAATCTTAAAAGAAATGTAAAAGAGGGGGAATTAAGTGATAGCACTCCATATTTCTCATTTTGTCACTATTCTAAGTAGTTACACACATTTCTATATGTTTTAAGGTATTAATACATGTTCCCTCCAACTAAATAAATTAAAAAATGAAAGGACTTATTTGATTGGGTGCAGGACAAGCATCCATGTGACAGATACAGACATCAGACCTCTTGAAAATGTTATTTCTTAAGGACAGGCATCACTAGTTCATGTCATGGCATAGTAACTTCATTTGGACAACTTATGCTTGACCCACCAACCTTTATAAACTGTTCCTCATTTGTCTGAAAGTCAGTATCTATGAAAGTAACAAAATGGTTGTTGCAGCAAGTAAATCAAAGACATGGCAATCACTTTCAGAAGTTGGTGAACGGTCCTCACATAAATCTGAAGAGTCAAATTAGTGAGATTCTGTAAAGAAACTGAAATTAGTTTTCCAAACTGAATTCAAGGAATTATTTCATTATCTTTCTTGTGTTTTTCCCATAAAAAGCACAATATGATCATTTGCATAGGTGAATCACTTGAATTGGTTTCAGAATATCTCAAAGCATTTACATGACCGGTGCAATCACTTTCAGATAAAATGTATAAAACCTAATAATTAAAATTGTAAAAGACTACCAACTGTCAGTTTCACTTGAGATCTTTTAATTTATATACATAAACTTACCGTGGTTATAAGAAGCACCTACCATTTATAATCAATTTGTGGCTGTCCTAAGTTGACAGATAAGACAGGTTCACCAAGCACACAAGCTTTCTCAAATCTGCGTAAGCTCATGGCTGCAAGCAAAATTTGTAATGCACAATTAAACCAGATTTTTTTGGAAAATGATGCAATAAAGTTTTCTAGAAAACTAAGATTGATTTCAAACAAAACATTGATGGGCTTTAAATGAAACAGTCATTAACATGGAGCTGAAGGAAATAAAATTATGATATCAAGCCATTAAGAGGAAGGCGGTGAACCCCATATGAGGCAACTTAAAATGCCAGAATTGTATTGAACTCCTATATTGCATTTCTACTGCCCTTGGGAAAAGACAACCATAGTTTCTGACATCATTACTGAAAGAACAGAGTTTCATCAATTCTGGCAAGTCATTAACAAAAGAATTTTAAGAGGAGGAAAATGCTCGAGGGAGGACTAAAGATATCCACTGCAGTTCAACAACCATTATCTGGTGAGCTAATGGCATTCAGGTCTACTCATTTACCTAAAGGTATTAACTAAGAAATATGATATGGAAAAAATAAGAAATATGCAGATTTGGGAAATATCATTAGCAAAATAAGGTGATTTGGGAAAAAATAAGGATACAAGTACGATAAGGAAGTGTCCGGCCAAATAATAATGTTTCTTATTTAGTAGTAATGCTTATGAACATAATAACCAAAAAAGTAATGAAAATGTTAAAAAAGTACTGCTAATACAGTATAATGAAATCATTCAATTTTTAATAATGATAACACTAAAATATTAACCAAAATGTAATCTAACAAAAAGATACCAGTAAAAATCCATAATGATGATGATAATATAAATATCTTCCAACATATGAATAAGAAAAATAGTCAATATTTATGGCAGAGTTCTAATTAGGGATCAATTGTGAATTTGTGATTTTTATTTTTTATCCAAAAACTTTTTATATTTGTAAGTTCTACCCCAAAAAAGTTCTAAAACCTCTATTAAGGACCCTATCATATTCTCAAGCATGCCCAATTCATTGACACACGTCTCAAGTGTCCTAGAAATGTCACAAAAGGAAAACTAACAATAAAAGAATTAAAAAATGCCATTTGCATGTTTGATGCATATACATGAGACGAGATATGGTACCCAATATGCAGTGTCAATGCTTTCTCAGTTAGTAACATAGCTGGAGCTGATGAAGTAAATTAAATATTTTCTCCAAAGGATGGCAGAAAAAGAGTAGACTAAATCAACTTCAACATGTAATTCCTAATCAGCGGTAAATGATATCACTTCTATTTCATGTACTCAAACCTCAAAGTTACTTCACCGCATTTATGGAAAATCCTATACAATGGTAGGACTACAACTACATAGAATTTTAGAATTTGAAGGCAAACTACAATCATATGAAGAAATATGGTGATAAACAACATTAATTGCAAGAAGGAAAAAAAATTGCATGGCATCATCTCAAACTTAGACATACAAAATTTTTATCCTAAAAACTATTACACGTGCAACAACAGTACCTCAAGCCTTAATCCCACTGGTAAGACTAATACACGTACTAGGAAAAAAGAAATAAAAAGAGGAAACCTGGAACTGATTAATTTTGGAAACCCATCCAAAGATGGCTAAACAACTCTGCCTCCAAACTTCCAAATACTTTCTTTCCATGAGAGAGAAAGACAGAAAAAAGCTGGTAGAAAAACAATTAATCCTACCTATTAGACACCTGGACATGGCAAGGCTAGGAGTGACACCATCCTTCTTGGCTTGAGAAAGGAGCAGGAGGCCAACTTCAAGATCATCCTTCCTGAACAATTCAACAGAAAGATAAAAAATAATAATAATAAGGGTGGTCAGAAATGTAGATTCACACTAAAAAAGTAAGATGTTAACTGCACTATCCATGACAGATGATAAATAAAACTAGAGCAATTACTTTTCACTTGCCACTAATAGAATGGAGTATGTGATGGTGTTTGGGCACAGGCCAACCCTCTTCATTTCAGATAAAACTTCCAGAGCTTTTTGCAATTGATCCCCGTCACCTGTTGCAAAGTCTCAGATGACTTATTAAAATATTCTGCTGTAACAATTCCGGTAACACAAATGAAACAAATACATGTCCCATTGAAGTTTTATATACATCATTATTACATAAGAAGGGGCAGTCTTTCCAGTTAGACAAAGAAGTAAAATCAACTTTTTCAGCTCCACAGGTCCTTTCTAACTAATTGAAATCAATGCCTTTATATTCCCTAAACATCATATGACTGGTAATCACTCTCTTAACATGATTCATGAAAAAGAGTTCTCACAAGAACTTGCTTTCATATCCACGATAATGATGGAAAGATCAGAAACCAATGACAATAAAACTAATAATTCAAATAGATTTCAAGCAGTTTAAAGGGTTTATATCTGATTGTATATTTCCTGCAGATTTTCGTCTTTTGATTTGATTCAAGACACCTATTAAATTCTAAGAACAATATGTTTCAGAAGAAAATATTTTTCTTTTCCATATGATGCCAAAGGAAAAGAGCTTCAGAACGAATCCATAATATAATCTCAAAGAGAAGAGCTGCGACCAAAAAGAAAAATAAGACATAGACTAAGATGGAGAAAAAGGAAGAACTTTCCTAGTTAAATCCAAATGGTGGGAATTAATAAAGCTGTAAAGTTAACTTTGAAGTGTAGATCAAACATATGGAAAAATAAAAATGATAAATCTTTTTCAAGCTAGATTATTGAGTTGCCAATTTTTTGCTTAGAAAATCATATTTTTCCTTCCAGCACATTTCATAAATTCAAAATCACCATAAATGAGGAGAATCTATCCAAAAAAAAAAACTAACTAAAACGTAAAAATGGTTTCCAAAATAGCAATAATGGTACAAGGCAAATTATGGCCAACAATTAATTAATTAATACACTAATATTAATTAGAGTTTCAAGATAGACATGAACAAAATTTCTCAGGGGATATCCACTTGATGTTACTAACAAGTAATGAAAATGGTTTAGAGGAAGTTTTAGAGTTGCAACTCAGAACAATCATTAGCATAATAACTTTTGTCTTCTCTACTTAAGTTTCATGCATTCATTAATAGTTCCCATTGCATTATAAGGGTTTAAATCAATTCTCCACATACTGCATATATTACTATTTTTCCCTGCATAGGCTGCACGGCTGATTTTATAGAGTTGAAAATACAAAAAAGGTAAACAAACAGGTAGCAAGCTTCAGCTCCTGATGAAGGAAATTGTTCCAAGTTTACTTAATCATAATTTCCGTACCACAAATCATGGATTATAGACACTTTAATGAAAAAATGAGACATCTTCAGCCTAGTTTATAAGGCCATATAGAGAAAGCTAAAAGGAGTGCTTACACAAGGCAGTAATTAAGGCATTCATCATCGAGACTGTTGGTTTCAGTTTAAGAGACTTGATATTCTCATATAGCTCCAGTGCCTTCTGCCAGTTTTTGGCCTGAAATGGATTGTGTAATAACATCATTTTGATAGCAAATTTTATAACATAGGAAATCAAAGAAGATGAATTTAGTTCATTAAGTGCTTAGGAATAACTATACATAAACATGCATGCAACGCAAAATGCCTTGGCCATGTTGTAATGGGCTGACTCGGAAACCTGCAAAGGGGCAGTGGTAACATTGAGAAAAGTCATGGCGGCCCCAAGCCAGGATCAAAAGCACCTTTCTTTTCTCTTCCAGGTGTGTTCTTCCAACTCTGGCATATTATCAGTCATATAATAGTAGTGGAGAGGTCTTACTTGGATGCATCTTAGATGTCACTGTAGTAGGGGAGAGGTGGTAGTGTGAATCTCATTGTTGTACTTACAGTGGCTATTTTCATGATACAGTACATTATGATAGGACTTCACATAGACAACCTTTAGACTCTGCTTTACCAACTTTTATATCAGGAGGATATTTTGTTTTCATCTACAGTTTTCTTAGTTTTTAGGGATACGGTTACCTTTCCTATGCCAAACTTACATCAGATAGACAAGCTACTCCTCCCCTTTCACGACCACTTTTCCCCTGTCAAACATTGCGTGTCTACTGTCTTCATCATTTGGTCCTCTGGTCATTGACTATATAAGGCTTATACTAAGCTTGGCTTGTACCATCTTGTGTAATTATTATTATAATTATTTTAATCATATTCACTCTTGATCAATGGATCCTCCACAAAAGTTTCAGTCCTCTAAACCACGAAAGTTATTTTAACCATATCCATTCTTTTCATTCCAGTGGCATTGCTGTCTTGGTCATTCATCCCTAATCTTGTGCTTAGACACCACCAAAACAGACTTGTTGAGGATAAGAAAAACATATTGAAGCTGATTATTACTTTGTTTGAGTGCATTTGATGAAAGAACTAAACATATTGTAATTGATTATTACTTTATTCAAGATGCATTATTGAGTAGGAATAGGGCTTCATAGTCTATGAAGAATGAGGATCTATAGGTACATATATTTATAAAGTTTTGAGTTGTAAGCATCTTAACAGTACGTGTGCCAAGCTGGATTATATATTGAAGTTCAGCATAGAGTTGGAAAGCAACCCCCTCAGTTCTTTGTCTAATCTCTCTTTAACATTTTCAATCTAAACAGATTAATGCCTTCATCTCAAAAAAAGTGCAGTGTTCAATGAACAATTCCTTTTCCTTTCAATGAAAAAGAGTAAAAATCAAAGATACCGGCATTTAGCAGCCCAACATGTAGGAGATTCCATGGTTTTCTAATAAATTATTGACTTTTTTCAACTTGACCGGCCTCCCTAATCCATTTTAAAATTTAGGAAGTAGAGAAAAACACGGGAGAGGGAAGAATTTGAATAAGATTTTTCTGATAGACATGAAGATTTTATTCTGGGAATTTTTCCAAAATAAGACCACCAAACTTTTGGCAGTCATTGACGCATTTCTTTCAAAATATATTTTTCTGAAATAGTTGTGTTTCCATGTTCTACAAGTTGATTTGACACTATCAGCTATATGATGGACCATGACCGTGTTAATTATCTTCATTCACCACCATCTCACAAAAATTTTCTATATGAAGATGGTGTTAAAACTTTATTTCATCATTCCCTTGGTAGAGGTTTGCATCAGGAAGGGCATTTAGCATAAAATTTTGCTACATTATATTTTTGCATAGATTTGTATTGTCAATGTGAGTTTAAGAAGTCAATTGATGTTATGGATGCCATGTCACCAACTTGAACTTGGTTAGTATAAGGTGAAGTTGATGATTACGATAATGTTCCCTCATTCATTTCAATTTTCTCACATAGAATAGATGATTAAAGTCAAAAACACATGGGGAAATGTGAAAAAGAGAAGGAAAAAAAATGAGCTAAATATTGAGCTTTTAGTTCTCATAAATTTGGGGGAAAATAAGTTTTGTAATCAATAATTTGATATTTTTCCTTTTTAAGTCCTAGTCCATTGTTTAAATCCAAAGGCAATGCATATCTATGATGTGAATCAGGTTGCTAAAGCCTCACAAGATCTGTTGAGCATTCATGGAGGCCCAATAACAAGATTACAAGATTTGGGGTTGATAGATTGAATGATTGATTGATTGAGAAGATTTACAAGATTGCAAGATTTGGGGTTGATTGATTGATTGGTTGATTGACTGACAAGATTGCAAGATTTGGGGTTGATTGATTGATTGACAAGTTTGCAAGATTTGGGGTTGATTGATTGATTGACAAAATTTGCAAGCTTCGAAGATGATTGATTGATAAGATCCAAGCGCATAAAAATGAATGGTTGAATATTTGACCACTTCCCTTATTTCCTACTTTGTTTTTAAATCTTTTCTATTTTAGATAATTCTTGTTTCTTTATTATCAGATTATGTTATTTCCTTCTTGTAATCAATTCCTACTATGCCTAGGATTTGATTTATTTCCTTCTAGTTTAGGATTGGTGATCGGCTATATAAGCCAATGTAACCAGAGAGGAATTTAGTTTTTGGACAATATTATTAGTGAGAGTTTTCTCTTTGATTCTTCAACGAACTACTTTGAACTTATCAAGATTTTATCTTGTGGCGTTCATCCTTGACTTATCACTCACAACTCTTCTCATCTATCTTGAGTGTGGCGTCAACTCTACCTTCTTATACCTTTGGTTCTTATCTCTTTATAGATAACGGGTCAAGGTCCTTTGTTTTTTTTATTATGAATCTGTTTTAGAACGATCCTTGGCAAAGGAACCATTTTTGATCGTCGGGTCTCACCTTCCTTCGTGGGGTTCACATCAATCTAGGGCTGAAAAAGTAAGACCAAGTCATAGGCTACAGTGTACAGTTTTGGGATATAATGAACAATGAACCAGCTCTTTCAATAGAGACTAGTTTCTCAGGGACAGGTAAATACCATATGAAAAAGAAGTTCAGCTTCCAAGCAAAAAAAAAAAAAAAAAGAAAGAAAAGAAAAAAGCTGTTCAGCAATAAACATGTTAACAAACATATCAATTAGCTTATGGGACATACATTGCTACAGGCCCCCATCAAAGAGCTATATGATATGGTTCCAAGATGCATTCCATGCTTCCTGGCTTCCTGTATGATTCCAAAGGCAGCATCCACCTTCCCAGCATGCCCCGCAACATCTATCATTGCACTGAGAAATGTCTGTGTAAAAGAAAAAAAAAATTCTAGTAAATGATCTCCATTTACAAAATTGGAGTTAAGATGACCATCTTTATGCTAGGACTATTTTTCAGTTCAAACAAGAGAACACCAGAAAAATAAACCAACCTGATTTAACCATCAAATTTGGGTTATCTTCCAATAAATATCAACTCCTATTCTTTATTTTTATTTTTTTTTCCCTTCTAGCAGCCATCAATTATCAAATGATCTCCTAAGTATTGGTCATTGAAATGAGCAAATTGTTCATCAACAATTGGTTACTGAGTTATTAAGTGATACCAAGGATTTTATCATTTTGATCATTTAATAGGCAAATTTAAAATAATTTTAGTTACATTGTATGCCAAATTTGACTCTGTACTACTGGAAAACTAAATACCTATTTTACAGTTAATAATTGCAACTTTAATCTGCCACTCAATTAGTTTGCTTATTTGGCCAGGTGATGTCATATCTTAGCCATCTTATGTAGGTCAAATTGTAAACAGACAGTGAACCCAAATCTCCATCTCTTTGTTAACCCTTAATCATTGCAATGCCGTAAGATCAACAACTCAAACAAACTATAATCATATCTTAACCGACACGAGGCTAGAAAAATAAACTTTATTGTTTTCCTTATCAAGAAAGATGAACAATTTGACAAGTTATTGGTTATGTTGCCAATCTAGAGTGAAAAAAGTACCTCATCAGCGATGACACCCTTTCTTGTCATGTCACTGTATACACTACAGGCAAATTCCCAATCAGCGGTCTGGCTGCAGCTATTAACAGCAATCGTGTAAACCTCTGGAGTGCCCTTGATGTTATATTTATGAATCATATTGTATGTTTCTCGAGCCCGATCAACCTAAGAGCAAACATTTGTCATTTCTTTTTACAAGAATATGCTAGTAGAGACTATCGAGGTAATATTAAAAAAGTGAATGGATATAACAAAAAAGGAAGATGGCTTCTTTGAGGGAATAATGGACAATCTCACCTGGCCAGCATTTGCACATGCCTTCATCAAAGCACCAACAGTGATATGATCTGGGTCTATAGGCTGTGTCTCAGTGGTCATTTCTGCTAGCACATCAAATGCACGATCAACTGCTCCTGATTGACCACATGCTGTGATGAGAGCGTTGAAAATAACTCGGTCTGGCTTCACATTCTACTGCACACAAGATGTCATCATTGTGAAGAGTAATGTACTGTTTCAGTACAAAATTAAATTATAAAAGCACACATTCATATTTGCAGCTTAATTGCCAAATAAAAGTATGATTACTGGTAGCATGTAATTATGATGGCAAAGAGGGACTTTGAAAGAAAGCTAAAGCCATACCTTAGACCTCATGATGCCATAAGCACCAAATGCTTTAGCAACTTGCCCAGCTCTGGCACAACCATCTATAAGTGCCCCATATGTATGAACATTTGGTTCTACTTCAGCATTGACCATTTCATGGAAAACCTAAAATGACAAGTTCAAGTTTTCACATTAGATGGCATACAAAAATAACAAAAGTGAAGATATTTTGGTTTAGGAAATATACAAGAAGAAAAGGTTGTTACTGATATTTGCCCATTACTATGTTGTAGAATAAAAGCCAATATATGCCTTAATAAGTAAAAAGAATCCAGGCTCATTAGGAAGAAGAAGCCCATTACGGTCAGTAATGCAGACTTCTAAAGCAGAAAGAGCACAAAAGTGCATATGAACAAGGTTAGAATAATTTTTTAACCTTCTTGGTACTCAACTAAGCTTTTCCCAACTATGTACATATTTTGGAATAATTTTTTAGCATCACAAAGTTGTCATTGACCATTTCATTTTTCTTTTTCTTTTTTTTTTCTTCTTTTGCTCAGATCCTTCCAATCAATACCATTCATTGTACTTGATTTAGACTGCAAAACATTAGCAAATGGCAAACCTCAAGGCAACACATTCTACTGACTGGAATTGGATAAGTTCATTAAAGGGGCAAAAAACTAGCAAACAGAACCTCATTAAGTCCACCAATATTTACATATTTTTAGCATTCTAAACAATGGGATAGGAGAAAGAAGTGACCATACTTTGAACATTGCATCAACTTTCCCACTCTTTGCACAAGTTGATATAAGAGTAGTGTAAAGTTTACAATCAGCTTTCAGTCCAGCCTCCTGAACAAGCTGCATAACCTCAAAAGCTCCTGATTGTGCAATAACATTAGAAAATATAATAATATCTCAAGAAGCATTTGACAAATTATACATTCAAGGCCTAATTGTGAAACAGCAGATAAAACAATTATACCCTCTGAATCTTGAGAACTTGCACAGACAGACATTAGCATATTAAATGTACTCAGGGTTGGATTTGGTATCAGCTTGGTGAAGCGAAAAGCTTCTTTAACTGCCCTTTGCTTTTGACAGGATTTGAAAAAACCCACATGATAAACCTAAAACCATGTCATTCAATAAATTAGCAATCATACATAAAAATGTGAAGTCACAAGAACAAAGCAATTAAGCAGGAACTGCAAGGAAACAGCCTTGCCTTGTCCATATCCAACAATCCTTTTCTTTCCGTACCTTCAAGCAATTCTAAGCAGTCAATTAACCTAAGAGAAGCCAATAATTTGTTCAACGGTAACCTCTAGAAATACAAAATTTTGAATAAGGAAAAATAATATACAAGAAAAGTTGTTAAATTTCCAAGTTAACAGTGCTTGATTTAATACAATACAACTTCTATCAAATGTCATCCATTCAAGTCAAACTTTTGGCAAGAAATGTAGTTTCAAATGCCAAGACGAGAGATAGTTACCTCCCAGCTTTTAGCAAATTATTGTAAACAGGGATTTGCCTAGAAGGATAATGTTTGTCATTAGCATGCATTCCATTTGGGTGAGAAGGCTGTGAGGTATATCTGTGACCGTTGACATGGATCCCATTTGGGTGAGCAGGCTGTGGAGAATACTTGCGTCCATCCTGAGGCAGAATTCTACTTTCGTTCTCTTTGGCGATGCCCTTACTTTTTGCTAAGTCTGCACTTTTGTGGGAAGGGCCCTTCTTAAAATATGCAATAGGTATTTTTCCTTCAGTACTCTCTGAAGAGACAAATCTGTCTTCTGTAAAGTCAGAACAAAGGGAAATACAACATAAGAAAATTTCTTAACTATCATGCAAAGCAGAATCAAAGAAAATGCTAGCACTCAATAAGGACTAGAATTGAAGCAGATCAGACAACTAAGTGTGTA
Organism: Diospyros lotus; assembly: GCF_014633365.1. NCBI lineage: Eukaryota > Viridiplantae > Streptophyta > Magnoliopsida > Ericales > Ebenaceae > Diospyros > Diospyros lotus. Next base: position 39,871,663 of record NC_068338.1, on the reverse strand, counting down.
GTCCACACCTTCAGTATGAATCGAGCTCTTTGCCAACAAGTTCACTCCTGTCACAGATTTTCTCTTTAGAGAAGAGAAACCATAATAATTTTGTTGAGACGTCTGAGATGATAATGTCTTTGGACCATTCAAGTTTAATATAGATTCTGCCTGAGAGTGATTTGCCTCATAAAATGCATAAAGCCCTTCACGACGAGGTTCAGTGAAGATACCACTGTGGCTGATGATTTCACCCACTTCATTGAGTTCACAAATTGGTCCTTTATGCTCATCAATGCCTGTGTGTGCAGTATTCACAGAATCATTAGCATCATTCAATTGGGTTTGAACCAATACGGCAGGCAACTCAGACACCAATTTAGTTTCCTGTGCACACCCTTCAAATTGCAATTTAGGGATTTCTGTCAGAAGAAGCTGCGACAAACCTGGTTCAGAGGGCATGGGAAGTGGAAAAGAAGGGTCAGTAACGTCAGATTCCCCCAAGGACAGAGACCCAGTAACGCTAGAAGTAACATAACTAGGAATGTCAACTGTGTCAATGATGAGAGTTCCTTCAGGCATTAAAGCAGTTTCCTTAAGTTGCGGCTTCACTATTTCATCTTCAGATTCATATATTCTTTCAAGCACTTCCTTTGGTGCATCTTTCCTTTCATGCGCGGTTATCAGTCTTTCAAGATCAAGAACAGCCAAACTCTGATTCTTAATTAACCGGTTCAGGATACCTTGGACTTGTTGAGAAAGTGCAAGAGATAGCTGACCTAATACCTGAAAGATTTTCATGATCATTAGACGGTTGTTTCAAGAATAACGTCATATCCAGTGGCGGAGCCACATGTTGACCAGCTGGGGCCTTGGCCCCAGCTGGTTTTTTTATTTTTTCAATTTTTTATATATATTAGTATGAATAATTATAATTTTTATAATTTGGCCAAGGCTAAAATTAGCCCTTGGCCCGGACTAAAATTCTTCCTTGGCTCCGTCACTCTCATATCCCATGAACCATTCTGGCACCTAAAATATCTCTACAAGCATTAGACGGTTTTCCAAGGATAAAGTTATCTTCCCTGGACCATTCTATTGTTTTACCCTCCCAATCAATTCCCAAAACTACAAAGGATGTTTCCTTCAAGAAGCTTTCTGACTTTTAATTTAATTTGATCATCAAGGACACAGTGAGGGGTGGGGGGAGGGAATATAACTGAGAATTTTCCACTAGTTAGCTATTGGCTGACCATGTCAAGATCCCAAACATACTCCTCCTATCCAATTTTTAGAATTTGATTCCCTTTTTTGGTTTGGGGTTAACACTCGGAGACTTAAGAAGAAAACATAAGGAATATAACAGTTCCAAGCAATTACAGCCTACGAACTCAGGCACCGGAACGTTAGAATTACCTCTTTGCCACTGTTCTTCTTTCTTTGTGAGTAATTCAAAAAGACGACGGTGAGAACAGAAAGAGTAACCACGCTGACGACTAAGACAACCGACTGCGCGTCCAGCGAAGCTCTGACAAGAAAACGATGAGATCGACAGTGAAGCCCTAATTTGCTGCATCTCCTGAGGGAGAAAAGGCCCGGAGGCCTCAGATTGTGACCACATCCGAGAAATTCCCGGCGGAGGGTTCGAATTCGTGAAGATGAAGGCGACGGCGAAGGTGGGGGGAAGGAGATTAGGGATAAGCTTTGAGATTTTGCAAAGAGACCGATGTCCATGGAAGGTCGGAGCGAGACGAAAATGGAGGATTTTCGAGTGAGAAAGTGTACGTTGAGAGGATAGGAAGAAGATAGAGGCAGAAGAGAAGAGGCTTGGACGTGACGGAACCAGCAATGTGGCCACTGGCTAAAAGTAAATGTTAATCCATCCTTGCTGACGTGGCAGTTCCTCTCTGGAAGTCGGCTGGGCAGTGCTGGGCCGATGCCCCGATACCCCCAGCGTGGTGCCAGCCCACGTGGTCTGGCTCATAGGGCCTTGGCGGGCAAACTGATTTTTGTATACATTTTATATTATTTGAGTTACAAAATAAAATAAAAAATCACAAATTTATAATTTTCAACATATAAAATTTAAAATAATACATTAAGATAATATTAATTTATAAATAGTTAAATTATTTTTATTATCTCTCTCAACATTAAAATAAGAAAAAGTTATAAAGCACACAAATAATATATTAAAACAATTTCTACCTCGTATGTTTGAGGCATGGTATTTCCTATCCCGAGGAGAGTGTTGTAATGTTTTTGTGTCTTTTTATAAAAAAAAAAAAAAATCTGAGTTTTTTTATAGACATTTGTGTTTTCTTTTGTTTAATGTTTATTTCATTTAAAAATATATATATTAAAACAACCCCTTTCCTCTTATCCTCTTATACGTGGCTCAACGTAATGCCTAATATTTATATCACTTAACTGTGTCTAAAATTATGTTACTCTGAGAAAGAATGCTGCTAGCTGTGGTAAAAATTTAGATCAATTAACAAAACAAGTAGCTTAGGGCAAAATTTAGAATAATTTTTTTTAGAAAATATTTCTATTAAAATAGAAAATTAGAAATATGTTCAAAATAATTTTTTTTTTCTAAATTAGAGAATTTGTTTTCTAAAATTGTATTAGATTTTAGAAAACATTTTTAAAATATTCTCCAATAAAAATACGTTTTTCTTATTTAAGTATCACTTTGAATCCCATCAAACAATAATTTTTTTATCTTTTATTTATCGTTTATTTCTCTTTTTCACAGTATTTTATTTGCACCATCCATTCATTTACCACACATTTATTTTCACTTCCTAATGGGCCTCAACCATTGTCATGGAAAACACAATCGACCTCTTCTGTTGTCTTTCTCATCTTTATCACTATAATAACAAGCACTCTTGATATTTTTTTCTCCAATACTTTCTTCATCTTCTTTTCCTTACCATTCTAGCTATTCACCTCATCACTTATTGTTCTCATCCCTCGACTAACACAACTACACTTCTCTCTTTTCTTGGTGTTGATCTTTACATCTTTTCATTTGCATGATTTAGAGCACACTATCTCATTCTATGAAATTTAAAATTGATTTTATATTTAATATAAATGAACACATTTTCTAATTTTTTGAAAAAATGAAATCATAAAAATAGATATATAAAAACTGGAGATGAAAAATATATATATTCTCAAAAAGTGAACAAATCCTTCTCTCTTTCTTTTTTTCTTGAAAAATATTTCTTCCTCCCTGTAAATTAAATATTGCCACTATTATATTAATAGAATATAACAAGAAAAATATTATATACTTGTTAATCTCTTATCTTTTGTTTCCTACTTATAGGTCCAATTTGGTATTTGAAAATTGGAAGTTGGAAGTGGAAGGAAGGCGGAGCTTTTATGACATTTCAATTTTGTTGTTTTCTCTCTGTCTGTCTTCGTTGATATAAAGATGATGGGATTTCAACATTAGTTCCCATTGATAACGGAGTTGTTCTTGATTGTAGTGATCATGGACTAGGTTGTTCAAATTCTTGATTTCTCATATTTTTACCATTTGAATCTAAAAATGGGTGATTGTTATTGTTTACAATTTTAGAATTTTCTTACTAAAAATTAATCAAGTTTAAATTCATCTATTGCATGTTATATATTTTTGAAGGCCTCGTTACATTTTGATTCTTGAACCACTTATGGGCATCTCCTTTTGATTCTTGAATCACTTATGGGCATCTCCATTAAGCCACTCACTTTTATTTGTCCCTAATGAAGCTGAGGTTGTGTTTGATATCATAGAAAATATATGAAAAATGTCACCTCCAATGAATTGAATTTTATCTTTAATGTTTGACACATTATATTTTTCATAAAATTAAATTTTATGATATAATCATTAAAGTATATTTTTGCCTCTTTTTCATGAAAAATTCCATCTAAGAAAAAGATGGTTTTTGTTTTTCATGTAAGTTGGAAAAAGCTTTTTTTTTGCTTTTTTCAACTAAATACTATCAACAAATTCTTTGGATGTGACATTTTTTATATATTTTTCATGCTATCAAACACACCCTAAATTCTTCAATTATCTTTTTTTTCCCTAATTTATGTCATAATTTTAGACTAAAAACTAAAACTCTCATTCTCAAGTTAGACCGAACCAATTCGATTTAAATTTATGACCCAAATCAAAATTTGAATATCCCTAATTAATGTTAGTTGTGTCAAAAATTTCTAATGAAATTTTGTACATATGTAACTGCCTTTATTTTCTATGTTCATCGTTTTGTACGTTGAATTTAAAAAAAAAATTAGAATTTAATTCTAAGTAATGACTGCTTAGAAAATAAAAATCACCATCCTTGAAAAATGAATTTTATAGAAATAAATTTTAAATATTTATACCATACATATATTTTTTATATAAAAATTAAGAATATTTGATTGTTTTCATAAAATATATATATAATAATTATATATTTTTTATAATAAATATGTGTAATCAAACAAACTCTTCTAAATTCCAAGATAATGATTGATTGTCATGCTTGTCCGAGACACCAGTGCTTCAAGATTACAGAAAAAAATAATTAGTGCGGACCTATATCAATCAACTCCTATTTTTTTTGGTTGCCCCTACCCTGTAAGCATTCTCATTAAATACTTACAAGATTTACCTAATTACGTACGCTTGAGAGTCAGAGCGAATTATGCAATTGATAATACAAAAATATATGTTAAATTACCCTTACATTCTTTTATTATTTGAATCGTTGCACAAACATTTTTTGTAATTTAAAAATAACTTTTGAGTCTTTATAGTTTGCAATTGATGCTTGTATATTCGTTTATGTGAGTAAGGTTGTTAATTAAATTATAATTAAAACAAATTAACTTAAATTTAATAAGAAAAATCTATAAAAAAAAAAAAGAGCACACGAAAAATTAAGAAATCCATAGCTAATTCCAATTGCTGATAGTTCATCAATGATGGAAAATGTTGGTCGAAACTCATTGTCAACTAGAAGAGAGAGAGAGAGAAGAAAAAGAAAGAAAAAATAGGCAAATTAAAGATGGCTGGTGGAGGTCAACTTCTGCTTCAATGACGGCATTGGAGCATATATAGGTAAAGACAACAAGCAGATTTGGGAAATAGTGGCGAGAACTAGTAATCATTCCATAACCCAAGGCTTTGGTTGGTGTCTAGGCCTTCCATTTGGTGGCTATTAGGATTTCACCAAATAAGCATGATAGTGATGATCAAAGGGAAAGAGAGTTTGAAAAATAAAGATTGGAGATGGAGAAGAAAAAGAACATAGGGAGGCGAAAATGGTGATAGAAGGGGTATTGATGAATAACAAAGATAAAAGCAAAAATATGGTGAGATAAAGACAGACAAGATGGTGAAAAATATAAGACTATGAGAAAAAAGATGCCTCATTATTCTCACCAAAAGTGTAATTTTCATGGCTTGTCTAAAATATTGATAGGGTGTGATGGTAGTGAATGGTACCAGAAAAAAATACTAAAGAGGTAATGGTGATTACTGGGATAACCTACAACACTCGATATGATAAAAAAAAAAAGAAAAAATAATTACAACATCACTGATAATTATGTTGATTGTTCTAGCTGACAAATTCTTATCGATTGGAAAATCCATTGTTTCCATGCCATTGTCGAAAACCATGGTTCTAGTCGGCCATCTTTTTATTTTTTAATTTAATTTAATAAGCATTTAACTAAATTAATTTTGGTTAATAAATATTTAATTAACTTAATTTAGATTAATTATAAATTAAGTAATGTCTTAGCAAAAATTTTAAAATATAAAAACCTCTATAATCATTTTTTAAATCACAAAAAATTTCATATAAATAACTTAATTTTTAAAAATTAAATCCCAAAATGTACAAGTGACGATTTTAGGCTTTGTTTGTTTGTTTGAGGGAAAATATTTTCCTTGTTTTCATGTCCTTGATACTAAAAAAACAAGAAAATTAAAAGAAAGTCATTTTTAGTCCATGGAAAAACAAGTGTTAAAATGTTGTATATTTCAAAAAAATGACTTCTTATCTTGAATTGAGGAAATAACTTTCCAAAGAAAAGCAACACACTTTTTGCCTATTCGTTGAGCTTCTCTTTTGTTCGCTTATATTGATTCAACTATTTTCGTCACACTCCATTAATCATGTCTATATTATTGTCTTTGTTAGACTTCACCTCTATTCATCTCTTTCGAGATCCACCTCTCTCAGTCTCTACTTATTTCATCGTTTCCTTTGAACTCTACCTCTATTAGTCTCCATCATGTTTCGATTCTTTAAATGTGATTGCATTGTCGTTTCTCTATCTGGGTTTGCCTCTTTTGATCTATGTTACACTCCATATTTCTTAGTATCTGCCTACATTGCCATCATTGTCATTAATTGTGTGTGCCTACATTGTTATCGTCATCTCACTCTACCTCTCGCTGACCACTATTTGCTGTTTTATGCTCTTTCTCTCTCTTCATGTTCATCATTCTTATATACATATATATGTATAATAATAAAATATAATAATATCACATATATGTATATGTATTTATATTATAATAACATATGTGATATTATTATATTTTGTTATTATTATTATGCGTTTATCATATTTTTATTTTTTTGTTAAAGATTTGATGATAAAAAAAATATTGTAAATTTTTAAGTATTAGTCAAACACTAAAAATAATTTTTTAATAACATTTTTAAATTACAGCCAAACAATAGAAAACATAACTCAAAAAAACTTTTTCACAAACCAACAATTCCTTACTTCCATTTAATGTTACACTTCCGGTTCCGGACCGTGGGGGAGAAAGTGAGCCGTGCCGGTGTCTGCACTCATAGCTCATGAGTAACACCTCCTCCATTCACTTCACTTTTCCACTCCCCAAAAAATTATCAAGCAAAAGCGCCACCCCCTTTCTCCATTTTCTATTAATTTGGACCGACCACTTACAGCCATGACACATGCAAGTCTTCATATTTTCAAATACTAAATAAAATTCATTCTTCTTTCATTTTCATAAAGTTCGCACACCCATTCGATATATACATATATATCTGTATATGTAGTATAAATATATATAGGTGGATCTAAAAACATACTGTTTAATTAACCAAAAAAAGTTTGTGATTTACTAATATTATTACACTATGAATTTTTTAGGGTATAAATAAATTATATTATTCTACATAAAAATATAATTCGCTATGATTTAGTATGTTTTCTTTACTTAGTTTATATTTTTAGAAGTTTAGAAAAAAAATCCTAAATCCTAAAACTTTAAATAACTTTTTGAGTGACAAGCTCATCTTATTTTTTAAATTTTTTATTTTTATTTTTTTAAATTAACTTTTAAAAATATTTATAAATTTAAATTCCATCTAATTAAATCACAATTCATAAACCCATCGTCCATGTAAATAAATAAAGAAAAGGAAACGGCACCTTTATGTATGTATATATATATGGCAATTCGGTTTTGTGCGGGTTGGAGGCGGCCACAACAGCCACGGCTCATTTAGCAGTCCGTCTCCATGTGAAGGGGCCGGCCGGACTCAGCGTGAAACGCTGATCAAAATGACTCACCCAACCCAACCCAACCCCTTTCGTTTGCTACCATTCAACGCAAATAGCGTGCGCCATACGCACCCCATCAACACAGATTAGCGTCTGTCAGGTCCACGCGTCACCCGGTTAAGGGCCGACCAAAGTAAAAGAAAGTCAGATATCAATACCCACCCGTCACTATTAGCTTTCTCCTCTCCAACCGCCCCACGTGTCCCCCTCATCTGTGTCCACAAAATAAAAACCAAAAGCAATACCGAAACCAAGAACCCTCCCTCTCTCTCTCTCTCTCTCTCGCCTCACGAGAAGTGAATCGGAGCGAGGGCTTTTTAGTTGTTTCCGTAGAATGGAGGGCGAGAAGAGTGTGATGAAGGAGAAAAGCGGAGAAGTGGTGGACGGTTCGGATATAATGGAGTTAGTTGAGAACAAGGAGGTTTTCGGGAGCTTTGTGGATCATAAGTTCCAGGAGCTGGATCGAGACTGTGATGGTAGGCTCTCTTTGAAGGAGTTGAAACCTGCTGTTGCTGATATTGGCGCTGCTCTTGGCTTGCCTCCCCAGGGTTCTTCTCCTGGTTCTGATCATATCTACTCTGAGGTTCGATTCTGCAAAACTCTCTCTCTCTCTCTCTCTCTCTCTCTCTCTCTCTCGTATATATACATTTCTGCGAGTATACGGAGCATCGTTATTGCTTTCTGGTGCTCCATTCTTGGAGCGGACGAAGAAGAGAAAAAACACACAAAGAATGCTTCCATTATATATGGTGTTATCAAAATTCTTTGTTATTTGAATTTGAGTAATCTACGCTCTATAGAAATAATATTTTTTTTTATTAAATTTGTTGTTGTCAGCTTAATTAAAAAAAATATTATGGATACATGCTGTTTTCTAGCCCGGCCCTTAATTTATACAAAAATTATTATGTAATAATATCTTTTTAATGAGTTTTTAAATGTTGAAATATTAATTATTTATATATTAGATAATGATCAAATAATATATATATATAGTTAACGTATAATAAATATATTTTTATTTTTAAATAATATGTATTTATTGTTATATATGTTAATTTTAGTTTTTAATTAAATATTTCAAAACATAATATATTAATAATTTATAATAAATAAATTTTATCTAAAAACAAAATATATACTTAATGTGACTTAACCTAAGAGTATAATCCGATCGAGCTTAATTAGCATCACCAGTTGATTAAATTACATAAGAATTTTTATATGCAATTTTTTATCAAATAATGCGATTCCTAGCTATATATGAAAAAGGAAAACTAATTAATAAAAAGGTCTTTAATTATAACTAAAAATATAAAGGGTAATGATTAAATAATAATAAATATATTTTAATTTTAAAATATATATATGTATTTATTATTATAATTTAGGACAATCCTTAAAATTATATTTTATGTGACATGACTTGATGATGTGTTGAGCATAGAGATTGAGATTGTACGTCCATGCAATTGGAGAAACGTAAACATGGGAACCAATTGTTCAACTTGGTCGGTGTAGTGGGACTTTGGGCTTTTCAGCTGTTGTTATTTTCTAGGTTTACTTTTCCTCTGCACCTCCGCTTTCTCTCTTGCTCTTGTCATATATATATATATCTTCCAAACCAACCAAGATAATAATGGCAGCAGCTTTAAACATTACATTATTCAACAACATTATATGTATATGTATATATATATATATATCTTGATAAGTTGATTGAATAAGGTCATCTAAATAATTAGTTTTAATGCAGAATTTTTTAAGCATCTATATATATATATTAATGCAAATTAACATATATTTGTCACGTGGTTAGCGTGAACCAACCGTTATATATTTAATTGGTTGAAAAGGGGGCAGGTATCCCGAGTGTGTTTACAATTTCTTAATGACAAGATTAGTGGACCGACCCTTGTGTTCTGATCATAAAAGAATATATATATATATATATATATATTCATGGTTATTGGTTTTGTTAGAGATATATTGCCTAACCAGGATTATATATATATATATATATCTATAGGTTCTGAACGAGTTCTCCCACGGCAAACAAGAAGTGAGCAAGACCGAGTTCAAAGAAGTCCTTTCAGATATTTTAGTGGGCATGGCTGCAGGCTTGAAGCGGGACCCTATTGTGATTCTTCGAATTGATGGGGAAGACCTCCTCGAGTTCATCGACGGCCCAAGCTTTGAACCGGAGATGATTTCCATACTTTCCCAGATTGAGTTGCCTCAAGGATCATCCCTCAGAGATTACATCGCCAAGGCTTTTGAGAAACTTACAGTTGATCACGGAATGCCCCCTGCTTCAGATTCCTGGGTAATTTTCCTGAATTTTTATCAGTCAAGATCTAGTCATTTAAACACACACATATATAGTGTCTGCAACCAAGCTGTGCTCGATCGATTGTTCAGGCATATATATGATGCATGGTCATGGTGATGGATTTGTCGTGGGTTGAGACCCATAAATCCTAAATTCGAACTAGGTTTGACTGAACTTTTCATCGTCACCCATAAAATAATCAGTAGTTATAACCAAATCCCAGTCTCGATCGATCCTGAGAGATGAATATTGCTCCATATATTATAATTTTCATTCCTGTGTGTTCCTAGCTAGCTAGGTCAAATATATAAACTGTTCTCTTCTCACCCTTTTTCTTTCGTACGTATTTCCGTTTCCTTAATTGGTCCCTCTTTCTGCCTCGGGTAGGTTGTGAGCAACATTATAGAACCAGTTCTCCAGTCATATTGTGGCGATGTTCAGCAACCCGTCTCTCAGGAGACATTCCTGGGGGAGTTCAAGAAGGCAGCAGACAATGTCGCGCATAAACTCAAGGAACAGCCTGTGATTGTTGCGCACACCGAGAACACCTTCGACGGAAGCGGCATTAGGAGACTATTGTCTAACAAGTTTGAATTGGACAAGGTTGGTAAATAGCTGTTATATATTTTCTTTCCGTGGATATATATATGGTGGGATTCAGGCTTTCATCACTTTCGGCGGGGCCGACTTTTAATTTGGCCCGCCCGACCGACCGCCCGCAAGTGTGGAAAACATCTCACCGATACTAGCTAGACGAAAATTTTTCATACACGTGGTTAATACAGCCGACCGAAATCTTTGTCGTCTACATATATATATATAGCTAGCTTGTCGCGTTAGCTTTTAATTTAAAAAATAAAAACCACTGAAATGGGCTTTTTTATACTTTAATTCTTTCAAATAACAGTTATCACATTACTATGTTATACATCTTTTCCAAGCCATCTTTTTATATGTGCATATGTTGCTTTTTTCTTCTTTTTTTTTTTTGGGTTTTTCTGATGTTTTGTTTTGCAAAAAAGCAAGTTCCATTTCCAAACTGAGCCATTGTAATACTGCTTTCTGTTGCTTTATATTCGTTGGCAATTAGACACTGGACGCAGCATTGCAAAGTGTGCCGAAAAATCGCCAGATGAAAATGTCCGAGGACTATCTGCGCCCGGCACTTGATGCGGTGGCCCCTTCTGCAGGTTTACCTCCATTTGGTGCCGTCGATCAGGTGGTCCCCTTTTTTTATTTAACATTATTGTTTATTAATCTCAATGTTGTTGCAAGTGATTACGAAATCAGGGATGATATTAATTGCCATCGAATATATATGCAAATGCAATTGTTTCAATTTAATTAATCGAAAGAAAAAAAAAAGGACCCTCTTGTGTTGCATGTGTGGGTGAATCGGCTTAATTAATGGATTGTTGTCAATGTGAGACAGATGGACAAGGTTATCAACGACGCGCTTAAGATGCTGGACGCCGATAACGGGAGCTCCGTGAAAGAAGACGATTTCAAGAAGATGTTGACGGAAGCACTGGGGAGCATAATGTTGCAGTTAGAGGGCAATCCAATCTCCGTCTCTACCAACTCGGTTGTGCATGAGCCCCTTGCCGGTGCTTCCACCGTTTTGCAGCCACCTGCTTCCTAGTTCGTTCGTGTAATAATCCCTCTCTCTATCTCGATCCCTTAATCATCATCTTGTCTTGATTATGGGAATAATCTCCAGTCTCGAGTGACGTTGTTTTTAGGGTCACTTGTTTCTTTTCCCCATGAAATGCTTTTATTATAATCAGAAATGATACGGGAGACCTAGATTTTATTACTCTTGTAATAATTTTTTATGTTTATTAACTATTTTTAATATAAAAAATTATTAAAATAATATTTTTCTTATTTATGTCTTTGAAATTTAAATACGTACTTTTGAAGCATATATTGCCAATATCTTTGTAGAATTAACAAAAAAAAAAAGGGCACTTGTAAACATTTTCCCAAAAATATTCATCTGATCTTCACATAAAAAATGATTATGTAAAATACAATTTTGAATTAAAAATTTGACATTATTCTGTGTTCACAAGTGCGATTTATAGTGTAAGTTCTAGTTTTGATCCCAAAAGACAACAACTTTCAAAGTTTTCTAAGCAACTCAATTCTCATATTTTGATGTGAATCATCTTTCGACTTTTTTTTTTTTTTTTTTTTTCAAACACTGGAAAATGACTAAAATATTTTACAGAGCCTAAAACTCCAAAAAAAAAAAAAAAAAAAAGCTTTCTAAGGAAAATATGAAATCCGCAACAACAACACAAAAAACAAGAAGTTAGGGCAAAACCAACGGGACAACTGATATTGCCATCGATGGCCCAAGAGTGTTACCTTAGAAATTACCATATCAAATCCAAAAACCTAGAAATTAATATGTCATCTTGAGGATATTTCATTTTCCAGACATAATAATTTCTTCCAAGAGAAAACAAGTTCTAAGGTATTATTATTCAGTTCAGAACAGAACAGATATGATGTGGAAGATGGCGAGGAGACAGGGATATGCTGCTGGCTTACTTTCGAAATTTAAATACTTTTGAAGTGTATATTAATTACCAATATATACTTTTGAAGCATATATTAACAATTGAATAAGCAGGTCACTGAAAGAAATATAGAGGGTCGGAGATTTACATGAAGTTCGGTGCAAGTGCTGTGATTTTTCATTGGTATAATTTTCTTTTTTTGTACATACAATATTAATATATGTATATTTTGAACAAACAATGTACGTAGTTGAATATGATTCTCTAATTCTCACAATTACCATTCAAATTTTCACAACAAATTCTCAGCACATCCCTATATGCGTCATTCATCACATCAGACGTCATGACTTGCGACCATGCTCCTTCACCTTGGGCCGGAAATGGTCGTCAGGAATGATCCTAGTATACAAACAGAACACCATGGATGCAATGGCCGGCCCCGCCCAAAATACCCAATGCCCATCCCACAGATGTCCACCTCTCACCATCGCCGCCCCCAAACACCTCGCCGGATTTATCCCCGCCGCCGACGAACCTGTCACCGTCGATGACACAAACACGTTCAGCCCCGCTGAGGCTCCGATGCCTAAGCAGACGATAACTCGGCCAACGACCTTCGCTTGGCGCGGATCGAATGCGATCCACCTCGAAGCGAAGAGAAAGACGAAAGAACATATAATCTCGAGGCACAATGCCCGGCCCTTCTCGAGCCTTGAGGCGGTGGTGCAACCTCCGGGCGAGGTGGAGCTATCGACGACGGCTTTGAGAGCCAGCGCGCCCAGTACGCCGCCGGCGGACTGAGCAAAAATATAGATGGCGGTCCGTGAAAGGGAAATGAGGCCCATCAGGCCAGCAGAGAAGCTGACAATGGGGTTGATATGGCCTCCGGATACGGGAATAGTGGCCAGCACTAACATTGCAACTGTGATGGCTATGAGGATTGCCATTATCAGCTTTGGCGCGTCAATATCTGTCTCATGTATAGAGATGATAATGGCTTCCACCATAAAGACTAGGACTGCTGTGCCTAGGAGCTCGGCCGTAGAAGCACGCCAAACCTGCTTATTTCATACACTTGAACCCATCAGGCGAGTCCAAATAATTTAGGGGATGGAATGGAGAGAGTAGTGTAAAGTGTAAAACAAAGAGAAAGTGAAAAAATAACGAAAATTACTGACATTGAGAGAAAAGAAGTCCTCCCAGCCCAACCTGTCAGCCAAAGTAGAGCGATTTTGCTCGGTTTTTGCCTCTATTTCCCGTTGATCTGACCTGCAAGAAGCGATTCAGGGCCCAAGTTGAATGCATGAAACAGTAGTACATAGTAGTAGTATAAGATAAAGAGATAATGTTAAGGATGATGAAACAAATTCCAAACAGGGGAAACGAATAGATGTTGTGTTGGTTCAAAAATCAGTCCTTCGACATAAGAGATGTTTCAGCCTCTCGGCCCATGCATTCGTTTCCCTCTTCGGAAATAAAATCATTATCTTAATGGAAATAATAACTTAAAAAGGTAAAGGAAGAAGACGACGACGACGAAGAAAGCTATAGAGAGGCATGAAGAAGAGAAAGAGGTTGTACTTGCCTGGGTGTAGAGGACAAAGGCAGGATCCTGCCGCCGCCGCCGCCACATCGATGTTCTTCAACCTCAATAACCAGCTGATTGCCAGTGGCAGCCATGTTTAGCTCCGAAAACATTTCCTGTCTGTGCTTTGCCGACTCGCCTTTGTATACTATGGCACTGTCCCGCCTGTGCAAACCAAATTACTATCCATATCTCCAGATAAGCACACACAGAAAACTGTGAGTTTTTCTTTTCTTTTTTTTAAAAAAAAAAAAAAAGAAAGAGATTTGGATCATGTGTACAGATGAGCAAATCATAAACTCTTACCCATCTGGCCACTGTTGCAAATTTGGCGTCGCAATTGTATAACAAAGTGGTTGCCTCGTGCATCATTAATTACTTGATTAAACTGCAAGGAATGATCTATTTACAAATTTCTTATTTAGCACTTTCTCTCCATGAACTCTGCGAGATTGGGAGAATAATATCTTCAAAAAGAATAAAATCATTCAAAATCTATTAATTAAAATACAATGCTTCGGAAATCAAAATTTATTGTGAGCAAAAATATAAATAAATAAAATGAGCCATTTCAAAGCAAACAAGATGGAATTAACGCGAAAAGGAGCCAAGTCATGGTCCTTAGAAGGTATTTTTGAGCAACCAAAACGTCATAATTGACTCGAATTTTATTAAATATCATAAACACAAGGAACCAACTCAAGAATTTTGAAATCACTCGTGTTAAATATTTCAAACATAAATATAATCCCAAATGCATGAATTTGAAGAGCCAAGGAACCCTTAGAAGTTAGAAGCAACATAAAATCAACCACAATTAACCAACCTGAAAAGCCATACGTGAAAATTTTAAGAAGCCAGACCAAAGAACTTTTCAAGCCCGCATACAATGAAAGAGGTAAAAAAATCTATGAATATTTTTAAAGGCTAATTCATGAGCACACCTAGATCACCTACATATTGAGAAAGGACTAGATTCAATTAAACAAAAGAAAACTTAGATCTGGCAGCAAAATCTAGTAGATCTTGTAATGAAACCTTACACAAACAAGTCTAACAGAAAATTCACCAAGACGACAAAGAGCCAAAAACGAAGGCAAGAAATTCAAAAGAGCAAAATTATTATAATTATTATTTTTTATATAGACATACCTGTACCGCAAAGAAGCAGAACCTCAGCGCCTTTGTGTATGATGAAAATTCACGATCACCAGAAGAAAGTGCAATAGAGAGGGATAACTCGAGAGTGTATTTGTGCAGAGAGAGAGAGAGAGAGAGAGAGTATGAAACCTAAGGCCGAAAGAAGACGGAGAAACAGGTGACAGGGAGCATGGTGATTGATCGAGGAACAAAAATGGAAACCATCGCGCGTCGTGGCCGAGAGAGGAGGAGGAGCGAGATTGCACCACTAGTGCACCCAAACCATCGATCATACGCACATTCATGCCCTTTTTGCTTCTTTTGTTATTTTAAGCGGGTGGGTTGCCCGAGCATGGGCCGGCCCAAACCCAATTTTTTCTTTATGGCCCGCACAAAAGCCATCATATGATGTGATGACCTCCTATGTTTTGTTGATCATCTTTTAAAGAGATTAATTAATGTTTGATCGAGGACAATGATATTTTTAGTTTGGAGTGGTGACTAATTAGAGTGTAATCACCTAATATGAATAGAGTAGGCATTTTAATTATTTGACTTGACTACTTGATCTATTAATTTTAATTCAACTCTACATTGGCTAAAACTTGCTAAGTACACACTAAGGCGAATACAGTACTCCAAGCCTTCCTAGCTATTTGGCTGATGCGGTAGGAAGACAAAAAAAATAGCAATGTTAACATTTTTTCAATACCTCGTTTGGTAAGTTTATTTGAAAAGACACGTTTTCTAATCAACAGCCAATTTGTTTGCAAATATATTTGTTTGGGCAACCATGGAACGCCATTTTTATCGTTAACCCACAAATATTTCCCTCGGCAAGTTCAAAGAGAAGACGTAGTAAACAGAGCAAGCCAGAAGCGGCCCAACCCAAAACACCCAATGCCCGTACCAGAGCCTGCTCCCCAGCAACAAGGCCGGGCCCAAACATCTCGCCGGATTGAGCCCCACGCCCGCATAGTCCGCTTTTCCGGTCACGGTGATCGACACAAATACCGCCACCGCCATGGCCCCCGCCACCACCGCACAAACCATCGGCAGCCCTAATTCCTTGCACCTTCTTCTGTCGAACGCCACCGTCACACCCACAAGCAGCACCAGGAACGTGCAAGAAAACTCCAGTATCAATGCCGTCGCCGACGTTATGCTCGACGACGGCCCGTCGCTGCCGATGACGCAACCGCCTAAGGAATATTTATGCGCCGCTTCGTTGCTCATGACGCTCTTGATGATGAGGAAGCCGATGATTGATCCGAGGCATTGCGCTGAAACGTAGACGGAAGCGCGAGCCAAAGTTATGGTGCCCTTGAGGGCCGCGATGAAGGTGAAGACGGGGCTCATGTGGCCGCCGGACAAAGGGACAGTGACCATCAGGAAGAGGAAGACGATGATGAAGACGGCCAAAGGAACGAGCAGCTTCGGGGAGGGTTCGTTGGAGTCCAGGCAGGAGATGATGGAGCTGGTTAGAGTGAACATAAGGGCCGCCGTTGCTACGAGCTCCGTAAGCGCTGCTCTCCACATCTGAAACAATGATTCGTCAAATATCCATGTTATACGAATCCCAACCAAACTCGCGCGTAATATCAAATGATGAAATCCACCAGTTTCGACATGGAATATGCCCATCGCTATAAGTTCTTAACGTATTCCTCAGTAAAGATGCTTTGATTAAACGACGGTCGGATATCACTTGGTAGGTACCTTGCAACTTTCAGCCACTTTTTTCATCCATATGGATGTAGAAAATCCAAGGTACGATACAGAGGTTTTACTAACGATTTACAGGTTTTATTGACGGATCTTGTCCGTCGGCAAAAGTCCCCCCCTTTTTTTTTTCTGTTTTTGTATTGCGATATATACACACATATATATACTACCTCTGGTGAAACGTATTCATGGCAGCCAATGCGAAAGAGAAGAGTCCTTGAGAGAGTATCCGGGGAAATATCCCCCTCAGGAGCCTGACCAGCTTCAAGCGACGCAGCTGATGAATCCATAGCAGCTGATGATGAAATAATGAAACGAAGATCAAGAAGAGAACATAGCCAGCTAGCATTTAAACTGAGGCAAATTAGTGAGAATTCAGGACGGAAGCCTCTTATCTGATTAAGAAGCAAGTGATCATGATCTGCCTCGTTAACAGAATATATATATATAAGCAGCCAAGAAACCTCTAATTAATTAATTAATGATATATCTGTAAGGGCGTGGAAGCATATATAAATATGAGTGGTTTTTTATGCCCTAATTAATATTCAAGCAAGCAGATTAAACCGTACTGGCAGTGAAAGGGCATGAAATATTATACAACTCCATGTCCAGAAGCAGCCAAAGCCCAACCCATCTTCTTTTGATCCTTTATGGAAGCCGGCCGGAGACATCCATTTGCGTGGGGATATATTCTGAAGCATATCTTGCTGGGGTAATATGCCTCATTCAAATTAAATAATGATATCGTGAATAATTTTTCTATTTATATATAGCAAATTATATGAGAATGAGATTAACTGAGGTTAATTATTCTACAACTGTTTATTGAAGAGAATCAAAGAGAATGGAGAGTACATGAGCTTTTACAACAAGATTATGTTCTGTCTAACTGACTTAATTATAGTAGATTAACTATGTTAAGCTAAAAACTGCATGCTTAACTAACAAACTAATTAACAAGAATTAGTCTCATATAGATCTTCACAAGGTAACATCTTTTTGCATCACTTTGATGAAGCAATCCTTGAAAATGTTGAAGTCCTTCTTGTGACCTCGACCTTGGAAGGAATGACCCTCGCCAGCCAGCCCAAAAGATCTAGCGTCCATTCCAAAGATGCCCTCCTCTCACTAATCACTATTGCTGGGCCCAAACATCTCGCTAGGAGAAATGATCAAGAGGGTGCAGATGGTGGCGCGTGAGATGGAGATGACGACGGGATTGATGTGGCCGCCGGAAACCTGGGAGAGTGGCGAGAAGAAGAATCCAGAAGATATTGGCGATGAGGATTGACATGACGAGAGTTGGCATCTCGATCGGTTTCAGTCCTGAAAGTAGACATGAAGATGGTGTCGATCATAAACACTACTTGTGCCGCCATGCCAAGCACACCGCTCGCCACACCTAGCTAGTTGATTAACCATTTCAGCATTAATATTATAATATTGGATAATGCTACACGTACGTAAAGATGGACAGAAAATTGAACAACTCTAATAAAATTACTACATTAACCCTTAATCTAAAAGACAATTTTACCCTCACCTCTTACCGTCTCTCAAAACCACCTCCCAAACCCACTTCTTTCACACTCAGCTCTCATTCTCTCTCACTTTCACTTTAACTTTGACTCTCTCTCTCTCTCTCTCAAAACCACCCTCTCAAACCCACCCCCTGTATCTCTCCCCCCCCCACTCTCTCTCTCAAACCCACCCCCTGTATCTCTCCCCCCACTCTCTCTCTCTCAAACCACCCCCGCAGGTTGCACTGTTCACCCTCCACATTGCTCTCGCATCGTCGTCGCGGTCACCCTCCACCGTTGCTCGCACTATTGTCACCCAAGGATGATGCCACCATCGTCGCTCGCCATCTCCCCCGCAAGCACCGCCTACTGTCGGCCCCCCCCGCTTGCACAGTTGTCTCCCCTGCCAACACCACGAGCATTGCCCACTGTTCTTGAAATTTTTTTCAAATTTTTGTAGTTAATTTTATATTATAAAATTTATGTAATATATAATTAATTTTTCATGCTGAAATTGTCCAATTCCAACCCCCTAATCCAAAGAAATCATTCTAATCCGGTACTTACTATAGTGCATAATCACAAAAACAGATCTAACACTTCTTAGCATCTTCTTGCTTCAGTAATGCCTCTATTCCCAACTATAATCAACTTTAGTTGTTTTTCACATTCTGCTCACCTTGAGCCAATGCAGGCAAGTAAAAAATTTTACAACATCCTTATGGACTAAAATACAGGGAGAAGGAAGCTCCACTTTGTGAGGATCAAAAAAAAGTTTTCTTTACATCTAACCTTTAGTTACTATCGTGTTGCAAATAAGCCGTTTAACCAACTCAAATCCGTTACTAAATTTTTTTAAATAAATTCAGTTTCAAACTTTCATTTGTAACACACCGGAAGCTCTGTTTTCATCCCAATAATCTTAATCAGTTCATTCTTTCATTTGTCTTGACACCCCTGAATTTGATTGTTTATCCTATGCTAATAAAAATCAGGGATTTTGTTGGCATGATCCAAGAATTATTATTTGATTAATTTGCTGCTGTTTTTAAAAAAAATTCAACAAAATATAAATCACAACTCTGAAACTCTGCTGTCTCCATAGAAATGGCAAGGATTTATGATGTATGAACTAAGATAACAAGATATAAACAAAACCATATATAAACACCTATACACACTACAATCGACCCTCCAGAATCTATAAGCCAGAACCTCACACAATCAAATAAAAAACATATTCTTAATTTTTACAACTAAATCATCAGCAACAACGCATCAAAAAAATGTCGTCCGAGCAGCGATGAGGGGCTGGCAGTGGCCATTCAAGCGGCGTTGTGGTGAGTGCGTGCAAGCTGTTACTCGCGGCGGAGAGAGGGGGCGACGATGGCTGGGGGCGAGGTAGCTGGCGCGACCGGCAGAGCGAGGGGCGACGGAGGATGGTGCTCACGGCGGGGAGGCCACAGCGGACCATGCTCGACTGGATGAGGGGCGACGGCGATGCTCGTCAATGTGGCGGGGCAAGGGTGGGGCGACGACGGACGCTACAACCAACGGGGCTGGGTTTGAAAGATGGTGGTTTTCAGAGAGAGAGTGGGAGAGAGATAAAGTGGGTTTGAGAGGGTGGTTTTGAGATAGTAGGGGAGAGATACAGTGGGTTTGAGAGAGAGAGGGTTTGAAAATGGGCGGCAAGATGAAAATTAAAGCCAAGTTGGAGTTGTTGTCAAAATATCACGAGAATTTGGAGTTGTTCAATTTTCTGTCCACCTTTACGTACGTGTAGCATTATCCTATAATATTTGTTACGGAATAAAACACACATGCATATAATTAAATAGATTCCTTGACACCCACAAAGGATCGATCAAAACTAGAAACACATAAGACAGATTTAACGTAACTCGGCTAATTTCATCTGAAGAGAAGGCGTCGTCGGTCGTCCAGCTAGCCCCAACCTCTGCGGCCAATGCAAAAAGCAGACCGATAATTGGGAGAGAAGAGAAGAAGGATGGTGAAGGGGAAGGAGGATGAAAATGCGCGGCCGATAGAATCTCGCTCTTAATTTGATTCTGTACCGATTAACATTTTCCTGAAACCTAATGGCACTAATTAAATCTCATCCAACACAAAGATTATAACGGTCATGATGTACATAATATCACAGAATTGAGACCTCCCTCTTGTATTAATAATGCGTGTAAAATCTGAGGAAAATTGGATTTTTTTTTTCCTTTTTCTTTTATCAACCTAAATTTTTGAGAGGCCTGATTTACCAATTTTATTCATGTTAAGCTCGAGGAATTAAATCAAATAAACCGTACTATATATACATACACCATGAGAAATTAATAGATATGAGAGTGAATTAGTCTTGCAACATTTATACAACCTCCACTTAAAAAAATTAATTAGTGTTGCATTAACCAGAATTGTATTCTTCTTGTCATCTTTTATTAATAAAACTAGACGTTGGCCCCGTTTGTTGCAGCTTAATTAAAGAAATTATAGATTCTAGTTTCTTAGATTATAGGTTTTAAAACTTAGAATAAGTTGTGAACCTGTTTGCTGCACCTTCTTAAAAGTTGTAATTAAGTAGTTGTGGTGTTTGATACCATAAGCTGTAAAATAACTTATTTTTGTATAATTGTCCATAATACGTACCCTTAGTAGTTATAGAATGATAATTTAAAAATTAATTAGTGTATATGTATAAGTTTCAAGTGTTATAAGAAAATTAATTAAAGTATAGAGAGAGGAAGAGATCTGAAAATGGAGATGGCGGTGGAGAAGAAAAACCCATTATTGCGTAGACAATAGGGTAATTCTTTGTTAAAAATAAGGACAAAATTGTCATAAAAATGTAATTATTTAAATAGAAGTTGTAAAAGCTAGGGTACCCCAACTTTGAAAAAGCAAGTTTCTACCCCTTCTAAAAGCTAGTAGAAGCTGTAAGTTAGAATTCTATAAGTTAAAACAAACACTACATCCCAACTTTTTTTTAAACTAGAAGCTAAAAGTTACAGCTTTTAAGCTGCAACAAACAGGCCCGTTATTTTGCACAACACGCGAGTTTTCTTCTAAATAGATATTAGAGATATTTGAGTTATATTTTTGTAAATATTGATGGTATTAATTTTTATTTTTCTTAGAATAAAATTTTGATTGGAATATATTATAGATTTTGTTAGCTTTGTAGATTAGTGTGAAATATTTTTTTTTGTATAATATATATTTTTTAAAATTTTAATATCTTAATTAATTGGATGATCTATTTGGTTTTTTTTTTTTGGGTAAGATTTGAATTGGATTTGTGAAAATAAATAGTATGCTTTCAATTAAAAAAAAAGGTTTTAATAAACATAAAATGAACCTAGTACATTTATAGTCATGTGTGTGTGTGTGTGTGTGTTTTTTTTTTTGCAATTAGTTTTTAGTATAGTACCACTCTTGTTTTAGTTATGCACCATTTAATATTTTTAGAAAAATATTATTGGTATACCTTTGTATACACCTTGGACTACACAAATGTATACTAATGACAAAAAAATCTCTCATGAGAAATATAGAGACGCATGGGACACATGAAAGAGTGGGGTATTTTTGTCATAATACCCCTTTGTGTAGCCCAAGATGTACAAAAATAATGTATAAATAGCATGATTCATATTTTTATAGGAAAAATGCTATTAGTACATCATTGTGTATATCTTGGGCTACACAATGATGGTAAAATGTCTAAAATATCCCTTACTAAAAGTGATGAGGTGCGAGGGGTATTTTTGTCATTTGCATACATTGTGTAGCCCAATGTGTACATAAATGATGTACCAATAGTATGACTCTTTTTATAGTAAGTGAATATTACTAAGGTGTGACTATTGACATGCTTTTTTTTTATAAAAGTTGAAGTTTAAAGGTTTCTAATAGCTCACAAGTTTGCAAATATCATTTACACCCTTGGATCGACTTTTGCTAATTTATTTTATTAGTTATATAGGTGCAAATTACTTTTATAATAATAAATATTTATGAATACGAAATATTACTTAATTAGATGTGTAAAATTCAAATGGAATAAAAAATTATTAGGCTATGTTTTGTATCAATCTTTCAAATGGTTATATATGTGCAACTTAATTTGAGTAAATAATGAAATAGGAAATTATTGAATGATGGATTGTGTGTCTTAAATCAACTTATGTTTTGTTGTTAAAGTTTCTTCATTTCCACTAATGCAAATGATAGAATAAATATTAACATAAACTCTGATATGTTGAACAAAAATTACGTAACACATATGTTTGATACAAGTTAGATGAAATTCAAAGAGAAAAAAGAAAAAAAGAATAGAATTTTAGGATCATTATATATTTTAGTCTTTCAAATGATTGGCAACACGCAACTAATCTTTATATATATAAGTGTATTTGACTTTAGTTGCAATAAATATGAATATGAAGTGTGTTACTTGAACGTATAAAATTCAAGGTAAATCATCCTTATTTTGTTGTTAGGTTCATTGTAATAATCTATTTTATTGGTTATATAAGTACAATTTATTTTAATAATAATATAAAATATTTATGAATAAGAAATATTACTTGAATGTGTAAAGTTCAAGTGGAATAAAAAATTATTAGGCTATATTTTGTATCAATCTTTCAAATGATTATATAGGTGCAACTTACTTTAATAATAATAAATATTTATGAATACGAAGTGTTACTCGGATGTTTAAAGTTTAAGTGGAATAAAAAATTATTAGGCTTAATAATATTATTAAATTATATTAAATAGATTCAATATATGCACTTAACTACATTCAAAGAATATACATATATAGCTAATTAATAAAATAAATAATTTTAAATTCTAAAAATCTAAAAATCACCGCAAAATTAGAAAAATGAAAAGCATAGATTTAGTTAATTATATTTGGCTTATGAGCATTTGAACAAATAATGAAATAAGAAATTACTAGATGATGGAGTGTGTGTGTCTTAAAGCAACCTATGTTTTATTAAAGTTTCTTTGCACCATTGCAAATGATAAAATAAACATTAGCATAAACTTTGATGTGTTGGATAAAAATTATGCAGCACATATGCTTGGTGAAAGTTAAATGAAATTCAAAAAAAAAAAAAAAGAAAGAAGTTTAGAACTCTTATATGTTCTAATCTTTTAAATAATTGGCAACACTTAACTAATATTCATATATATATATATATATATATATGTAGGTTCATCTAACTTTAGTTGCAATAAATATAAATATGAAGTGTTACCTGAATGTATAAAGTTAAAAGTACATCATCCCTATTTTGTTGTTGGATTCATTGTATTAGACTAATAGACAATTAAAAGTATACTTTGTATCAATATTTCAAATAATTATATAGGTGCAACTTATTTTAATAGTAATAAATATTTATGAATATGAAATGTTACTTAGATATGTAAAGTTCATGTAGAATAAAAATTTATTAAACTTAATATATTATTGATTATATTAGATTAAATAAATTCAATGTATGCACCTAGTTACATTCAAAGAATATATATATATAGTTAATTAATAAAATAAATAATTTAAAATTTTAAAAACTATAAATTTGATTTTATTATGAAAAGTGTGACAAATTTGATTTTACCTAAAATAACTACCATACTTTTTTTATTACATGTTTATTAATTATCATTTTCATTAGTCATATTTGTCAATTGTGTGGTGGATTGATTAGGTTCAAAGTCCAAGTAAGCGTTATTGATGGGGCTGATAGTGCTTCTTTTTTGTTGTGGAATCATGAGTATTTGAGCTATTTGGTAAGACTACTGACGGCTTGAGAGATAGTTTGGGAAAGGTAACTTTTTGGCCAACAAATATTATATATATTATCATAAACTTAACAAACATACTATTATATAATCTAGCAATTAATTTTAGACGTCTCTTGATGGATCATATCTTGTTGAGATCAGTGTCGTACTTGATATTTTGGGGCCCTGAGTCGAAATGTAAAAATAGGCTCTCGAATCACATTTAAATTTTATTTTTATAATAAAATATAAAAAAATAAACAAATATTCATTTAGATAGGAATAAAATAGTGATTTACAAATATTCATATAGACAGAAGGGAAAAAAATAAACAAATATTCATTTAGACATAGAGCAAAGAGAGAGTTCATTCTGCAAATTTTGGATTTGGGGGAATGATTTATATAGAGGCAAAATCGTCATTTAGATACAAAGATAAAATAATCATTTTCTCTCAATTTTATGGGTCTCCTTAAATTAACATAATTTGTGGTCCCTGAAACAATGGGCTCATGAATTGCACTATAGGTCAGAGCCTGGTTGAGATGGACACTTTGGTGAAAAGAAAAATGTTGTTCAAAGTTCAAATCAAACTTCAAAATATTAGTAAGCATAATGAAGTTTATACGATTATGAGATTGACTAATAATAATGAGTTAAGATCAAAATATATTTCAAGTTGTTATATCCAAAATCAGGTTAGCGAAAAGTACTCTAATTTTAGTTATTGAATAATTCTCTTCTATGTTTAACGTGTCTATGATTGATTTAATTGCAAAAAATACTATTTTTAGGACTTTGACGTGCTTTCTCAACTTGAATATACTAATATCACTGAGCTAAAGGTAGTTTTTGTTATTATCACTAACATTTTTATAATAACTTTATGGTATTCATAACTCAATAAATTTTGATTGGTATGTAAGACTCTGTGTTTGATAGTGAGGTTACTTCTCCAAATAAAACTCTTACAAAATGATCTAATCCAATAATAGTTGGAGATGGTCATTCCTGTCAAGTTTATCTCCATCATATCCAAGATTACCTTTTAAATTTCAACTAAAGCTATCCCTTTGATTGTATCATATGCTATGCCTATTAATAAGAATCAAGATTAATCTCGTTCGCATGTCAAATTTTATTTGAAAAAACTAATTTTTAGTTATGGGCAACTTTATGTTGTAGTCTCTAGAGTTATAAATAGAGAAGGATTGAAGATATTAATTTGTGATAAAGATAGAAAACCAACTAATTCAACCACAAATGCGGTCTTTAAAGAAGTTTTTCCAAAATTTGAGATATTAATATGTTTTATTTTTATTATTTAATTAACTAGATAACCCGTTTTCAGTTACCCATTTCAATTAACTTTTTAATTCTTTAAGTTCAACATCCCACGTCACTGAATTTTCTCATCAATAATATTTATGTTCGATCACCGAACGTCCATGTATAATTATTTCCCTTCAGATGAACAGAATAGGTCATCTAATTAAGGCTGACTACTAAAATTAAAAGCAAGTGGTAACAAATTTTTGAAGAAACATAGAAAATTTAGACTCACTATCTCATACTTGTCGAATCATCACAACTCTCACCATGTTCTTAATTGTTGCAGTTTTTATTAAAAAATAAATAAATATCTTCAAATTGCTTGCATGACTGGAATGTATCTCTTTACATGGCACGTTAGCTTGGTCCGATAAATTAAATTTTACGTTCACTGTTATTATTTAATGCAAATCTTCTATTTATCTGGCATAAGGATACAAACGTTGAGATATATGGCTTAAGCATACATAATATCATAAGAACACACAAGACAAGACGAGCATTCTGCCACTTCAATTTCTACTTGCGATTTGACACAAAAGGAGCACTCAAAATGTTGAAGAAGTCATGCTTGTAGCCCTTGGCATGAAAGTGTTGATGAGGGATGATCTTTATGTACAGGTAGAACGCGAAGCAAGCAATGGCTGGCCCGGCCCAAAATACCCACTGCCCGTTCCAGAGGCTCCCGCCTCTCACAATAGCCGGGCCCAAGCACCTTGCTGGGTTCATCCCGGCGCCGGCGTAGCCCTTTGTTGCTGTGACTGTCGTTGACACGAACACCAGAAGCCCCAGCACCAACCCAATGATGGAAGTAACAATGACGTGGCCGAATGCCTTCGCTTGGCGACCATCAAAAGCAATCCATATCGAAGCAAATAGAAAGATGAAGCTACATATTATCTCGAGCCAGAGGGCTTGGCCGGTCTCGAGGCCCGTTGTTATGGGTCCATTTGGCCCAGGTACAACGATTGTGAGAGTGCATGCTCCAAGCGAAAAGTTTTGTTCTATTTTGCTGCTTACAACGGCCCTTAGCGCTAGTGCTCCTAGCACACCGCCTAGGCATTGAGCTATGATGTAGATGGCGGCACGTGAGATGGAGATAAGGCCGACGAGGGCGGCGGAGAAGGAGACGATGGGGTTGATGTGGCCCCCGGAGACCGGTAAGACAGCAAGAAGAAGAATTGTGATGGTAATGGCTATGAGAACTGACATGACAAGGTTTGGCATCTTAGTGTCCGACTCAAAAGTGGAGATCACTATAGTGTCAATCATGAAGACAAGCACCGCTGTGCCAAGCACCTCTCCAATTGATGCTCGCCAAACCTAGTAGTGTTTTTTTTTTAAAAAAAAAAAAAAATGCAACTAATGAATATTATGTAAAAAAATTGCATTATTTTTTAAGTAAATTAACAAGAAAAAGGTCATTAAGTATTGACAAAAATAAATAAAGATCGCATTAGAAAAAAAAATAAAAATAAACTAACGAAAAATATCATTTTTAAACAATTACTCAATATATATAAAAAAAAGTTCTACGATATCTTTAAATTTTATCTAATGAGTGAACTCCATGCTCTTGGTCCCATTATTTTGACCATAAGATTATCTATATACAAACTATGCGATCCATTATTTAGTGATGCATAATTATACTTACATCCAAGGAAAAGAAGTCCTGGAAGCCCAGCCTCTCAACAACTGTATTGGCGGCATGAAGCTTCCCTTGTTCAACCTTCATCTCCTGTGGCCTGCAAAACAAAAATTTTGGAAAACATCACCTCATTGTACATATATTAATTACTAGTCGTAATTTGTAAAAGAAGAAATCATTATAATAACTGGACTTTAGTAAATAATTAGTCACCGAGGAAATAAGGAACTCTCACGTACGTTGGTGTAGCTGAAAGAGGTTGGACTCTGTTTCCTTCAAGGCTTTCTTCATCCCCTGAAGCTCTGGCCATCTTGGAACTAGCAAAAACTTTATAGCTCTACGGATGAGTATGCAATAACACCTGACTTATAGCTATATATATATACACTCAGAGCTCATTATCTGGTCTATTTGAATATAAGATCACAGACTCCCAGATCTAAGTAATGTAAGATATGGGAGGCTGTTACACATTAATGTCTCACTGTCCCCTCCCACTGCTCTACTCTCTAACCAATTCATTTATTGCCACCTTTTCTTTTCGTTTTCTTTCTCTTTTATGTCATTTCCTGGGAATATATCTCTTCCCAGTTACAAGTCAACCACTTACCTTGCTAGTTGCTGCTGCTGCTGCTTCCCATGCCATGCATATTACTCATCTTTCCCTTTCTTTTTCCTTAGTAAAACTCTAAATTTCTAATCTTACTCGTGTTCGGAAAGAGTTAGCTTATTCCATCGTTCGTCCCAATTAGTCAACTTTCTCTTCTTGAACCTAGTATCCTTAATCATGAGACTAACGGTATCTCTCCATTAATCTTTAATAATAATAGTATCATTATATTAATCCTCCTACCTTTAAAATACCACAAGAATAATACAGGAAATTCCTTTCAAACATAGCTGAAAACGTAGACTATATATATAAATGGCCTCTCTTGCGAGTGCCTTAAGGGTTGATTTTATGTTACTCGCAGTTAGTGCCATCTGTTTTGGGTCGTAGTTTGCGCCATCAACTTACATTGCTAAAGATCGAAGAAAAGAACTGGCGCTGAAAACTTGGAAATTTAATTGTGCTATATTTAAATATATAGTGTTTAATTAGCACTATGGAAATTAAAGTTCATTCTATTAAAAATATTAAAATAAGAACATTCTTAACAGAGGGACCTTGAGAAATATAAGCCTTCTGTAATCAATCTTGTGGAGGCTTTTTAAACTTGAGTACACTGCTACAGCATGATATTTTACAAGATTTTATTTCAATTTTTAATTCTCTTGACATATATAATTGTATAGAACAGATCAAACTTTAATGTATATGAATTTAAAAAATAAGGTTTGGTGGCACAGAAAGTCGTGTAGATTAAATGGCCTCATAAGTTGGGGAAATCAAATAAATGGGGGTAGTATTCAATCAGTGTCCACGAACTGCCAAATAAATTAAATTAAATAAATCCGTGATTAATAATGAATGCGATACATGAAGCCAACCTGTACAGTTGATATTTGTCATCGCCCATCTCTTCAGTTAAAAGGAAAATTCTGGTCCCATAGGCTTACAAAATGGGATTAAAAGATTAAAATACTTTTATTTATATTATATTATATTTTTTTAATTTAATGTGAGTGAGAGTATTTTAGTCTTTTAACTCTATTTTATAAGTCTGTCTATCAACATCTCTCGTTTAGACCTCCCTTATCTGATAAATATTAGAAAATATTGTGC
Source organism: Diospyros lotus (assembly GCF_014633365.1). Lineage (NCBI taxonomy): Eukaryota > Viridiplantae > Streptophyta > Magnoliopsida > Ericales > Ebenaceae > Diospyros > Diospyros lotus. Next base: position 39,842,707 of record NC_068338.1, on the reverse strand, counting down.
CTGTTTAATTTCGTGCACTTTACTAATCTCATGTTTTGCCAATTAATTAGATATGACTTATTGGAATTGCCGTAATTGATCTTTTTACTTAAATCTCTAAGTTATTTTATTGCGTTAATAGGCCAAGCATTATTACTATTAGAGATAAAGAATAGAATTTACATTCCACAATTTTAAGCACCACTGACTTGACCTAACACATTGGCTAATAAATGCAACTTTTCATTTGTTAATTAATTATTATCTCTCAACCTTATTTTAAACCTAAAAAAATGACAATGAATTCTTTTAAATTTGAAAAATGGCATCCCTTCAAAATTCGTCTTTCATAGACTGCATCCACAACTTCTAACATTCGAAATCTTCGTTATGTCCCTTCAATGGGCTTTTTATTTTTGCCAAACCAGAAAAAACAAGTCACATGCTTGTGATTTTTTATTATTTTTTTTCAATAAAATTAAATCACTTGAAATTTAATGGGAGAGAAGCTTAAAATTATGAGATTTAGACTAAATTTTAAGCTTATATGGGCTGCCGTGAGATTATAATTAAACTTTTTCTACCTTAGTAATTACTTGTCATTACACTTACAACACAAGCTGCAGTGATTAGTAGATATTTCTTAATAAAAACTCTTTATTATAATAGAAACTCACTGTTCCTTTTTTGTCAAAAGGGCGGGAATGGATTTTGGTGATCAGTTCGATGGGGGTGGCTAATACCTACAAATATTCTGACATTCAAGTAAATGAAAGAATAAGTTGAGAGAGTATTAGTAGACTAGAAGAAAACATACTTGAGTTTTTAGAGAGAATTGGTTTATATAGAAGGAGAAGAGATCCTTCTGTATGCATGCGTCGTGTGTTTGCAGGGTGATGAGATTGGATATTCGGCGTCGACAAGGTTCCCTAATGGTGGTATAGTATCGATGAGACTTTCATTAAAGTGGATGAGATTCGATATTAATGAGAATAAGATTTTGAACAAGTGCAAGAATACCCAATATACAACTATAATGATGCTGTTATATGCTGCGCGTAGGGCCAAGATTAAGTCGTGGGTTGAAAGCTGAGATCAGACCATGATTGGGCCGTGAGCTGAGGGCCATGATTGAGCTAAGGGCCGTGACCACTCACAATCATTATCATTTGGGTAATAACCCACAAATTGTGTGTATTAAATATGTATATATAAATCTATATTTAAGAGTTTAAACATAGATGTTTAAAGTATTTAATACCAAAAAAAAAAATCAATTTACTAATAAGCTTTTAGTTTCATGAGAAGTCAAAAATTCATTTCAAAATGTTGAGAGAAACCTTTAAAAATTGCTTATTTTTTATATCTAACATTTAAATGGTTTAATACACTTCCAATAACAAAATAAATAAATAAATAAAGAGTTAGATACCAGAAAAGTTTTTGACAAATTAATTGAGAATAACATAATTAAGGTTTTTTTTTTATTTTATTGTTCAGTAAGTATATGTTGTTCGCCCTTGATGCGGATTGGAGTGCGATTTTGTTCATCCTATTTAATGAAGTTTAAAATTACCCTGTCAAAAAATTAATGACCTCTCATCTCCCATCTCTCTTCTTCCCTCTTTTTCTCCAAGTAGAGGTGTCAACGGTTCGGATTGGTTCAAATCTATAAGAATCTAATAACCGAATAATTTTTAATAGTTTCGAAAAAATAAGAATTGTAACCAAATCATTACATATATAAAACCAAACCATGATCAATCCGTCACATTAAACCAGTTTCGGTTCGATTTTGGTGCTATCCAATTAACATTTAGCTTCTAAATATTTTCGCAAAATATAAAATTACAAACAAATTTATTAATTAAAATAAACTCATAACTTCATTAATGTTTCAAGTCTTGAAGTAAAAGTAAAACAAAATAATTCATAAACTACCTCATCAAATGAGATTACATCGACCATTTAGTATAGTAATAGCGCATAAAAGTCTAGAAATAAAAGAGTTCATGAATAATAATAACCAATAACAAAAAATAAATAAAAAAAATTAACAGATTAAAATTGAAACAACATAATCAAAACAAAGTTTTCACTACCACCGGTAAGCAATATAGTGTATCTATATATATATCAAAAAAATTATAATATATATAAATATAATATCGATTTCGGTTCAGTTCGAACCACGGTTTGAAAAAAAAATCAGTAATCAAATTAAATATATCAATTCTTAATTTTTTAGAATCAGAACCTAATCTTTGAACCATAAAATCAATTCAAAAGTCACGAATCAATCCAATTCACCAATTTTTGGATTTTTTTGACACCCTACCAGTAAGCCTTAAGTCATCGTCATCGCTTCTCATGCGCTGACCACCACTGCATCATTGCCACTTTGCCTTGTCGTTGCATCCTCCCTCTCAGCTCTCCTTTCTGCTCTTCCCTCTTCTTCTCCTTTTGTCGTTGTCCCTTTCGCCTCTTGCACACTGATTATGATACAGTGATGACATACAAGGAGGATGCAACAGCTAGGAGAAAACGAGAAGAGTGTCGGCAACAAGAGTAAAGGAAGAGAAGAAAAAGGTCAGTGAGGATCCAAAAAAAAAATTAACGGGGTAAAATGATCCCGTTAAAAGCGGCGAACAAAATTGCAATCCGTGAGCCGGGGGTGAGTGGTGGGTGGGTCCCACCCCCATGGGCCCTCGCCCCCAGAAGGGAGTGATTGGCCTCTCTGCCTCTTCAATTGTTGTTCCTGGGCATCTTTCTCAAATAACAAGTGACAGTGATAAAATTAAGTTGACTACTGATGGTTAAAATGAAATACCAATACCTTAGCTTATTGAGAGTTGATGGATGAATGAAATGCTGTGCATCAAATTAGATTAATAATCTAAATGGTTAATTTAAATTTAGATTAATTAAAACCAACCCCCCTTCTCTCTCTCTCTCTCTCTCTCTCACAGGAGTTGGCTGGTCTCCATCACCAGTTGGTTATACAGTTTCTTCTTCTACTTGGCATGGTACTATTAGTCTATTACGAAATAATATATATATATATATATATATTGTTAAATGAATCTTAGTTGACTGATGTTTTGTTTTTAATAAAGAAGTCGGCAAGAAATATAATACACATGGAACCATGGATGTCGTTGGGAGAAAGCGTGGGTCCCTCTATGAGACAATGATAATGGCCGTTGATAGTAAAGGGGAGGCGACAACGTGATTGCGTTGTGGCACGGCGGACCGGAGGCGATTCCTTATTCAGGCGTAGACGGTCGTCAGAAAGGGGCGGCTATGGCTCCTCCCGAAGTGGAATCGGAATCGCCGATTGTTGAAGCGGGGGAGTCGATGTCGATCCCTCCTCAAGCCCATGACTCACCGATTTCCACCATTCTCATCGTCATCGGTAACCTCTCTCTCTCTCTCTCTCTCTCTCTCTGCGCAGAAGCTTTTGTGAATACTAATTGATGGATTTTTTGTGGTGTTCTGAATCTCAGCTATGCAGACTGAAGCGCTTCCCCTTGTGAATAAGTTCCAGCTCAGAGACGATGTCGATTCCGTGTGAGTTTGTCCTTTTCTATTCGTCCACTCTCCCGCCGCTTCGCCTATTTTCTTCCTTTCTGCTTTTCAGTGCTAGGCTTTAAGATTAAATTGCTCGATCCTGTCATGGCCTTTTCATTTTAGTTTCGTTAGTTATCTTTAGTCTATAATGGTCCGGTTTGGACCAGAGAAACTGAAAGAAGGGTTGTTGGGTAAGCCAGATACAAACTTATTGCTATCAGCTATGAAAAATCAGGAGTTTGTACTTGGAAGACATCGTTGGACGCAAGAAAGTTATTGGCAAACAAAGAATTCAGAAACTAGTCTCTTTTTTGTTTTGTCTCGTTTTGTTTTCTAACTGTGTCTCGATTACCATCAAATAATAGATTCAAATTCAGAACTTTGCTTTAGTGATAAGAGTCCCCACAGTTGCTTAAGATTGGAACTTTCTCCAGTAAGTTCTGGTTCATGATTATTTTGGATATTTTTTCATGATCTTAATTGCCCATACTGCTCTGTATGATATGAACGCAAAAATTAAATATAGACATATATGACATAGTGGTCATAATTTAAAGTTATTTCTGAACTGCTTTTACAAGTTCTCCAGATCTTTTGAATGGTTTTTATTTCATATTCAGGTAAACTCAATGGTCACTGGTTGGTGCTTTGTTCTTTTTCTTTTTCATTTTGAAGTGCATCTTCTGACAACGCTGGTTTTCATTAACATATCTATCTCTTACTTTTGGTTGGGATTTTGGTTTCTTAACACACATTTATGCAGGTTCCCAAAAGGAGTTCCTTGGGTTCGGTATTATGGCACTTACAAAGATCTGAAAATTAATATAATCTGGCCTGGAAAAGATACAGTTTTAGGTGGGTATTACCATAATAGCTCTCAGCGTGTTCTTTATCCCTTAGTCTGTCAGTTTAATTCTTTGCTTATTCTTGAAATGGTTTATCCTTGGCAAGACCTCTAGAAGTATCAAGAATTTTCCAAGTAGTAAAGGAATCTCATTTTGAATGTGGTTTCTGGATATGATCTGTCTTCTATCAGTGTTAAAGAACTAAAGATGGTAGCAAAGCTAGAATGGTTTGTTTGGTTTCATACTTCATGCTAGTTCTCATTCACATTTAGTTATACAGGGTAATGGAATTAAGCTTTCAGACTTTTAACCAAGAATTGAGAGATTTGTTTGATAGCTATTGGAGTTTATTTATTGTTGATGTATGTTTCACGTGAATAGTTCATCCTGGATTGCATGTTTCTAAGTCTATGTGCATTTTCAGGAGTTGACAGTGTAGGTACAGTTTCTGCATCTCTTGTGACCTATGCTTCAATACAAGCACTGCAACCAGACCTTATCATAAATGCTGGCACTTCTGGTGGCTTCAAGGTATAATCCAGATCTCATTGTCGTTAGTTTTTTTTTTTTATTAATCATCTTGGTTCTCTTGCATTTTGTTTCAGACATGAAATCAGTTGGTTGACTGTGGTAGTGTTTCTTTCATTTTGGTGATAAATGGTTTGAATTTGTACATTATAATGTTTTTTTATTTTGTTTGACTTCTGATAGTTTCTCTCTCTGATGCTGAGAAATACTTTTGAGTTTGATGTTAGTTTCTGAAGGTTACCATCAACATCCACCCCCTCTCTCTTTATGGACCTGAAAATTTATATCATTATTCTGTGAAAATACTGGTATTATTGGTGAAGGGACTTGTATTTTTTTTATTTTGCTTCTTTATGAATTTTTTTGTCTACAGATAGACGAGAGTGCATGATAACACCTTGCTTTCAACATTGCCTTCTTGTCCGTCAAATTGACATTGCAAACACACAGATTCTGTATATTTACTTCTTTGGCATATAATTGCATATTGATGTTTAGATGTTTTCAGGCCAAAGGAGCTGGTATAGGTGATGTTTTTCTTGCATCAGATGTTGCCTTCCATGACAGAAGGATACCTATCCCTGTGAGTGTTCTTCTTTTGGTCTTGGTTTCATTTGTCGAAATTCTTGATCATTGAATTGCCTCAGTGAGATATTGTGCAATTCTGTTGTTCCATGCTAAAATGGGTGTTTATGAGGATTCCTTCGAAACCAAAAATTGGAGGATTATCTGGGTGTAGTTCTACTTCAACCAAGGCTGTTGCAACCAGTATCTTTTCTGTACTTCTGTTAATTTTCTGTATCCTAGTGTACACACCAAATTTGTAGTCTGAAAATTGATACAAGAACTGTAGAAAAAATAAAAGTTTATTGATTTTGAATTACAAGAGTACAATCTCCAGTGCTCCAGGGTTTTGAAGCTTTTTCCAGAATCACATGGTGGGTTTTACTCTGATTTATTAGAATACTGTGTTTGACAGAAAAATACTTTGGATTTTCGCAAGATTTAGTATTGATGCATGTAGTTGCAAGACAACCTTTGCAGTCTTAAAAATTAATCTTTTGAATGCTCTCTCTAGTTTTATGTATTTCATAATAGGACTGCTCTTCAGGGCTTAAGGAGCTCATTTTCAAATCTCATTCTTTGTGTGAAAAAACCATAAGAGGGGTTGCCTCTATGTTTAGTGGTGGATGGAAAGTTATAGTTGTTTAAGAAATCTTCATGATAATTATTTCTTAGTATGTTGTAATGCAAAGGAGTTGAATGATGTCGACGAAAGGTTGCAGTTAAAGCATCGTAAAAAAATGTGTTAAATGTATTTAGGAGTCTTCAGGCCAGGAGATGGTTTCATTGGGTGGCCTTTACCTGCCATTGTTAATGCACCTGGACCTTGTTGGCGGCACCGGGTGGGGGGGGGGGGGGGTGTTGTTGTACTTGGTTTCTTGGTAAACTTTGTGGTAACTATTTGTCTTTTGTAGGTTCAAGGACATGTAGGTGGGGCGTGGACTTTTTGCCAGAGTTTATGACTGGGTGTTTCTTTTTCTTTGGGGGGAGTGGGGGTTTCCAGATGTATAGATGGGGATTTTGATATGGTTGGGTTTCCACATGAAAGTGTTGAAGGGATTACCAGGGCCATGATTCATGAGAGTTATATAATTCATTGCCATGGAGGAGTTGATGGATTTACCTCTTCATGGGGGCTCTTTTATCTAGGCTAAGGTGGGACATGGTTTTATTTCATTGTGTGTGGTTTTTTTTATGGCCAGCGGCTGGGGGAATATCTTCCTAGTTGGTGGTCTTGTCACCTTGGGGTGAGTTTGGGTCATGGTTTACCATCTTTAGAGAGTAGAGGCTTTACTTGTGGCAGTTGCCTCTTAGGTTTGTAAACATGTGGCTCAAGAAAAAAAAAGTTTCTTAAGCCTTGTAAGAGGTTAATGGTTATGAGCTGAATGTTTCCTTACGTATCTTTCATGCTAGGAATTTGAAGCTTGTGAGTGGATATCAATAAGTGGACTAAAGAAGTTGCGGGAAACATGAGATTAAGAAATGATAATTTTCTAGAGGTCACTAAGGACTTCGATGAGAAAGGAACATGGCAAGCTCTCTCAGAAAGGAAAGGTTGTAAGAAGAGAGAATTTGAGGGTGACGTTGGAAGGTCTTTTATTAGCAGAGGAGGTTAGTTGGAATTAGAAGTCTAGGTGGTTGTTCTTTAAGGAGGGGGTAAAACATACATACATTAAACGCTTTTCTATTGTTGCTAATGCAAATAGAGGAATAAATTAGTAAATTGATGTCAGATTGAGAGGAGGTAGTTGAGGAAGAAGAGATATGTTGAGGTAACTTTAGTTTCTAAAGAAGCTTTACACCAAGGAGGTGGGGTGGAGACGGACTCTTTTTGCTATTTCTGAGAATAAAGAGATATTTTAAGATATCATTGCTTTCTATAGAAAACTTTACACCAGTTACACAAACCCTTAAGCAGTACCTCAGCACCTTCTTCAGGTGGATATCCTATGCATTTCCCTACAGCAAATTTCTCTAATAATTTAATGAAATCCTTGGGTTTGAGGACCTTAGAGGTTACAGGTCCTTAAAACAGGACCCTCTAGAACTTGTAGACTGACTGCTGAAGTCCCTGGTCTTCTCTGACTACCACGAGGCATGTGAGATTTACACAGCTAATTCCTGAGGGAGATGGATATTATAACCAACTCCTGTGACACAGGTGTGACCCCTGGTCCCCTCTGGGCTACACTTTAACAAAAAGGTTAGGCCAATCTAAACATCCCAGAATCTTTTATATTATGTTAGAGGCATGGGAGCAAGATTGCTCCTGGGAGGACGCATATCCTCAGGCCATGTGTCACCCACATGATGTTCTCAGCTATAAAAAGGGCTTAAACTGCTTTCAGTAAGAAAGGTAATCAGAAATATAATAAAAGGAAAAGCATGCTCGATCTTTCCCCCCTTTTCCTCCCAGTGGCTGCCTTAGTCCTCTTCCAGCTCCATCTCAAGGGGCCTCTTAATTCTTCAACAACAGCCATTACTTCCCTGCAATCTAGACCAATATTTCATTGCCTTCACTTTGATCATCTTTCTAGAGCCACAATTTACCTGTGTAGGTTGGTAACAAATTCCTCTTGTTTCCTATCAGTTCCAGTACCCAGGTTTGCTTCCACGGTCTTCTGTTCCAATATCCTTGCTTATTTGTCATAAAGAATATGGTTTGCCCTTATATGCATACCAAATAGAAATTGAGCTCAACAAGAACTTTTTATTCACATGAAAGCCTATTTGGTTGTATTAATTGTGCATGCATCTTAGCAAGCCACAAACAATTCCTGTAACACACATGCAAGCTGCAGGCACCTTAATCTGCTAATATATTTCCTTGAGATTAAGTGAAATAGATGTTTTCTACCCAAAACCTATCCTAAACTAACAATTCCTGAATTCCTGTAACCTCAAGTTCTTCCTTTGAATCTGATTAAGTAGCACGATGTTCAATTATTTCTAAATTTTGAATCTTTTTGCACCAATTGGTTATCAGCATAATGTGCGGAGTCATCTTCTGTCTCATCACTTCTACAGGTTTTTGATTTGTATGGAGTTGGTTCTCGGCAGGCTTTCTCCACACCCAATCTCTTGAAGACGCTTAATCCAAAGGTAATTACTGTGCACAAGAAAGGCAATCAATCTTTTACTGCTTGTATGTCTTTCGGAATAACATGTTGACGTTTTTGGCTATATTTCACCAATCTTGGCATCACAGAATCTGTCAATTTATTTGTGGTTCTGTTAGCTGTGGAATCTGAATCCATTTAACTAGAAAGTTGGGATATCATGTTAATTAGAGATATATTTTTCCTTGATGAAGTTGTGAAGAACTATAATCCTTGTACATAGGCATATAAACTTTTTTATTGCAATCCATAAACTAAAGGAAGTTGAAATTCAACATGCTACTCCTTATCTTGGTACAGTAGTGGCAATTATGCTGATAATCACCCAAACATGAGGACAAAGTAACAAGAAATATGAAATTCAAGTATTAAGTTTGGTCTTAATTATGGGCGGCAATTTTAACCCAAAGTGCATGATTCCTGCAAACATGCCTGATTGTAACCATTTCAAACTGGCCCAATTTTTTAAACAGGTTATAATTGGGTTAATATGAAAAAACCTATCTTAAATGGAGTTAATGTTTGTTTTGGATTGAATTCAGACAGATTAAGTTGGTATTGGGAAAAAGACTAATAAAATACAATTGCTAGAACATAGAATTGAACCAACAATACTAGTTTATTTGTGAAATATCGCATCTCACGGGCTAGATCGTGTTCTTTAGTGGAAAATTCTCATAAATTTTCATTTATTCTTTCTCCAAAAATCTTCACATAGCACCAAAATAAGTACAAACCTTCTGTAAATAGTAGTAGTCATATTATCACCTGTTGCTCTCTTGCTATTGTGTTGATAAGTTCTGCTCGTCTATAGTTTTTTAATTCAGTGCCATAAATTGAGTGCTAAGAGTTATTGTTACAAGTTCTTTTTAGTTGAGTTACTCTCTATGCTCCACTATTCAACCATTATGTGATCATTTCTTTTCTCCCTTTCCCCTTTATTTGCAACTTTGTGAAGCATAAATTATTTATTGTTATTTACTCTCTACACCCTTTTGTTTTTTATTGTTTTTTTTCCTTCTATTTCCCCCTTTTTTGTACTAAGGTTCCGGATGTTCCTTTTCAGAACCCCCTTTTTTGAGTGAATTGGTTGGAACTGATACATATATATATATATATACATACCCTAGTACAACAATCACAAACCTTAACCCCGCTAGGTGGGGTTGGCTACATGAGTTCTAGCTCTCCAACCATTTTATCCATGGCAATATACATACATATCCTAAAATACAAAAATATTTGTACTCTTATATTGGGATTCTTTTGAGATGTTAACGAATTATTTTAATTTTTTAACTGAACCATTTTCATCAACCTTTTATCTTTTGCCTGAATGGATTTTGCTTACTCCATAGTTATGCTGGTGTAAATTTATATGTCAATTATTGAGACTATATCCCATATAGACCTCTTGTCATGTTGCTATTGATCTCTCAACAATGATATTGTAAGTTGTATTTCTTGTTCTTTTTTTGTTTCCTCTTCCAAGTGGCCGGATGAGGCTTATGTGGTTCTCTATGATTGTGAGAATGGAGTTTTAACGGGCGTGTTCTTTCAACTTGTGTTCTAGATTCTGGACAGTATGAAACTTGATCTACTTAGGTGCTTTTTCATGTCCAACTGATCTCTAGGAATTATTTATCCTTGGCACTTTTTTCAGGTGGGTAAACTATCTACTGGCGACTCTTTAGACATGTCTCCGCAGGATGAGGCATCCATTATTTCAAACGATGCAGTAGTTAAAGACATGGAAGTATGCCCCCCCCCCCCCCCCCCCCCCCCTCTCTCTCTCTCTCGTTTTTATTTTTATCTCTTACGGGAAGTTTAGTTAAACAGAGTGTTGCATTGTTTCCTTACCGTGCTCAATGTCTAATGGCCCTTCAATTTTTTTTGCACCCAACAATATAATAGCTCTTTGTGACTAGGAGCCTCGTGTAATGTAGTTTCTTAATACTACTGCTTAGTGTTGGAGCAGCCTTCTTGTTCTTTTTCATGTCCTAAGTAGGCTTTAGTAAGCCATTTCTTGTGTAACTTATGGGTTTGTGTTTTTAGGGAGCAGCAATTGCTTACGTGGCAGATCTTCTGAAGGTCCCGGCAATATTCGTTAAAGCCGTAACTGACATTGTGGACGGTGAGAAACCGGCGGCAGAGGAATTTCTGCAGAATCTTGCAGCTGTGACTGCTGCACTTGATGAAGCAGTCACTCAAATAGTTGATTTCATCAGCGGGAAACGCCTCTCCCAACTTTGATGTATCTTTACCGCTTGCAGTTGTTTTGTTTGTGTGGAGACCGGAGAGAAGATGTAAAATGTTTTAAGCGCTTTAACATCATTTTATTCGACGTAAATCGAATTTATATCTAATACAGAGAGCTGCCCTTACCCTTGTTTCCTTTTTGGTTGCTTGCATAAAAGTTCATCCCCCTATAATTCGTAAAATGGCCTAGTTGTGTCTAGCTTAGGCACACGACGCGCGGCCTGGCTGGCACGATTCATGGGCCCAACGGCCGCACTGTGAGGGCCCGCTTGGCCTGGCAAGCCTTTTTCTTAAATTCATAGTTAGGGAAAAATACAGCACTTTACAAAAATTAGTTATTTTATTTTATTCAAAGAAGAAAAAAAGCTTGCGGCCTGGCCTGCGCGGCTTCCCAGGCCGTTATAGCCCAACAGTCCATGGCTTGTTAACAACATTTTCCCATCTTCTAGTTACTAGGACCCACTACCTAGTGGCCTGGATTTCTTGTGAAGCTGTGGCTTGGCAAAAATAGTGATAATGGTGCCTGATATAACTAGGCGACAGACCAATTAATTACATAGCGAAGCAGAAAAGCCCACATTCCAAGTGAAGCAGATTTTCAAGCACTCAAACGCTGCCGTAGCCTGTAGGGGGTGAGATCATGATTTGTAGGCAACCACCGTGCAGAGTTTTCAAATGAGTGATGGTGCCATATGCAAATGATTTAGATGACAAGTGGTGAATTAATGCAGGCTATTGGTTGTTTTTTAAGAGCTACAAATTCCATCATGAAAAGGAGAAATAACTTCATGCATTCATTATATAAAGGCGACAAAATCAATCCCAACAAAAAAAAAAAAATTAAATTATACTGGTCACAGATGCAACCAAATCTTTTTCTTTTTTCTAGAAACCGACTGAAGTTGCCTGCATCCCCAAATCTACAAACAGTTCGCTCCATTTCAAGTCATGGATGGACCAGCGAGCAACAAGAACCATTTGCAGACCAAAAATAAAAGAGCGTGCAGTACACCATTTAGCTTTTTAACTTTCAATCCCACCGTACTAACAAACAGAACCCCCGGTTACACTACTCCAGATGGAAGCCGCAGCACCAACTGTCCTCCAAAAACACTGTCAAAGGGAAAGCCATGTCGTCAAGAAAGACAAAAATATAAAAGTAAAAAAAAAAAAAATGGAGACGACTACTTCCACATAAAACGAATAAATGTCATGAGAACTTCAAGACACCTTTTCACATAGTAGTAACAGAAGTCCGCAAGTATGAAAGTTTGAACAATTTCTGAGATGAGAACCATTGAAGGCCACAACCCATAACCCAAAGCCGTCAGCAGATGACCACGACTGTCCAAAACCTGTTAAAAGAGACATAGGAATAAACATTTTTTCGGCACCATTACGTCTTAACTTTGGGAAGAATGAGATCCCAGAAATCGTAACACTGAAAGGAGAATTGAGTCTGTGAACAGATTTGGCAACCATTAAAACACAGTTAAACAGCATAATTTTGTATAGCAACAGCAACAGCCACAGCACAAAAATCATGCCTTTAAATTCATAAATGGGTACAGACATCTCCAGGGCGATGGCATGGCACAGATATTTTCAAAGACCCAAGAGTTCTCTACGCTACTCTGGAAAGGACTAAGACTATTCTAGGTGTCTCTAGGTTATTCTAGGGTTCTCTAGGTAGATGGAGAGCCAAAAGAGACACATATGAAAGATCATCTTTTGTTGGCCATTGGATTGAGTTGATCCAAGGTGTAAGAATAGAAGGTGGTGTAGGAATAGAAGGTGGAGCGTCTGGGTCCCTGACAAGCAGCATGGGAGTATCCCTAAATCATTCACCTCCCAGGAATCCATATGCTTTCACCAAAACTCATGCTAGTTTAAAATCCAGACTACAGTCATTCGGTGGTGTTGTTCAGTTCAAAATGTTAGTGAATGGAATACCATAGTTATTAAAGGCGCGCCTAGGCGCGCACCTAGGCGCAAGGTGCCAGTTTGGCATCTCGCCTGGGCTGTGGCGAGGCGGTTTCTGCAAGGCGCTTGCCTTGCAAGGCGCTTGCCTTGCAAGGCGAGGCGCTGAGGCGAGAGGCACGCCTAGGCGTGCCTCATGAAACCCGCGCCTACATCCTGCCTGCATCCTTTCTTCCTCTCCTCTCCAGCATCCCCTCTTCTCAGTTTCAGCATGTATACATCACTACTTATTTACTTTTATTTATATTTTACCTTCCATTTACTTTAATACATAAATGTAAATAAGAAAGTACCCCCATTTGGATTCAATAAAAATATCTAAAAAATCAAAATCCATAACAATAAGAAAATAGAATTTTGATTTTAGTACAAACTCAGAATTTAGCAATTTTACCACCCCCAAAATACATACCTACTATTTCTTGAAAAATTCATTAAAAATCATTTTAACAACAATGAATATTAACTATCAAAATACCAGGAGATAGTTTTTCAAAATGAAAACATTTTCTTATATGTCTCCTTATAATGCCCTAATCTTCCCGACTTAGAAAAAATGCGCTAATCTTCCAGACCTAGAAAAATAGCATTTTTCAAAATGAAAGCATTTTCTTGATTGTGGACTTGTAGTGTTTATTGATTGTGGAGAATACTAAAGCTATTCCAAAATGTCCTCCATCAATAAAACAAGAGATTGGAGAGTACATGCAAAAGAAGAAAAAGAACAAGGAATCAGCGATGAGCAAAATATGGCACCGTAAGATGATAATTTTCAATTTGGTGAAGGGTATGATGATGATGATTAAAACTTCTTTATTGATTGTGGACTTTTAGTGTTTATATGTTTGTTTAGAACTTTGCACGATGATTGGTACTTGTTTCAGTTTGAGACTTTAAGTTTGAACTTTGATGATATTTCTAGTTTAAAAATTGCATGATGAATGAATTAACTTTGATGTTGTTAGTTTAGAATTTGAAGATAATAAAACATTAATGATATGCATGTGTTATTATTGATAATTTGATAGTTTTTTATGATTTTACAAGATTTTGAGTTTTTTTTCTAAAAGGTGCGCCTCGCTTCGCAAAGGCGCGCCTCACGCCTCAGGCTCCAGGACTCTTTGCGCCTCGTGCCTTTCAGAACTATGTGGAATACTATTTCAAGCACTCTCCATATAGTTGATGTTTGTATAAACGAATGTCTGAAATGCTACAAATGGATTATTGGCTCCAAACATATGTAAATATTAAAAATTCGTGAGTCAAACCTGTAGGACCCAGTGAGCGCAGCTCAAGAACCTTGCAACACCCAATGCAAATACATAATGAGCTGTGAATGGTTCAACAATCTGCAAGAAGAGGAGTCATGGAACCAAGCACTAATATTTGGTCCAATTCAAAGATCTAAAAAAATATTTTAACGTTTCACGAGATTTTACCTTTGTGTTTTGCATGACACGAAGCTGGGGTAACACAGAAACAGCTTCGAGATATACACAGAAGGCCCAAAAGATCCGGTTGATTATATGATGTGATGTTGATGGATGAATTAGCAAAGCCAAAACTGCACAAGGTACAACCTACAAGCATGGCAAAGGTGTAAACAAAAGGAGTGGCTACTGATAAAAGACCAAAAAATGTTAAGCAATGTGGCCAACAAAACAAATGTTTGGCCAATCATATAAGAAATAGAAAAGTACTGTCTACTTCTATTTCCTTTTTCTGCTATGTGAGCCTACAGACATTCTATATCAGAATATCCTAAATGCATTAGTCCCTCTGCTTCGCAAGAGTCGAGGGAGAGCCCTTTTTCTACGCAGCCTTACCCTTGCCATACAAAGGCTGTTACCACAACTCAAACCAATGACCCCAGTCACAAGGAGGAACACTGTTGCTACCAAGGCTCCCTCATAAGAGTGATTGATAATGACCCACTTTATGCACTTATGTTTTACATCCAAATTTGTAAAAGACAGGTTATACAGCAATTACACATTACTCTTCTGATAGCTTATAAGGTTTAATTGCAACAAAATTGTTCATTATTTTCATGTTTCTTACTCATGTTGGAATCATATTGTCAAGAGTAATTTAAAAGCATTAAAGTTTCCTTAACAACAAATCAATTAGTCTAAAGCCTTAATATAATATCAAGTTCACCCTGAAGATCTTTCCACCAACAGAAAATCTATAATTCCCTCCCATAGCCACCATCAT
The DNA here is from genome assembly GCF_014633365.1 of Diospyros lotus. Lineage (NCBI taxonomy): Eukaryota > Viridiplantae > Streptophyta > Magnoliopsida > Ericales > Ebenaceae > Diospyros > Diospyros lotus. The sequence goes on along the minus strand of NC_068338.1, from coordinate 39,827,646 downwards.
CCAACTATTTTAATTTTCTTTTTTTGAAAATATCTCTTTTGCAAATTATCACCAATAAATCTTCTTTCCGTAGATAAAAGGTAATGTAGACCTTTTAACAGTAAATTCATGTGAATTATATAAAAAACAAACTTAATCAGCTATCTTTAACAACTAAAAAATAATAATTATTTAGTAGTCTATTGATACTGAAAACAAAGACAAATTAATTATTTCCATCATGAATTTATTTTTAGTTTCATGTATTAAGATAAGCTTAGACAAGTATGATGATAACGAAATATGGAACAGACAGATTAGTATCAGAAGTCAATAAAATAAGAACACAGTGTAGTAAGCACAGCCATAAATTTATAGGGAGCCCTGAAATTTAAAACTAATTGTGTTAAGTTTTAAAAGTCACTATTCTGCAAGTAGCCACTTTTATGCTATTTTTAAGCTTATAGCAGGAGTTGTGACAATAGGGACATGAGTGCTCTATGATTCACACATTAATCAATAAGAAATGACAATCGCGAGTATTCTCTTCATCACAATGCAAGTGTACAAAAATTCTGCCACTCCAATCATTTTCAATATCCATCAAAGAATGAAACACATTGATTAATTCAAATGAATTCGCTTTTGTAGCTCTAAATCAGCTTTATTGTGTAAAAATTACAAAACATAAGCCTGTCCTAAATATTTAAAGATCTTTGTCTTACATGAGACAGCTATAATGTATAAAAGTTGAAGGAAACGAATAGGTACTTTTGAATATTTCTATCATAGCTGTGATTAAAAAAATTAAGAGTTAAAATATAATTCATTAGATAGTCAAACCAACAATATCAATTATTAGCTACTATAAATTTTGTTTTGCTTTTTTTTTTTTTTTTTTTTTTTTGAGGGGGGGGGGGGGGGGGGTTCTACACCTTATGGATCCATAAAGTAGTTGTTATTTTAGCTGGTCAGTAAATAACTAAGTGGGTTAAAAAAATTCACTTATGGCGAACCAAACAATACAAGTTTGACTGCCAAAAATGCTACTCCTACAAATATCTAAATATAAAAAGACAAGACAACGTTCGTCTTGTGGTTCACCAAGATATAAACATTTCTTGGACTATATTTTTTTTAGTCCTCTAGGTCAATTTTTATTCTAAGAAAACTCAATGTCCTTACATGATAATGCACACCTTAATAAATAAGTTATGACAGAACAGTGCAAATAAAAGAAAGTCAAAACCTTGCCCCAAAATATTCAAACTACATCAATAATATACCAATCCTTAATTCCACTGAGTGAGGTTGGCCACTTGAATTCTAGCTCATCAATCATCTCTATTTATTGACCATATCTTCTGTAAGGCCATTATGACCCATTAACTATCTAAGAGTTTTCAACCAAGTAGTTTGATGTATTGCAAGATGAAGACAACAAAAAAATTGCAAAATTAAGGCTAAAAATAGCATAGAATACCTCAAACACTGAATTAGAATAATAAGGCTACCTATACAGTAACTTAAAAGACTAATTATGCTAGGGTTACAATAGTCAAAAATCTCAATTGTTAATCAAAAAGAAGGCCTTTTCATCTCAACCATCCATCTGTAACATATATATAAAAGAAGTCACATGCTAGCCACATAACTACTTATTGAAAGCTAGTAATATAAATACTGACCAAAAGCTAAACAAGAATGGCAATCATGAGCCTTAATTCCACTAAGAGGGGTTTGTTACATGAATTGCAGATCCCCACTCATCTCTATCCATGATATATCCTATGTAAAGCTCTTATAGCCTATTTCCAGCTTAAGGGTTTCCCACTAAGTTTTTTTGGTCTTCCTTTCCCTCTTTTGCTACAGGCTTCTTCCATTTCATCCACCCACCTTACAAGTGCAATAACTGTGTCTATTTTTCTTCTCCTCATATGTTCAAACCATCTTCATAGTGGTGTCTCCTACATTTATCTTCATTCTTCAGTAAGTATCACTCCTACCTTATTAGGTACAACCTCATTTCTTATTTTGTCTTTTCTTGTATGGTTGCACGTCTACCATAACATCATCATCCCACTCATGCTTACATTTTGCACTCATGGTCATTCAATAAAACTTTTCTGTCACAACCCTAGGGGTGCATCAGTAAATGGTTGTTAATAACTACTTGTATGTGCCGTTAGTTGCTAACTAGATGGGGTTAAGTGGTTAGACAATTAGCTTAATGTTTTGGCTGTTATGTTAGTTAGTTGTTATATTGTTAGAAAGTTGTTATGGTTGCTAGAGGCTCTATAAGAGACCTACAGCAGTATGAGGAAGTATCATTGGAGAATAATACAAAAGTCTTTCGCTCATTTTTCTCTCTCTCTTTCATCTCTCTTCATTCACTCTCGTTCTCTCTTTCTCCCTCCCTCATTCTATCTGTTTTCCTACATTCATTTCTTTCTTGGAATTCAATAGGAATTCCCTCAACTGTCCAGTCCATAATCTGAGGGCTTGACATTTTCTTTCTAGCTTTTAAAGAGATTTAGGAACACATAAATGTTGGACACACTTCTCCACTTTAACCATCTTGTCTTTGGTTATATGAAAAACATCCTCCATAATCTCTGTTGCCAAACAGAAAAGGAACAAAAAGATAACATTAATAAATCAAAGAATATGGTCCCACGTCATTTTCTGTCTTCTTCTACCTCTTTTACTAAAAACTTCTTCCATTCCATCTACTCTCCTTACAAGGGCATCTATTGATTTTTTTCTTACACGATCAAACCATATTAATCAGGTCCCATACATAGGCATCACTCCAATCTTATTAGAGTTAACTTCATTTTTAATTTTTTTCTTTTTGTATGGCCAAGCATTCACTGTAGTATCCCCATCCCAGTCATGCTTAAATTTTGGATATATTGGTCCTTTTTTGCACAACATCCCCTACCATACACCAGAACTAGTCTTGTAGCTGTCCAACCAAAAAATTGACTGTTGGTTCCAAAAAATGGAAAGGGAAAGGGAAAAACAGAGAGGAAGAAGAAAAAAATGCAGCAAAAATTTGCATGAAGAGAAGACTCACCACATAATAAATTGCAAAGTTGTCTTTATCCTCCATGTAGCTAGACTTCAGATTAAAACGAATCATATAAATAACCCAAAGGGTTGTAGCCAAAGTGGATAAATCAAGCAAAGTGTGTATATCATACTCCATGACAAAGCTGCAATACAGCCTAACAGCTAAAAATATAGCTGTCAGTTCCTGCGTTTTAAGTGATAGACCTGCAAGCAATCAACAGTGAAATTTATATCTGATCGGAGATAAATGAACCTTGTGATAAGTAAAAAGGATGCATCAAAAACATCCAAGGAACGCTATTCACAAACATGACCTCAACCAGACAACAATGAGAACCCAATCCACAAGAAAAGTTCCTGTCAAGCAGAAGATAACTTCTTGCTACATATTTCCAGCTTCATGAAGATCATGTCAGGCCACAAGTGCTGCAGTGAGTTTTTTAAGAAAGAAAAGTCTGACCTATGGTTGGAGGACATGATTGGTCAATATGTTATGCTCTAGAATCAAGACCCAGAATTGCTATCATGTTTCCAGGGAAAGGTGAAAATTGAAATAGTTCCTCAACATTCTCCTGCAGGTGCATTTTTGCTTGGAAAGATTTTGGAAGTTAGATTTTTTTTTGGCTTAAAAGAAACAAGACTATTCAAAGTTCAAACCAACACAACTTCAAAAGTTCAAATGGAAAAAAAAAAATGATGCTTTTTTTTTTTTTACTTTTTCCACTATACTGAGAGTGACAAGATATATTTTACAATTTCATTTTCATATAACTTATTTTGACAATAAGTAATATTCATCTTTTTTTAAGGGCATTAATAAAATCTCCTGTAACATGTTATAAGAGGACCCAAAAAACTAACTTAAAGGGTTTTGAAATAATCCATCATACCTTTGTGTAAGCTAGCTTTTTCTACTGCTTTTTTTAAGCAAACTTTTCTGCAAAAAGTGATGGTGCCAAAAGGACCTAAAAAGCATAGACATCCTCAAATGTGCATGTGAGCTATCAACTCATATACATACCATTTAACAGCATGTGATGGGCAGACAAACCTATTTTTTTTATATAATTTTTCAGAATCAGACACACTGGACACTTAAGACAACAGAAAATTTTCATGGTCTAAAACCTGAAAATAATGTAGCAAGTTGGTAAAATATAATTTGAAAGCCAATCATTGTAGGCAGTTGGATTAAATTAGCCACGCTGCAGCATACAGGCCATGTGTGGATCAACACTGATCAAGTAAGATTGTAACACTTATCACTTAGTCTGAGCAAGGAAAGATTTCTCGTTTACCATCTAAAGGTTTGATAATTGGACAAGTTACTTCTGGTCCTGGTGTTGTTACCACAAGAAGAACCTATAACTGCTACATTCTCCAGATGTCAAATTTCTTGTCACACCATTTTCCTGAGGCATCATTATGTCTCAACACTCTTCACAGCTGAGTAGACATTTGGTCATGGAATAGCAACATTCACTCTCTTTATAGCTGAGAAGATGTCAGGACACTCCCTTCAGAGCACTAGCAATATCCAAGAATAACCTTGCAGCCCCAGGAAGGACATCAAACATTCAATCCACCACAAACAAGTATATGACACCCTAAAAAAATGGTGTAGGGACCCCCGCAGCCTCTAGAATGCTAGGATCTGTGGGCATAATCAAGTGTCAAATCCTACAGCTAAAGAAACAGTCATTGACCCAAGGTCCCATGAGGATCTCAATTTTAAGCAAATAAGATTGTTTGCAAAGCAATTGGCTTCCATGGAAAGTGTTTAACAGATCACGATGAAAGCTCTGTTGGTAGTTCAGTGGAGCCAAGTATAACAACCATGACGGCCCATGAATCATGCCTTTAACTCAAGTTCAGAGAGTAGTTACCCAAGAATTGGATGGAAGCAAGACAAGTACCCATTGACATTATAGCAATAAAACAGTGAATCCCTCAGTATAAATCTGAAGGAGGGACCCCGAGGACAGCTCAGCATCAAGCAAATTGTTGATGCTCGACCAAGTCATGGAGCATATGTGACAACCAAGTAGTTAAGTAGGAACTAAAATGTTATTTATGATTAAGGTTGGCATATGTTCCTGCTTGCCTCTACCATATTTGGCTCAAAACATCATCCCACCAAGAGTGCATCCATAGCCAAAGTACCCTGGCTATCATTGCCTCAAACTGTGCAATACTGCAGTGCTTTCTGTTTACAAAACCAAGACCCCAGGCTAATAGCTTTTGCATTTGACTCCTCCAACTGTTGTCTAATTTGGGACCAATCTCATCAAGTGAGTCCAATAGCACAGTTTTTGCATCAGCAAGATTAAGCCCCAAGAAAGCACAACCATCCTTAATGGTGGGAGCGACCTCACCAACATACAGTACAAAAATATAAGAGATATGCTCCACCTTGGATCACTGAATCCTATGCCATAGCATAGCAAAGTAACAACTCTAAATAGTTGCTAGGAATTTTACCTTTTACATCACTAAGAATCTTATGACAGGCTCAACAACAATTACAAACCTCAATCCAACTAAGTGGAGTCACCTACACAAATTCTAGAACTTCAGCCATCATTATTTATGGCCATATTATCTGTAAAGCTAATATGTCTTATGTCCGGTTTAAGGGCTTCTCATCAAGTTTTCTTTAATATTTTCCTCTTTCCTTTTTTGCTAGAAACTTCCTCCATTTCATTATCTCACCTCACAAGTGCATCTATCAGTTCTTCTCACATGAACCATCTAAACCACATCTCTTGTATATTATTTGCAATGTGCAGTAGGCACCATGATAACCTTACTACATGTAATCTAGTTTCTCATTTTGTCATTTCCTATATAGTGGTACATCTATCGTAGCATAATCATCTCATTTATGCTCATATCTTGCACATGTTATTGATTAATTTCCTAACATTCTATGCCATAGAGAAAATGTGATCTTAGCTGTCCGATAAAACTTCTCCTTCAACTTTAAAGGGACTTTATGATTGCATAAAATGCTATACGCACTTTTTCACTTTAACTCAGACAAATTGACTCCTAATTCTCAAACAAAATTTTGAGTAAACTCTCAATATATTTGCAAGATCTCAAGTGCATTCCTTGCAAAGGAAGAGAGCAAAAAGGTGGAAAGCAAGAAAATCCTAGTCTTCAAAGTTCCATATGGAAACAATAGCCCCACCATTTGAAGAATCTGGATTCATTTTAACTTGGACAAATTCATTCCTAATTCTCAGTTTTAAACTTAAGAGTAAACTCTTAATGCATTTGTAAAAGCATGTGATTGGCAAAAGAAGATAACAAAAAATTGGAAAGCAAACAAATGAGGGCTCCTCAATCCTTTATATAGCCTAAGTAAATGCAAATATCAAATATTTGAATTAAAAATCTGCAGAGTACAAGCACTTTAAATGCATAAACTTAGGTCTGCAAGTTGCACACATCTGTTCACTCACCTTACCTTGCGTGCACATGCATGCACAGGGTAAAATGAAGGTACTCAACAAAAAATTGGCCACATGGCACTCATGCCCTCACACATGTAAAATAGCTTAGCTCAACAACAATCAAACAGATTGAGGAAACAATAATCTCCCCATCATTTAGTATGATTTAAGTCCACGTCAACATTGTTAATCCTTAGATATTGACCTTCAAATTCAACATCAATTATCCCTTCAATCCCACTATAGTTTTAGTTAATATTTCACAGATTCAATATCTAGTCCTACATAGCTTAAAACCTCTTAATTCTAAACCTATCCTTGAAAATTCTAATCTACCACTAATCTTCATTTCATCTATTAAAACAATATCATCTACCATTTATATACTTTATACTGCCTCATCTTGCACATATCTATTTAATTCATCAACCCATTAAGTCCCCTATAACTTTATAGTATGACACACAATCTTAATGTCCCTATAATTTGTATATACTAATTATCAAATTATTTATATTGTTTTACACATAGCACTATGACAGTTTTTCTATGTTCTTTCCGTACTTGCCTAATCACTATTAATTATGTTAAATAGTTTTATTAACCAACCAGGACCCATGTCTTCTGCAGTTCCAAATTCAAGTTCAGGAAGAAAGCCATGTTGTTGTGTTCTTCTCCAATATGATGTTCACATCAGAAGGTCACAATAATAACCTTATTATAACCACTATTCTCTACTCATTGCAATATCCCTCGCTATTACTGCTATCTTTTACTATAATCCCTCAAATTTAAAAAAAATATTATACCAACTGTGCATCCACCTGTAAACATGAACCTATTTGAGGCAACGAATTATAAAATGTGGATCCAAATGTGGATAATTAACTAGTTATATTCACATATATCATCCAAAGGGATGAATTGTGGCAGGCAGTAGCGTGTTGCTAACTTGGTTTAACCATCTTTTTCATATGCTGTGCTGTTGTTGTGTGGGCACGAACCTGTGCGCAACACTTGAATTCTTGAAATAACACCAGCCTAAACAAAAACCTGACTTAGCATGTTACTGAGATCATTAAGATGCCTGACACACAAAATCCCCAATTGAACAGAATAAGAAGCTTGCATATATCACAAGATGGACAATCATGATATTAGGGCACGTATGGAGCATCAAAGTTCAGACTCGTTAAGAAATAAGCCACTCGCATTTGAATGGGGATTTGTTTGCCCACAAAATCAATACTCGTAAGCAACATCCAACAATGAAGACATTAAAAATAAGATGTGTGGGAGGGCAACAATAAATTAATAGAAATAGAAAAACCCTAAACAATGGCAAACCTAGTACGTGAAATGTTCGAAGTAATCCAAGCACCAATCTATTCACACTCCATCCGGTTACCGAGAAATCGGACGGGAAAGAAAAATGTTTTGGGACATTATATTAGGCCCAAGATCACCCAATTGTCACAAGTGTTTCCCATGATTACGCGGCATCTAAACACACCGAAAGAAACAAAAAAAAAAAATCCTATCACAGTAGCAAACGATTAAAGACTCGTAAGAATTTGTGGTTTTTATATTACCGGCGCATGTTTTTTCCTTCATGAGCTTATAGATTAGGACGCAGATTCCAATGGAATGAACAGCTTCGGCCGCAACGAAGAGGTTGTCGTGATCGTGGACGATGACCCGCAGCAACACCAGGGCGGCCATCCCAGTCACCACGGCAAGGAAAGCCTTCACCTTCGGCGGCTGTTTCCGGACCCATGCCGACACCGCCTGGATCGGCCTCTTTGGTTGCCTCATTGAAGAGTAGGTAGGTTATACGGCGGCGAGAAAGTGGGAGAAAATGAGGGAAAATTACGGGAAAAGGAGGGGGCGGATGGATTCGTTGGGATGAAAATATAAGAAGGAATAGAGCAGTTCGGAAGGTGGATGGAAGCGTGTTGTTTGGGAGCTGAGAAATTGTTTTTGACTCCGAGTCTATCATTTTGCTTCCTGATCTCAATCTAATTATGCTTTTTGATAAGCGTGATCCCAATTATCAGATCCTACCCCCCCCCCCCCCCCCCCCCCCCCAAAAAAAAAAAAAAAAGAATTCAAATAAAATGCATCTAATTGAACCTTGTTTTTTAGATTTTCTCTAGGAAAATAATAGAAAATTTTGTGAATACTTAATTATTTAGAACCCTGGGCTAGTTAAAAATAAATAAATAATTAAATGCTATGAAGGATAAGATTTTTTTATGCATTTTATATAATTTTTTTCTTATATTTACCTTTCACCAGTTATAAAATATAAATTTTAAGTAAAATAATGGTTTGAAGTATTTTTTTGTAATTAACTCACTTGATTTGATCAATCATATTATTATTACATTTAATAATTTAAATATTAAAATTTAAATTTGAAAATATCATCTAATAATCTAAAACAAATTATTAATTCGATTATTAGTAGTAATTTAATTCCTATCATATATAAGTCTTGATCCACTTTTTGGTGGGTGACTTCCTACTCCTAGTGCTTCAATCTATCATATAATAATTTTAATAAATTATTAAAAAGTACTTTGATTTTGAAATATTGTTTAAAGCATCCACTTAACCAAAAGAAATATTTTATCTTAATCTTCCATTTTCTTTATTCCTTCCATACAGGCAATCACCCATTGCCAGGGGAAAACACACACACTAACAACAAGAGGGTGTTTGGCTTAATTTAATTATTATCAAATTCATTTCATAGAGTATTTTGATACTTTTTTGATTAATAAGAAACTTTTTTGTGAAATATCTTATAAATTCTCCAAAAGAGAAGTAAAGGGACAACGGTTGAAAATAAGTTATCGGAAGAGCTGATGATAAGTTAAAGAGGTAACCCAGCAATGGCACTCGGAAGCCCGGGTGTGGAAGAAACACATCCCAGTTGAAGGGCGAGAGAGGGAAACGATTGTGAAGAGAAAGGAATCCGATTGATGGGTAGCAGAAACATTCCTTGCTTGCAATTTTGGGCGCCGATTGGAATCCCACCTTGGCATCTCTCTTCAGCAATGGTTTCTCCACCGGAATATAACCAAGAATTGAGCCCGGAACTGTTTTCTTTCTGGGAGAAAGAAACGGGTGTTTGGGTGTTGTTGTGTTTGGTAGACCATTAATAATGGAGATGGGGCTGGTTGTGTTGTTGAGAGCGGCATGGCTTGCCGGGATGTTGCCTATGCTCGGCCAATGGTTGTTCGGTTTTGCCAGGCGAGGAAACACCACGCGTTCACCTTCAAATGTGAGTAATCTCTTCCCCCAGTTCTATATTTGTTTGTGTTTCGGAGAAGTATATCAATTTTTGGGCATGGGTCGAAAATAGGCGACGACTCTGATGGAATTCAATCTCTGTCTCTACTCTAACACTGGAATATTTGGAGACTTTCTCTCCATAAGGCTAGGCTTACCAGATGATTTCGCATCAAGTTCTATCTGGTTTGAATTTGAGGAGCTATCTAACAGTTTTCTTCCTCGACTCAATTTCCTTGACACTTCAAGTTTTCAAAAAAATGTGACTCTTTATGAATTTTGATGTCTTCTGAATTTTCTTTGGATTGAAGTTTTCAAATACTTCTTTCTGTTGAAGCCATGTGTGTTTCCATCAAAATTCATTTACAATCGTTTTTGTTAATTGTGGATTTGCAGAAATTCACCGTGCCTCTGAAATTCGTCTCTCATTTTTATGCATTGGCCGTGGTGTGGACAACATTCTTGCTGATCACTACCTGGTTTTATGTATCTCAAGACGCTTCATTATTGGTCTCTCGGCCATCATACTCCACTATACTAAAGTATTTGACTGGTGGTTCAAATATATTTTCTTTCCACAAGTCTCATCGGAGCATGGTCGTGCATGGATACGAGGTTTGGCAATCTATAATATTGCTTTTGTTGATGGAAATTCAAGCATTGAGACGCCTTATTGAGTCAATATATGGATTTGAGTATGGACCCTCTGATCGGATGCACATTTTTGTCTACCTAAGTGGCTTACTGTAAGTTTCACGACAGCCTCATCTGTTATTTTTATGGCCAGTCCTCTCTATGCTTAAGGTATCCTTGTTCTGATTGACTTTAAGAGACGGCAACTTGATCTTGGCAAGTAAAGTCTCCTTGAAAATAAATATGCAACTCTGTTGGTTAAAGCATTTATTTTCAAACCCATGCTGTTGGATTAAGAAGCTACTGCTTTGGGTTTTGTTTAAGAACATGGTTAGTAATTGTTCAATTTATGATTGCCCTAGGATTCAGTTTAATGGCAGGCATACTGTTAGGCTCCCTGTAATGTATTTATTTCAAAACAAAAAAGGCTTGTAATGCTTAAGCAAAGAGAAAAGAAAAAGAGCTTTTAACGCTTGGATTTCTTATTATCAGAAGATGAAAGAAATCAAGGACATAAAGCAGGCATACTTGGCCATACCATTCTTGGCTTCAAAGTTTCCTTTTGAAACCTCGTGTTGTTGCAAAAAATACAACAATTAAAATTTGTGAAGTGGGGTCCACTCGAACTCGGTGTCGGGTGAAATTAGGTTGCCGTAAGAGAAGTTGCCTCAAGGGAGTTCACTGCTAGGATGCTCGCTGCATTCGCCACAAGCTCTTTTGCTATACGCTTTCGCTACTAGCTCTTTTGTCACAAGCCTTCGCCACTAGCTCTTTTGCCACAAGGCTTCGTCACTAGCTCTTTTGCCACAAGCCTTCCCCATTAGCTTTTTCGCCACTAGCTCTTTTGCTACAAGCCTTTGCTGCTAGCTTTTTCGCCAAAAGCCTTTACTACTAGCTCTTTTGCCACAAGCCTTCACCGCTAGCTTTTTCACCAGAAGGTTTCGCCACTAGCCCTTTTGCCACAAGCTCTTTTGCCACAAGGATTTGATCTCGCCGTAAGGATTTGGTCGCGCCGCAAGGATTTGGTTTCACCGCAAGGATTTGGTCGCGCCGCAAGGTTTCGCTGCAAGGATTTGGTTTCGTCGCAAGGATTTGGCCATGTTGATGCTCAGAAAATGGGTTAGAAGGCTCGTTGGAATCTTCTCCCGCGAAGACCCTCCGATGCCTAAGTCAGTGTCGGATCCCAATGACTATTCACGAAAACAGTAAAGATGCAATCAAAGTATCTAAATTTTACCGAAAATTGGAAGTCCTCTTTAATATCATGTAGCTAGGTATTTATTTAGGGCACGATTCTCAAGGATAGCTAGTGCTGACACGTGTCAAGTACTGAATTGAGTCAATTTTAACAAAAGAAAAAGGAGGAGGTTGCCACGAAGTCGCCACGAGGCCGCTTGCGGCAGGCTGCCACGAGGCGCCACTAGGGAGCACCTAGCGGCTAGCCCCTCGCGGCAAGGCGCAAGGAAACTTGGCCTCACGGCAAGGCTGCCGCGAGGAAGCTCGGCCTTGTGGCCAGCCCTTGCCGTGAGGCTAGCCCTTGCGGGTATCATCCAACTGCTCGCGGCGAAGCGACTTCATGGCGAACCAAAATTTTTTCATTTCTCATTTTTTCTCTCTCATTTTTCATGGCACAACACCTCGCAAGTACTTTAAACGCTCTTGATTTGGAATTATGATCCTCAGGCTTATATGTCTATTTCACCCATTTGCAATCAAAATTTGGTTTATCATCATTTCTGTGATGCTTTTAAGCTGAGTTTAGAGTTTTCCCCCATTCATTTTGGTCGTCATCAACAGTTGTAGGATGCAACGTGCATTGCACGATTTTTTCTGCTCAGTTGACAGTTACCATTCGACATAAAGATTTGATTGGAAATTTTACTACCTACTCCTGCAGACTCCTTAAGTTCTTAAACCAAAAAGACACTATATTAATCTAGTTTCTAACATTTAGGTCCCATAAAATGAGAACATCTCATATTTACTCTTGCTGATATAGAATGTTTTACATTCAAACTATTGCTGAACAACATTTGAACGTTGCAAACTGCCTTCTTTCTAAAGTTGCTTATTGTGATTGTGGTTGCCTTTTTCTCTAAACTTGGTTCACTGCACATACACATATATGTTATCAGATATTCTACTAATTTTGGTGCCTTTAATGGGATTAGTTTCTACACCGCAGCACCACTTTCACTTTGCTGTACAGTGGCTCCAGAGGTCTTTAAATTTGCAGCAAGCCAGGTTGCTGAGTTCATTGTGAAAGGAAAGGATCATACTCCAGCCTTTGATTTTGATTGGTGGGTGTTCGTGAGTCTTTTTATGAAACTTAAATGGTACTCATGGACTGGAGTGGCTACATTTTTGTGGGGTTGGTATCAACAGCTCCAAGCCCTCGCAATTTTTGTAAGCTTCACACAGCCACATTCTTAACTTTGATTGAGATTACAATTTCATAGGTTAGTCAATAAATTCACACAAAGTTTCTAAATGGATACAATTCATGAATTAATATTACATAAACATGTAGCAATGAAATTTTTCAGAACATATTGGGAATACTGTTATAATATTTTGAGAATATTTTTTATATATTATTTGTAATCTTTCCATAGTTGCTTATTACCTTTGTAGGTGAGTCTTTTTACCCTCCTAAGTTAAAGACCATTGTATACTTTAAAGACCTTATATATACTATTGTATATATTTTATAGTACAATACAAAAATACAATATTCTCTTACTTGACAAGAAAGTAGGCAAGGTCCGCATGCTTCTAATTGCAATGAAGAAGAATGCTGAAAATATCCTAAGATTTGCATTGGAAAAAAGTAAACTAGTAAAGAGATTGGAGTTGGATAGAGTGGAGTTGGAATGTATTTTTTTTCTCTTCTTTTTTTTAGCCAAGAATGCGTGCTCTTTTTAACTATTTATGATTGCCATTCTACCTTCCATGCAGAGCTTCTTGTCAGAGTCCTTTGAACAAGCTGATTCTTCTTATGACAATTGGTTAGATCTTGTTTTGTCTCCGCACTACGAAACTGATATTGTACACTCTTTTACCCTCAAGCTATTTGTGTTTTTTTATAGTAATTCCAAAATAGTAGTCAAAATATGTTTTGTACATGTGTTGAGAAAATCAAGTTCTCCTTTTCTTTAAGCCTATTTTACAAACAATCTCTCACTTTCATTACCTTATTGTCTTCTTTTGGTGAAGGTTATGTATGCCAGTTTTGTGATTGTGAGTAGGGGTGCAGACCTCACAATCTGGTTACTTTTCGGTTTTGTGGTACTGTCAAACTCCCTCGATGATCATAAATTGATATTTTTCCTTTTGATAAGTATACAATTCTTGTTCCCTCTTTCAAACACTCTTTACTGGATTCTCATACCAAGTTTCTCCTACTGGTGGCAGGCGGCAAGTCTCGCAGCATACAACAGAAAAAACAGAAGGTTGTAGTAGGATTGCAAATGAATCGAGCCTTTCATAAGCTATTCAGTGTTCAATTAGATTAAAACTATTTCGAGTTCATTCGTCGAAATAAACGAATCAAGTTTGAACCTAAAAAGATCCTGTTTACTTTTTCTTTCTGATATTACGTCTGTTCGGGACGACACTGAAGAAAGATCCTATATACATGGGCATATCCAATCAAGTCGATTTGGGCATTGTGAACTTTGAGAGCCATTTATTGCAGAAGTTTCAGTGAACTAAGTTCAGATTTTCAAGCTTTGTTGAGTAGGTCATAAAGAAGGGCGATCCATTTTGGCTGCAATCCAATGCTCTAGACAGCATAGCGCTACCTTGAGTTTTCAGCTGATTGATGAATAAAGTTGCGTTCTCTTTGTTTTTTAATTTTCAGTTTTGAATTTTAAATTTATTTTTAATTTTCTGTTTTGATAATTTATTTTTAAAATATTAAAAACGCATTCTCTTTATTATTTTTCAAAACAAAAAATTAAAAAATACGTTCTTTTTAAAATTTTGAAAATATTTTTTTAATAATATTTTATTCAATAAATTTGATTATTAGATAAATTATAAATATTTAATATTAATATATTATTAAATATATATATACATTTTAAAATTAATAAATTTTATAATATTTTTTTCCATTACAATAATAAAATATGAATAAATAAATAAATATATTTTAAGTTTAAAGTTTGTTTTAGATGAAAACACTCAAAACAATCTTTTGTTATTTTAAATTTTCTTTATAATTTTTTTTTTGTTTTCAAAAATATATTTTTAAAAACAGCAAAGAGAATGCGTTTTCATTCTTTTAAAAAATTGAGAACTAAAAATGACTTAAAAATAGTAAAGAAAACGCAACCTAAATCTAGCAATTCAGCAATTAATCTGTATGTTTGGCCATCATGAAAACCAGAACCAAAACCAACTAAAACACAAGAAGATTTAGCTGATCACATCATGTCTTCGAAATGGCCACACTGTCAAAAACCAATGGCATCAGTGTTCACTTTATTCTCCAAACGTGATGGACCTCTCCCTTTCATAATCCACAGTTAAGCAAATAGATCTATGCCCCAGAATTTTGCCGGTTGATTGGTCCGACAGCTCCGGTCAAGGCTTCTGATCAGGTCCATGTCCTCCTTGCTCAACTCAAAGTCGAAGACTTGGATATTCTCTGGCAATCTTTCGAGTTTTGATGTCTTCGGGATCACTACCGTTTTCCGTTGGATTCCCCAGCGCAGAACTACCTGAGCCACACTCTTTTTATATTTCTCAGCCAGGCCCTGACGCCATGGAAGCAAATGATGAGAAAGATCGGTGCATTAGTAGTATTCACATAGAAATACCTTCTTTAATCATTAAAAACAACTACTAGATTACTGCTCTGACAGAGTGAACCATTTAACTTACTTTGAGAACGGGATCATCGAAACAAGAGACGGAACCAAACCACTCGGTGTTAGCCACGGCGCCACCAAGAGGTGTGTGAGCTGTGACACAGATTCCATGCTTCTGGCAGAATTTGACGAGCGAATCACGCTGGAAGTAAGGGTGTGTTTCAATCTGGTTCACGGCTGGCTTTACTTTGGCATAAGCCAAGCAGTCTCTAGTTAGGAAAATATCGTAGTTGCTGCAAACAAAATATTTGCTCCGTGTGAGAGCAAGCATACAAACTCACAATTTTTGAAGACTGATTTACACCTGGGACATATGATGAGATTGCAGACGGAGTAATCACAGAATCACAGCCACCAAATAGCAGAGAAATTCGTCTTCAAGTTAAAGTAGACATAGCATAATAGTTATGAGGAGAAAATGTCTAAACAAGTACGTCACAAGTGTCAACTGAAATGAAGAGATACTTCCACTAATATACAAAACCTCCATGTTGTGTTGATTCAAGTTCAGTAGCATGGCCATAGGCTTCTTCTTTGTAAAAGTAATCCAAATTGCTCATAAATTAATTGGCGAGAGTATCCCGTCTTTAGCTCTTTGAAAATTGGGGTGGCAAACACTTGAGAGCAGGGAAGAGGAATATTTGAGAGAGCACAAGGGAGATACGGTGGCATGTAACAGATATCAAATGAAGGATCCAAGGAGGATACAAACACAGTTGGGATCAAAGTTATTGTATTTGTTATGTTTTCACAAAAAGAACAGCACTCCCAATTCCCCCAGTCAACCAAGGTAGCATCATTCAACATGGCATGTGGCATGAGCATGTAGTTTAAAGCATCATGCAAGCCATCATCCTTGCACATGCCGTACTGCATGTTCAACATGTACTTTTGTCATGTCATGTATAGGACATGCAACCAATATGATACCCATTTTATCGTGCGCATGCTTCATGGACTACAAGTATTAAAGAAACTGTCATCTTCCCCACTTTACAACAAGTTCAGATATGAAACTCAAATTCCCCGGTCAGCGTACTCACCATAAAACATGCTTTGATTTCTCTTTTATATTTGTATGTGCCAAATAACCTATAGGCAGGGGACTATCCTTTTGATCATTTTAAGGCCGTGCTGCATAACATTTTGGTTTTAGTAAACAAGGACATAAAATGGTAATGTTACCTGATTCCTATGCTGCGAACTAAACCCGTTGAAACCAGACTTTCCATAGCATGCCAGGTAGTTTCCAAGGATATTGTTGTGTCTATATCCAGTACACCATCATCACCCAAAGCACTGTCAGTTGTACCCACTCCTGCAAAATGTATGAAAGAAGTCAGAGAAGATTCTTGAAAAAACTAAATTAAAGAGAAGAATTTCTGAAAGAATTGTAATCAGCAAAGCAAAGGGTTTTGAGGTCAAGTGCAGATTCTCAACTTAGGGCTAGAGTACATATCAGGGACAAAGCAAGGACTTGTTTTGATATGTATATCCCATTGAGTAATCCCATGAAAAGTACCCCCTAAATGCAATTTCTTCTATGTCACTGCCTCTTTATGATTTACAGAAATGCATCAGCAATCATATGCAGGGTACTTGAAACTACACAAATCTATAGGTCTATGAGTCTTATCTACCCATCTTTCCTTAAGAATAATCCAACTTAAGATATTTTTACCAATCAAACTTTCATTTGTAGCACTGGACTTGAGTTATTTAGCATTTCCAATTTCACAACAATCCATTATTTCATTGAGAAATATCAATCCCATTACGTTTCAAGTGATTCACCCTAACTCAAAACAGCACATAACATGGAACGACAGCCATATAAATGGTGAATGGCACGGAGAGAAGTACCAGTATGCCTTGTGGCTATGGGGAAGTGAACAAGGTATAGATCAAGATAATCCAGCTGAAGTTTCCTCAAACTGTCCTTACAGGCTTCTACAACATGACCATGATCTGAATTCCAAAGCTGCAATCAGAACAGAATGCAATTATGATTACCATTTCCAAGATAATTATCAGATCCATGCTTGTGGCAAAGTAAAAAAAGACCAAAATAGAATTAACATGACTAGCCTTTGTAGTAATGAACAGATCCTCCCTCTTAACAAGCCCTGTCTGCAATGCTTCTGCAAGTGCTTCACCAACTTCTGCTTCATTCCTGTAATCAGCTGAAAGCGCAAACATAGCCCAAAATACGTCAAAGTGATCCATGGTAATAATCTTTCAGAAAACTTTACCATATGGTTAATGAGAACAAATCTTCACTCTCGCACATGCATCTCCAAGAGGAAGTACACTGTTTCTACAGCACTCTTCCACAAACAGCAGGTGAAAATTAGCTTTGCACGCACGATGTATGTGAGGAACTACTTCCTGAAACTCATCTTATATGCACAATGCATGCAGGGAATCAATCCCTGGCAAAGCCAGAGAAATGATAATGTGATGGCGGATGCTTCATCGTTTTAACCAGGACAGAGTTCAAATTTCCCGGAGAAATTAGAAATTCAAAACTCTAGGCCCCTTAGAAAATGTGATTATCTCGTGTCTTCAGGTTACAGCAGAACTGCTGTTAGTAAGAATAACCACACTTTTTCTTTTGAATTTTTAAGGAATTGACTACTAAGTGGCAGCTGATAAGGTTATAAACCTGGATTACTGATTTTCTTTTTATTTTCTAATCAATCCAAATAAATAGATAAATAAACAAATTTAGTTTCTTTCACATCCTTTTTTTCCTTTCCCTGTCTTTTCCCTTCCCTTCCAGAAAATCGAAGCGTTTCGTTATGCAGTGTTTGGACCCCGTATTCATCAGGGAAGAAAAATAGATAGCATAAGCCTATTGATTTTTCTTCAATTCTTTTCAGTTTTCCATCTTCTCCTTTCTCACAGCCGTACAAAATCTAGGTTAAAAGCTTAACCTCCCTTACTATTCCTTTCAACTAGAGATCAGCCCTTGGCAACAAAGATTCATAGATTAATATAAAAAAATTTACGACTTGGAAGAAAAAAAATCTACTTAATAACTCTACAGAGAGAGTGAGTACCAGCACAGTCGAAGTGGCGGTAACCCAACTTGATAGCGTTGATGAGGAGGGTTTTGATGTCTTTGCTGTCCATGCGCCAAACTCCGAGGCCGATGATCGGCATCTTGAACCCGTTGTTCAGTGTTATCGCCATTTCTAAGGGATCCCGGAAGCTTGATTTACCTGTATATGAAAGTTAAAGCTTTGCCCGGCGGCGGCGGAGTCGTTCACTAATCGTCTTCCTCTTCTTTTGTCCAGACTTCGGGGGAGGGAAAAGGAAAATAATAGAGTAATGCTCTTGCAATCGGACGGTTCGGAAGTATTTAATTGATATTATATATTTATTTAAATAATATAAAAAATAAATTTTTTATATAACTATTGTTCATATTACTCAAAATAATATATTATATCTTACTTATCTCAAATAAACATAATTAATCCATAAACATTAAATATCCACATTTGTTAGTAGCAAAAGAAAAAAAAAAGTAATATTTAGACACTTAAACTTAGTGTTTAAATTGCATTTCTTTTCATGGTTAGACGTTATATTAATATGTTTAAAAAATAAGGATAAATTATTAAATATAGATTTATATTTTATTGTATTCCTAATTGTATATTAAAATTTTTATTTATTAATATTAGGGTCAAACTTTTATTTGTTTTAAATTTGTATCATCATTTATCTTCTATTAAAATTATTCGTTTAAAAATTAATAATATTAAATGTTATGCATATTTATTTTATATCAAATTATTGGTTTGCATCGCTCAAGTATCTAATTTAATTAATCATGTTTAACAATTAAGAGATGTTAAAAAAATTGATATAGCATTTCATCAAATTATTTTATTCAGTTAATTCTTTTTTTTGTTAAATCACATCATTTTATCTAAAATAGTATATGAAAGATTAATAGCTCCTTTTAACCAATTTGATACAAATTAAGAGTCTAAATCTACTAATTAAAAAATAAATATATAATTAAAAATATCATAAAATATGAGTTTTTTAGATAATTAATCAAAATAATAATAATATTTAAACCAAACCAAGACAAGAGGGGTTGTGGGACTTAGAATATGTTTGAAAGTTTTGAGATAAAAAGAAGGGCGGGCACATATAAAAGGGTTTTGCTATTTGGATCTGTAAAATGAATGAAATAGTGCTTTAAAATAAATTATTTGAACAAAATATTTGTTCTGAAATAATAAATTTTGAACCATTGTGTTATTCTAATGAGATTTTTTTATTGTTATGAGGGGAAACGGTTTCTTACGTTAAAATATGTTTAAAATAATTAATGCTGAGTCTATGCTTTCAGTTATGGACAAACAAAACCTAACCAAATATAAGCTAAAGATTCTAAAAATTTTGACTTTGAGGCAAAAAAAAAGTGAAATTGCTTGTCTCAAGCCCTGTAAATGAGTCTCAAAATTTCTGTAAGGGGTTAAATCACGAAATTTAATTGTGAAATTTGAACACAGAATCTGCACCAACTATATAGCAACTAAATCTAAGACTCTTTGAGATCAATACGTGTACAATCCTAACTACTAGGCTATATCTGTGAAAGCTAAAAAAAAAATTGATTTTAATCTATTGAGAGGTCGGACAAAAACAACATCCCAATCCCAATGAAACTCCACAATTTCGTCCTTATAGCTTCAATTATTGAGATTATCCAAGATTGAAGCTTGGCGGATTAAATTCACCTACCAAGAAAAGTAAAAAATAATTCCTTTATCTTAATTTGTTTTTTTTGACCAAAATATTCAATCCCCTCTTTCCCTTATGGATTGGATATCTAGTTGGTGGGTCAATTTTGGTATTATCTCTGAAATTCAACCCAATCCACTATTTTACTGTATTTTTAATTATGTATGGACCATTTATATATTTTTTTAATTTTAACACATATTTAATAATAATAATAATAATAATAATAATATTATTATTATTATTATTATTTTATTGATTCATTTGGACTATTCAAGATTCGTCGATTAATCATCAGAAGCGGATGACCTTTTTTCCTGATACACTTCTTAGATAAATTTAAATACAGATATAATCTATATATAATCAAAATTAAACATCCGATACAATCTATATAAGATTTGTTTCACCTGTGTGTTTCCTTGTTGTTCATTTTATTGGGCCATGATCTCCAGTGATAAAGGGTTGAGGCCCAAGTCACAAGTCCTAGTCCAACTCAATATAGAACTGACTAGCCCAATCGAAGCCCATTACGCATCCATGACATAAACTCGCGAGAGAAATTCATAAATAACCTAAACGAAATTTAAAAAATTGTTTTTAACCATTTTATAGTAAAAAAACGTTTTTGACAAATCAAACAAACTAATTGTATTCTATACCCACTTTTATATGAAATGCCTAAAATACCCTTAATGAGATTTTAAATTAGAAAGTCCACATTGTCCTTATCTTCATTTACTAAAATACTCTTATCTCTTTCATATTGTCTTTCTCCTCTCTTATCTTTTAACGTTCACAATACTCTCTTTCTCTCCATTATCAAACCATCCAAACTCAATCATTCATTATACATTCAACTTTTTTGCTTGTTGGGTCATTTAACAATCTTCATCAATCACAACAATCTCATTGAAATCTCATTAAACAAGATTCTTTCTCTCTAACAAACAATTTCACTGACTGAATCTCTAAGGATTGATTTGATTTCTATTTGTTTTGTTATGTGATCAGATTGCTTATAAAGGCTGTGTGGTATGTTTATGATTGTAAATAAAATAAATTTTGATAGATATTATTCTAGATCTATACTAATTTCCATGAAAAAATAATTTTTCAAAACTGTACAACGTCATCGGGTTTTGTGGGGCCATGAAACCTGATTTTTTAATAAAAATGGTTTTTTTTTTTTTGGCAATGGGAATTTTCAATGTTGCCCAATAAAAAATAATGTATTTTTACTTTTTTTTGACTTGATTAAATTTATAATTCACAAGAAATAACAATGGAATGATAATAAAACACAACCAATACATAATTAAGTGTTCTAACTACTAACAATATTAGATTAAATTGATGTAATGATTACAAAATTTATCCAAAAATAAAAGTATAATTTTTAAAAAATAATTTATTTTTTGGACTATTGAATAACTTGGAAAACTCCCATGGCCAAGAAAAGAAAAAAATGGATAAAAATAACCATTTTAATAAAAAAAATCGGGCTTTATGGGGCCACAAAACCTGATTTTTTAATAAAAATCATTTTTTGATCTCTTTTTTTTTTTTTTGTCATACGATATTTCAAAGTTACCTAATAAAAAATGATGTATTTTTATATTTTTTGACTTAATTGAATTTATAATTCACAATAAATAACAATGGGATGATATGATAATAAAACACAACCTATACCTGATTAAGTATTCTAACTACTAACAACATTGAATTAAATTGATATAATGATTATAAAATTTATCCAAAAATAAAAGTATAATTTTTAAACAATAATTTATTTTTGGGACTATTGAATAACTTTGAAAAATTCTATGGTCAAGAAAAGAAAAAAAAAGGATAAAAATAACCATTTTAATAAAAAAAATCGGGTTTTATGGGGCCATGAAACCTTATTTTTTAATAAAAATGAATTTTTGATCTTTTTTTTTTTTGTTTTTGGGGCCATGGGATTTTTCAAAGTTACCCAATAAAGAGTAATGTATTTTACATTTTTTGACTTGATTAAATTTATAATTCACAAGAAATAACAATGGAAAGATAATAAAACACAACCAATACAAGATTAAATGTTATAACTACTAACATTATTGGATTAAATTGATGTAATGATTATAAAATTTATCTAAAAATAAAAGTATAATTTTTAAACAATAATTTATTTTTGAGACTATTGAATAACTTGGAAAAATCACATGGCTAGGAAAAGAAAAAAAAGAGATAAAAATAACCATTTTAATAAAAAAAAATCGGGTTTTGTGGGGCCACAAAACTTGGGCCAGGTTTTGTGGGGCCATGAAACTTGATTTTTTAATAAAAGTGATTTTTTTGATTTTTTTTTTTTTTTTGGACATGGGATTTTTCAAAGTTACCAAATAAAAAACCTATGTATTTTTACCTTTTTTAACTTGATTAAATTTATAATTCACAAGAAATAACAATGGAATGATAATAAAACACAACCAATACATGATTAAGTGTTCTAACTACTAACAACATTAGATTAAATTGATGTAATGATTATAAAATTTATCCAAAAATAAAAGTATAATTTTTAAACAATAATTTATTTTTGGGACTATTAAATAACTTGGAAAAATTTCATGGCTTGAAAAGGAAAAAAAAAGAATAAAAATAACCATTTTTAAAAAAAATCGGGCTTTACTGGGCCACAAAACCCGACTTGGGTTTTGTGGCGTCATGAAACCTGATTTTTTTAATAAAAATGGATTTTTTGATCTTTTTTTTTTTTGGGACATGGGATTTTTCAAAGTTACCCAATAAAAAATAATGTATTTTTACCTTTTTTGACTTGATTAAATTTATAATTCACAATAAATAACAATGGAATGATAATAAAACACAACCAATACATGATTAAGTGTTCTAACTACTAATAACATTGGATTAAATTGATGTAATGATTATAAAATTTATCCAAAAATAAAAGTATAATTTTTAAACAATAATTTATTTTTGGGACTATTGAATAATTTGAAAAAATATCATGGCTAAGAAAAGAAAAAAAAAAGGATAAAAATAACAATTTTAATAAAAAAATCGGGTTTTGTGGGGCCATAAAACCCGGCTCGGGTTTTGTGGGCCCATGAAACCTGATTTTTTAATAAAAATGTATTTTTGATTTTTTTTTTTTTTGGGCCATGAGATATTTCAAAGTTACCCAATAAAAAATAATGTATTTTTACCTTTTTTGACTTGATTAAATTTATAATTCACAAGAAATAACAATGGAATGATAATAAAACATAATCAATACATGATTAAGTGTTCTAACTACTAACAACATTGGATTAAATTGATGTAATGATTATAAAATTTATCAAAAAATAAAAGTATAATTTTTAAACAATAATTTATTTTTGGGACTATTGAATAACTTGGAAAAATCCCATGGCCAAGAAAAGAAAAAAAAATGATAAAAATAACCATTTTAATAAAAAAATTCGGGCTTTGTGGGGTCACAAAACCTAGCCCGGGTTTTATGGGGTCATGAAACCTGATTTTTTAATAAAAATTGATTTTTTGATTCTCTTTTTTTTGGGGGCATGGGATTTTTCAAAGTTACCCAATAAAAAATAATGTATTTTTACATTTTTTGATTTGATTAAATTTATAATTCACAAGAAATAACAATGGAATGATAATAAAACACAACCAATACATGATCAAGTGTTCTAACTACTAACAACATTGGATTAAATTGATGTAAGGATTATAAAATTTACCAAAAAAAACAAGTATAAATTTTAAAGAATAATTTATTTTTGGGACTATTGGATAACTTGAAAAAATCCCATGGCCAAGAAAAGAAAATAAAAGTATCAAAAAATCCATTTTAATAAAAGAAATCGGGCTTTGTGGGGTTATAAAAGCTGATTTTTTAATAAAAATTGATTTTTGATCTTTTTTTATTTTTTTTTGGCCATGGGATTTTTTAAAGTTATCCGTTAAAAATGATGTCTTTTTACATTTTTTGGCTTGATTGAATTTATAATTCACAATAAATAATAATGGAATGATAATAAAACACACACAACCAATACATGTTTAAGTGTTCTAACTACTAACAACATTATATTAAATTGATGTGATGATTATAAAATTTATCCAAAAATATAAGTATAATTTTTAAACATTAATTTATTTTTGGGACTGTTGCATAACTTGAAAAAATCCCATGACCAAGAAAAGAAAAAAAATAGATAAAAAAAATATTTTAATAAAAGAAATCAGGCTTTGTGAGGCCACAAAGCCTGGCCCGAGTTTTATGGGGCTACAAAACCTGATTTTTTAATGAAAATTGATTTTTTGATCTTTTTTTTTTGGTCCATGGGATTTTTCATAGTTACCCAATAAAAAATTATGTATTTTTACATTTTTTGGTTTAATTGGATTTATAATTCATAATAAACAACAATGGAATGATAATAAAACACAACTAATATATGATTAAGTGTTCTAACCACTAATAACATTGGATTAAATTGATATAATGATTATAAAATTTACCCAAAAATACAAGTATAATTTTTAAATAATAATTTATTTTTTGGACTATTGGATAAATTTAAAAAATCACATGGCCAAGAAAAGAAAAAAAAAGATCAAAAAATTATTTTAAGAATAATTGAATCACAATTTTTTAATTTTTTGATAATACACATATTTTTTCATTTTTTCAACTATTTTTATTTAATCCATTTTATTTATTGTATATGTAATATTATTACATATATATTTAATAATAAAAAAATGAAGGGAGGGAACTGAGCGTCGGTTCGAGACTCAACTAGTTATTAAATTTTTAAAAAAATAATTATTATTAAAAATAATAGTATTTATTTGAAAATATTAATAATTTAATAGTTGAAAATTTATTATTATAATTAAGATTTGTAATTATTATTACAATTGAAAAATAATATAAGAATCATTGAATAACAATTTTGTAGTTATTTATTTAATAATACATATATATTAAAAATTTTCAATTATTATTATTTAATTAATTTTATTTATATGTAACAATACATATATATTTAATAATAAAAAAGAGACGAGAGACTTACCGTGGGTTCAAAATCCACTTAGTTGTTAAATTATTAAAAAATAAGAATTCATGTTAAGAAATAATAATAATATTTTAATAATTAAAAATTTATTATTATAATTATGAGGGGTTTCTCGAGCTTTCCTATGGGGTAAAATAGAAATTCAACTCTTTTATTTGTTTTGTATTGAGGGTAGTTTTGTAATATATTTTCTTTATTTTTATTCTTAATTTTTAATTAAAGTGGGGAGTTGAAAAGTCAAAGATTGAGGTGAAAAGTGGTAAAGTGACTATTTTTTGCAACTATTTGTTTGTAGGGGGTAAAAATGTTTTTTTGTCAAAAAGGAGTTAAAATCGAATTTTCTATTTGTGGAGGGGTTAGTTTTTGCAATTTCCACTAAACTCGCAAGGGAGGTCTGATCCAACTCCGAATCGGAGCTCTAATATGACTTCGAGTCTGAGAACCCTCTTCTCCCTCATTTCTGCACATACTTTCCAATGAAATTTTCCTGCTATCCAATCAACGTTTCGTCGCAACAAAATCAAACAATTTATTCGACGTTCAACGGAGATGAAACTGTTGCTTTCTTTTCATCCTCGAGTTGATTTTGCTCTCATATTCTCATGTAATATTCAAATCTTATATTGGGATAGTCGTTTTTATGCGGTTCCTATTGCTCGATTTCAATAAAAGAAATAAATTATAGGTAGAGATTTTATCTCATTATGCAATATAAGAAATCAAACTCATAACTTATTGGCATGAATCTCAACTTATCGTAACTCAACTATTTGATCTATGTCGTTCAAATCATATCTTATATCTATAATTTTCTTACGCATACGCATTGATTGTCTGTGTATATGCATATTGTTTTTGTGTATATTGCAGTTGTTTGTGGGATGGGGAAGAGTTGTGTCGGATTGGCTTCGGTGAGCATGATGAAGCGAAGATATTGTGAAGTGAAGTCCTCTTACCCGTTTGATAATCGATGGTCACATGTATCTACTTATCAATAAATTTGTTAAATCTCATTGCGAAATTATTCATCTGTAGCATTCGTGTACAATATGCATTATTCATATGTTACATTCGTGTCCTCTTACATGTACATGTGCGCAAGAGAGAATTGTTCTTGTCTAAGAATTTTATCTATTATAAAATATTTAATCTTATATAAATATCAAAATACTATTTTTTTTTTCACGTCGGATAATTTTTTTTTCTTTTCAAATCAACGAACATACTTTGAGTATTAATTTCTCACTCATTGATTTATTATTTTAAGTATATAATTATACCAAATGAGAATAATAATTCACTTTGATCCGATTAAATATTTTAATCGGATCTACTTAAATTTTAGCCATATATTATAATGCTAATTTTGTGTCAATTTTCCAACAAATTCAACTGGAGCTTCGTCAAACTATCCTTGCAGGCTTCTAAAACGTGTCCATGATCTGAAAAGTTCCTCCCTCTTAGCAACTAGCAAGGCCCGTCTGAATTGCTTCTGCAAGGGCCTCACCAGCTTCTACTTCATTCTTGTAATGGGCTGAAGCCGCAATCAACATGCATTGCAGCTTAAAAGAAATGTATAAATGCATGCATGCATAATTAATTAATGCCAAATTACTAGAGTTTAAAAAGAAGAGTTACGTGTACCAGCACAGTCGAAGTGGCTGTATCCCGCCTGGATGGCGCTGATGATGACCATTTTGACGTCTTTGCCTTCCATGCGCCAAACGCCGAGGCCGACGATCGGCATCTTGAATCCATTGTCGAGTGTTATCGCCATTCCAAAGCTCGGTGGGAGTGACTATTTATAGTCTTTTCCTTTTATCCAACGACGCCGTTCCAATCTTTCTTTTCTTATATTAAATGTCAGTATATCTCAAATTCTCTGTTCATTCATTTATTTTTTCGTTACAGGATGTGCAGACCTTAAACCAGCTAGTTTCTCGAGCTTGAAAACAAGACTCAGTGAGGTGATTATTTCATTGACCGAAGGCAAATTTTCACTTAAAGTGATGGCTAGCCGACCACAAAAAAAGAAGAAGTGAAAAGGTGTGAGTGTGAACTTGTAGCCTAATATTTAGTTTTAGTTATTTGTTATTATAAGCCTAACTTGCAACGTGTCGCATCTTTTAAATTTCTTTCTTTGCATTACAAACAAATAAATAATTCAATTCAATTCAATTGCGAATCATGGCACCATACAGCACCCATGTGA
Organism: Diospyros lotus; assembly: GCF_014633365.1. Classification (NCBI taxonomy): domain Eukaryota; kingdom Viridiplantae; phylum Streptophyta; class Magnoliopsida; order Ericales; family Ebenaceae; genus Diospyros; species Diospyros lotus. Next base: position 39,800,240 of record NC_068338.1, on the reverse strand, counting down.
CCAATACTGTACATTTCAGAAATGGTCCCAGTCTACGCTCTTTATCTTACACCCTTCACTGTCAACGTATTCACCGAAACTACCATTCACTCTCTCTTCAAACAAATATTTTTTTTTCTTTTATATATTTTTATAAAAAAATATAAAAATAAAAGGAGATAGAGACGTGCAACCGACTATAATTAAACTGAATTGATCAAAAATTACTAACTAAAGAGAATCAAACCATATATAATAACTAAATCGAATCGAATCAAAAATAGAACAAACTGACAATCTTATTATTGCTGTGAGTCACTTAGCTAGCCAGTAATTCAATTATTAGAATCGATCATTAGATTCCCCAACTACGGTAGTTTATATATCAAAAAATGAGTTTGATCGAATAGTTAATATTTTGTAAATTAAAAAATTAATTTTATTATCAAAAAAACTCAAAACTTGTGTATAGAAAAACGTCACCGGCCATCATCCACGATGGATTTTGACGATCGAAATTGACTATCAAATTTCCTTGGCTCAGTGACTCACATGCCTAAAATAAAAAATATCAAATGATTAAATTTTAGTATATATAGATTTTAACATTGAATACAAATTTACAAGAAATTGTCTAAAAAATGTGCCCAAGCCCGTATACTTCCTAACAAACTTATCGTCGCGACTTTCGTTGGTTTCAATTTGAACTGCCTTTTGTTGTGGTGGTTCTTGTTCATTCTCTGTCTTGTATTTTCTTCATTGGTCATCACTCTTGAGTTCCTCATATTCTTGGCATTGAACTTCCCTCTTATGTAGAACAACTTCTTTGATGCTTATTCAATCGTGTTCGCATTTCATGTCTTGAAACGGAGAGATTAGAAATGAGGGGTCCATGACCATGACCACGGTGGAAAATTGGTTGGTTGGTTGGTTGGTAGAAGCTAAGGAAAGGAACAAAAGTGAAGGGCCGAAAAAGGTAGAACAAAAGGATTGAATGGGCAAAAATCAATCTGATCTTCCACCATTATATGATTTTGTTTGCTATTTTTCTTTTATGGTGCACCCAAAATGGCATCGTTTTATAATTTTGATCGGTTCAATTTGTTCGATTAAATCAACAATAATTACTAAACTGACAAAAATTAACCAAAATTTCTATAAAAATAACCGAATCACTAATCAACTACTGAAAAATTGAACTAAATGTCAATTTGATTCGATTAGTTCAATTTAACTAAAATTATGCACAGTGTTTCAAGCCATGGCCTATCTCCACCCAGTCACATTTTTTAAAATAAAATATGATTTTTTTGAGACAAGGTATAAAATATCTTTAATCATAAAATTAGATTTAAAAACTAGAAAAGGGGCCCTTAGTGTCTGTTTTATTTTTTGCAATTGGCTTTCATTGCTGAATAAACATAAAAATTTATTTGAAAATCTGAAATTTTTTTCTACTTCTTGACTGGTCGGTGATTCCTTAAGTGGAGTTACGGGGAGTTTGGCGATCACAATTGTTTGGGCCTGGTGCTCAGTAATGATCCGCTGTGGGCTTTAATGGAAACCTAAAATTGGGTCGAGGCCCAAATCACCAATCCCGGTCCAACTCAGTCAAAAAAGACTAATCCAGGCTCGTTAGTTCTTGACTAATGTGAATAGCAGGATAGACAGGAGAGATTGATCTCAAATCTGACTCCGAGTGAGAACTCGCTCTCCCATCTGTACATATTTTCCGCTCAAATTTTCCCGAGATCCAATCGACGCTTCGCCGCGAGAAAATCCAACAATGTCTACGACATTCAGCGGAGATGAAACTGCTCCTTTCTTTGGCTTCCTCGGCGCCGCTGCTGCTCTCGTATTCTCCTGTAATGTTCAAACCCTACCCCCTAGATCTCTAATTATGCCTGCGTGTAGGCATCGTGTCCCCGTACATATTGTTTAGTTTTGTACGGATCATGAAGATTTGGTTCTGATTGTTCAGGTATGGGAGCTGCCTATGGGACGGCGAAGAGTGGTGTCGGAGTGGCCTCGATGGGCGTGATGCGTCCGGAGCTGGTGATGAAGTCGATTGTACCGGTTGTTATGGCTGGTGTTTTGGGTATTTATGGATTGATCATTGCTGTTATCATCAGTACTGGGATTAACCCTAAGGCCAAGTCTTATTACCTGTTCGATGGTTATGCGCATCTTTCTTCTGGCCTCGCTTGTGGTCTCGCTGGCCTCTCTGCCGGAATGGCAATCGGGATCGTCGGTGATGCTGGTGTTAGGTATTGATCTCTTGCTTCTTTGATCTTTTTTTGTATTGTTTTTAAGGCTGTTAATTTCCTTTTTATGTCATATAGTTATGATTGGAATTTATTTTCCTTCATATTTAATTTTTGCAGTCTTTTATGTTTGTGACTACTTTTAATGGCCAGATTAATTGGCACTACCCAAAATTTTGTCCCGAGTGCTCTGTAAAGAATATTCAGATCGGAATCGAGCTTTGATCTAATTTACAGGAGATTTCCAAATTTATGAACTTTGAAATACCAATTAGATACTAGTAACTAGAAGTGCGTCCAATAATTTTCTAGTGGGATTTGTCATAAAGCATGTGAAAGACTCGCATTCTATTCATAAAAAAATTATTCACCACTATGTTACACAAGAAAAAAGGATAGAATTTGTTTTTTAAATACTAGAGCAGCGTCTTCTCTCCTGATAATAATTATAGTGGTTCATCATTATTATAATATGAGAACATTGTCAAATTTGGTATTGCAAGGTGAGCATCATGGTTACTAGCCCAACACATGGAAGGGGAGCACCCTCATGCATGATCGTTAATAAGGAAAGCCAAATATTAGCCCTTGACATGTAAGCATCATGGTTCATACGAGCCCAGATCTACTGTCCCAAAAGCATGTCCTATTTCCTGTCCACCCAATCAAATGCTGCCACATCACCGATTTTTAAATAGTAATTTTTGTAAGAAAGTTATAAAATCAAACTAAAAAAATTATAAAATTAAATAATAACATATATATAATTAATATATATGTCATTTATAATTTTTTGATTTGATTTTATAGCTTTTTTTAAAAAATTTACTATTTAAAAATGGGTGATGCAGCAGCATTTGATTGGGTGGACAGGGAAGGGGACATGCTTTTGGGACAGCAGATCTGGGCTCAGTTCATACACTGCCAGTTTTTGCCCTAACACAGTAGTGGGCCCCACTTTTACATTGAGGCAGTTATTAAAGGCAGTCTCACCTACCTCCAGATAACCACCAAAATATGTCGAGATGATGATAAAGCAACTATGGTCTCACCCCAAGCAAAGTAGTGAAGGACAATGCCTATCTATCTACCAATGACTCCTTGCCATACAGACTTATAATATGACCACATCACCTTAGGTATAAAAATAAAAGTACCCAAGGTATAAGGCATTACCTCTTTTGCACCTTTATTTGCGCTTTTGTTTTATTGCTATCTTGTGTTCTCATGTTCATATTCCCTTCTCATTGTACTGTTCATGCTCTCATATATTATGTGCTTATATTTTCCCTATGGCACACCTCTAGGTAGTTGTCTGTAGTTGCAGGTCTTCCCATTTTAACATGTTTGATTGTTCACGAGCCATTGACTTTTTTCCTATGTTGAGCCAAGTCAGGCTATCATTTATTATTCGTGATTCTTTGCATCATGAGTTGATATCATCTGTGAAAATGAAAGAAATTAGTTTCAATGGTGAAAGCAGGGAGCCTTGTGCAAATTCAAGAGATAGTACCTTGTCATGACCCAAGGAATAATTAGAAGGGCAATAAGGTAATTAGTTACCTTAGTTGGTTAGGAGCTATTTCTGTTACAGCACATGGGTGTTGTTATTTTGTTATTTTCCCTTTTTGTCTTGTAGTTTAGTTGGTTAGAGAGCTTTGTCTGATAGCTAAATGAGGCTATTTATATATATATTGCCTTAGCTGTAGGAAGGGGGTATCCAAGAAGTTAATGAATTGAAATATGTTTTTCTCCTCTTCCAAATTCTCTCCCATTTATTGATCTTCATCTCCCTCTTTTCTGTTCTTCTAATCCCCCTAACACTTCTTCTAATCTCTCCCTCATTCTTCCAATTTCCTCCTTAATTTCCTTCTGTTCTTGGCTTTAGCTGAATCGGATTCTTCTGATTTCCAAACTGATCCTAGGTTAAGTCCCTAGGATCATGACAAATGGTATTAGAGCAGTCAATCCTTGGCTGTTGATTTGATTCCAGTAGAAGGTGAACTTCAAGTGGCGAGCTAGTCAGACGAATTTCGATTGGGTCGGGGCTACTGCTTCTGGACGCGGTAGCAAATCAGAGACACTATTATCCAGATTTTGAAGACGAAGACGTCCTTGAATCTCGGAATTGATTCTGGCGCACGAGGAGGTGAGTGTCGGCTTGGATTTGAAGGAGGAGTGACTTCGGCTAAGACTCTGGTGGTTGAGTCGAAGGACGGAATCTGATTATCATATCCGACCTGTGATAGAGGAGGTGACCAGAGGTCGATGCTAATGACCAGGAGGTCGTGACTGGTGCAGGAGTTCCAAGCGATCATGGTTTGATCAGGCAAGGGAGTGGGTGTTGCAGTTGAATTAATTGCAGTAGGTCTGGCGATTGTGTAGCGGGTTCCTCATAGTGGTGTAGTGGGTGTCGCGGCCATTTTCAATGGTCAGTGATTGGGTGGTAGCTGGCGCTGGGAGGTGTTAATCTCCAAGCAAGCGAGCACCCTTAGTTCGGAATTGAAAGGCGCAACAGGTGAGTGACTCTCGACCAATAATTTCAGTAACTATTAATTGGAATCAAAGGGGAAAGTAGGATCTGGTGATTTTGGATGTTGATGTGAGGCGGTTGTCGCCTAGGAATTCTGGACACTCCTGTCCGAGTCTTGAAGAGGAAGGCGACAACTGAGGCTGAAAGAAGAGGTGCAGCTGAGGTGTAGCAGTTTTAATTGGAATTTCAACTGGAGTTTTGCAGGTGTTGCCGCTTTGATCGGAAGGCACTGTGTGCTATGGTTTGAGTTGCCTTCTGAACCGTGTTGGTGAATTGTGCTTTCCTCCTTGATCAGAAGGAGATTCCGACCATTTTGGAAAGCCAACTCAGAGCATAACCGAGGGAAGTAAACTTAATGCATCATTGGCCATAAGCTGAAGCGGATTCAAGGCCAAGCGATTGTTGAATTTGCAGCAATTGCAAGCAGCGGTAGTAGAGAGTCAGAAACGGTGGTGTTTGACGGGGCTTTCGGAGACGCCTAGAGCAGTTCCGGTTGATCAGAACTTGCAGGCACATTAAACCTCCTTGATTCCGACGGAAGAATTCTTGGCTAATTGGCCTTGAGGTAGTTGATTATCCAACAAATTTGGCGATCCTCAATTGCTGTGATTCCTATTGTGATTTTCTACTGAGAGTCAGATGCTTTAGGAGACTCTAGGAGGCCATCAAGTCGCTGTAACTGGCGACTTCTTCTGTTCCTAAAATAGGTTGGAATTTGAAGCGAAACAACGCCTGAAATTTGCCACTTCTTGGATCAGCTTCAGGGTGACTGTTGAAGAGAAGTGAGGGATTTAGGATGTACAAAGCTCCTGTTTATTGGCTTTCGAGTTGTCCTACTCATGAAGCTAGGGGAGGCAGTGCATACATGGAGCATATGAGCCTTCAATTGCAGCAGAAGAAAGCTTCCTTTTCAGCTGGGATGGAGTGTCAATGGCAGCCAAAGAAGGCTGCATTTTCAGTTGGCTGCAACAAGGAAAAGAAGAAGGGGATCAGCCAAGTTGACAAGAAAACAAGAAGTGTGATACATGAAGAGTGCAAGGAATTCAGTTGAATGTTTCGCGAGAAGTTGCAAGAGTTTGCAATGATACTATCTAAGGAGTATTATTACAGTTTTCCCACCGAATACTTTGATGATTATCATGGAAGTTTTAACAAGGAGGAGTTTCTTAAAATGGAGAAGCCAAAGGAGAAGACAAGAAGGTGGGAAACTGATTCATCATTGACTTCTGAGTATGTGTTTGGGTACTTTGAATTAGGCAGCAATATCAAGAAGGATGTTGGCAGCATCAGAGATAATATTGATGATGATTACATCCTTCAAAGGGAACATGTAATGAACAGATTGATAGGGCAGCCAATGCAGAGGGATCATCTGATATTGCTGAAAAAGAAGTCTGAATAAAGGGGAATTGCAGCCAACAAAAGGAAAAAGAAGCTGCTGGATTACTTGCATGGAATCAAGAGGAACCAACTGAAAAATCAATCAATATTAAGGAAGTTGTTGCTGGAATCAAAGCCAATTTATCAATGGTAACTAAGGATTCAGAACATGGAAGTAGATTGGATGAGAAGATCTGTAAAGATCACACTTTACAAGGGTTTGAAGCTGATAAATCGGGGATTGAAATCACAGCAGCCCCTAATTCCAACGCTCACAGACAGCATTGGTCTGAGCACCCAAGGCAAGTCTACAATTCTTCATCGCTATATTTCCAGGATGGTGTTGATATTTTTGCAACAGGGATTGGCCATGGGTTGAATGGGAACACAATAAAGGCAGCTATGGTTGTAGAGTTGTTATCCATCCTTGTATTGGAAGGGAGACCGATTTTGGTCGGCCAGCTATGGTAGAAGGTGGGGGCATCGAAATTGAACTCGATCAGATTTTTTCAATTGAAGCTCTAGGCCAAAGTATGCTTGGGATGGATCTTGGAAACCTAAGAACGAAAAAGAAGAGGCCTAAAAGATGCAAGCAAGCAAGAAGAATGAAACAGATTGAGAAAGTGGGTATTGGATGAAAAGTAATGAATAGTTGCTGCAAGTTCTTGGGGACAAGAACTCTCTCAAGGAGGGGGGGAATTGTCATGACCCAAAGAATAATTAGAAGGGCAATAATGTAATTAGTTACCTTAGTTGGTTAGGAGCTATTTTTGTTACAGCACATAGGTGTTGTTATTTTATTATTATTCTTTTTTTGTCTTGTAGTTTAGTTGGTTAGAGAGCTTTGTCTGATAGCTAAATGAGGCTATATATATATTGCCTCAACTGTAGGAAAGGGGTATCCAAGAAATTAATGAATTGAAATATGTTTTTCTCCTCTTCCAAATTCTCTCCCATTTCTTGATCTTCATCTCCCTCTTTTCTGTTCTTCTAATCCCCCTGACACTTCTTCTAATCTCTCTCTCATTCTTCCAATTTCCTCCTTAATTTCCTTCTGTTCTTGGCTTTAGCTGAATCGGATTCTTCTGATTTCCAAACTGATCTTAGGTTAAGCCCTAGGATCATGACATACCTCTATTAAGGAATTCCCACAACTAGGCAACCCTGATGATGTCATACCCAAGCGGGATATGACTAGTTGGTTGGGGACATTCGGTCAAGTCCCTAGAGAAGGAAACTCTTAAGAAAACTTGAGGAGATGCTATGTATGAAGCAAACTATTATGGAGCAAAAAATAACCAAGGTGGGCCAAATTTACCAGAATGGTGGAGGTGACTCATCCTGTTAGGAGGTCCACGAGGAGCGCTCCCCTAGAGGAGGTTGCAGAGCTTGCTCCCATGAAGCCATGAGGAGCAGTCTCCTAGAGAAGGTTATGAAGGCTGCTCCCCACGAAGTCGCAGTCCTCATGGCTTCATGGGAACTGGACTTTGCACCCTCCTCTTGGGAAGTGTTTTTTATGTCCTTGTTAATTGGTCTCTTATGACCTCCTCTGGGAGAGCCCTCCCCACAGCCTTGTGGGGCTGGACTCTGCAACCTCCTATGGAGACACTCCACATAACTTCGTGAGGGAGGTGATGTTGCTACCTCTTCTAGGAGCACTCCTTGTGGCCCTCTTAGAAAGATGGATTGCCTATATAGCTCTGGTAGTTTCTACTTGCCTTTGTTTTCTTGGTCCATAATAGTTTGCCTTGTACAATGCATCTCCTCAAGTTGTCTTAAGAGCCTCCATCTCTAGGGACTTTTGCTAGATGTCCCTAATCAACTTCTTGTATTCTGCTTAAGGTGTGACATCATTGTTGTTGTCTATCTAGTCCAGCAGTGGGGGGTTCCTCATAGAGGTATTTTCCCTTGATTTTTCACAGCTGCTTGTTTTCACTGTTGGACCTAATTTTCTTTGTTCTCACATACTCCCTCAATTGATGATGCAGAGAATCAGCAATAAGAAATGATAGATAACCTGGTTCAAGGGTAAAAAGAGTCATTGCCTTGTGAAACATGCTATAGCTGTAAGGCCAACAATCACAATAGAAAGTTACCATGGGGTGTGTTCGCAGAGACTTCCCAATGCTCAAGTCAAAGTTGGTTGTAGGGAAAATAGAAGTAGGTAGTATACAGGGAATATGAACAGTAGACTGTGCAGAAAATATGAATGTGAGAACATAGAATAACAATAAATGGTGAGAGCCCAAATAAAGAAGCGAAAGAGATATTGCCTTGTAGGTGGGGTACTTGTCTTTCTATACCTAAGGTGGTATAGTCTGTCACTGCTAGGCGGTGACAATAATTGCTTTTCTGATTCAGTAAGAATCAGATAATAGCAACAGAGAAATAACAAGAGAAATTTAGAGAAGAATAGGAAAAGAGAGAACAGAGGAGAGAAGAGAACTGAGAGAAATTGAGAGAGAATTCAGATTGTTCTTCCAAAAATTCGATAATTCCCCTCCAAGAGTGCCTTGGAGAGTATATACACTCTTAGCAAGGGGGCTGCTGCAGCAGATCCACACCATTCAGGCAGTTGTAACAACTGCTTTTGTCCTATTCTGGCCCTTACCTGTGGGCCCTCCCTGGGCTAACTATCTGATCACAGAATTACAGCTAGGAAATGAAATAACAAAAATTACAGTAGCAAGAAATATCAGCAGTAAAATGAAATAAAAAATAACAGCAAGATGAAAAGAAGAATTCAAATTGGGTATCTCAGTCACAGCTTGTGACATAGTCGTAGTAGAAGCTTGTACTATTGGGAGTCTTCAACATAGATGCCTCTATCCTGGACGCAATAGGCATCATCCTTCATTACTATGCTTGGGATGAGACCTTAGTTACTTTATTATCATCTCAATATATTTTGGTGGTTATCCAAGGGTAAATGATCACCTTAATAGTTGCCTCAACATAAAAGTGGGCTCACGTGTTGTTGTGTGAAACAAAAATGTTGCTGACCTATGTGTGCTTGTTGACTTTCCTATAAGCATGCATGGAGTGTACTCCCCTTCCTCATGTTGGGCTATTGGTGACATACAATTTCTGGCCACATTAGATGCCCCCCTAATTCCCTTGTCAAGCTTTTGGATGTTGGAAGCACAATTAACTTGCTTGCTCCATGAATGGTGGTACTCATTTGAATGTGGAATGTCGTGGGAATATGCTGAAATGTTCACAACAACCCAGAAATATCTCCCGTTCATCTTTTTGATTCTCAAAAAGGGCATATTGATGCTTGTGGCACGCGCTAGCAACATCTAGGGAGCTTCCTCACCAAAAAAGCTCAAATGAATAATTTATTGCGTGTGTTTTTAGAGAGAGAGAGAGAGAAGGAAGAAGTTTCCCTCCTCAGTTCCAAGTCATGATGTCTTCCTCTGGGAAGTTCTTTCTTCTTTTTATGATTTGCATTAGCTTTTTTGTATATAGTTATTGCCATAGTGTTACTATTTTTCCATTTCTGTACAGTATCTTCAGTTACTTTTGGTTTTTTGGTGTGTCTCTGTGATTGGTGATGGAGTTGTATGCAGTGATCAGTAAGGGTGCCATGGTGTTTTCAGTTTTATGACCATCAGCGTCACTCTTCTTTTCAATTCGTTATTTTAAATTGTGGAGCAGTGGTACCCTGGTACCACTTCCACAGCCTTGGTCCACGTCCAAGTATCTCTATTAAGTTTGTTCTTTTTGCAAATTTTTGGACTGTTTGGCTTAAGCACAGAACTTTTGGGAAATGATTCCAGTGTGGCACTCACTTGGAACAGTTTTTTTCTTGACCAATCCAAAGTGGTAAAAAATCTAGCTGACAGACTAGTTCAGCTAGTTCAACTGAATTTATAAAAATAGATGTGTTGTATTTTCTCTACATATATATTTAAATGGTATGTAAAAACACAAGCAAAGTTGTGGTGTAGTGGTACTGCTAGCCTTGGACCACTTCCACAGCCTTGGTCCAAGTCTCTCTAGCATACTTTTGTTTCCAACTTTTGGAAAATGTTTCGGTGAATATGGCACTCACTTGGCTTCAATGATCCAAAGTTGTCAACCTAACTAGCCGAAGGGCCAATCCCCAATTAAACTGGTTTAACTAGAGTCCAATCCAGTTCTGATTACTATCTTAGCGACTTATGAACTTCCCTTGTTCTTTATATTGGCCCTGTTTATTGCTTTTACTTGATGAACTATTCAATACTGCTTCTATCAAATATAAGGTGTTAGCTTCAATTCGTTAGCTTAATCTTGCAAGAATGCAAGTTGTTTTAGCTTGTGAATTTTTGGATGATATCTTGGAAAATGTTTTGGACTTGGAAATAACATGGTTAAATCTTTGTCAAGAATTTGGATGCTGATGCTTAAAACTGTAGATTAAAAAACCGTGTTCTCTGCCAACACACAAGGGTGGAACAGTCCAGTTTGTGACTGAATCTGTTCTTTGGCCTTAATAAGTTGATAATTGATGTCCACCTTCTGAGTAATTTGATAATTGAAAACGTCAGATCTTTCAACGTGCGTTGTAGATACAGGTCACACAAGCAATATATCCACTTCGTGGGATTAAGGCTTGGTGGTGTTATTGTTGTCGTCCATCTTCCGAGTACATGACTGATATTGTTGTGCAGGGCAAATGCACAGCAACCAAAACTCTTTGTTGGGATGATCCTGATTCTCATCTTTGCTGAAGCACTGGCCCTCTATGGCCTCATTGTCGGTATCATATTGTCTTCCCGTGCTGGCCAATCCAAAGCCGACTGAAAATGGAGTTCCCTACAACCCTTGTATTACTTAAAATGTTATTCTATTTGGAAAGGCGAGGGGAAAAAGAAAAGGTTTCAGATTTTTTTAGGACACATTGGCACTTGCAGGGACCATCAAATTCTTGAGTGTGAAGGGTATTGGCGCCAAATGCATTCATCTTGTGGCTGCTATCTGGGCTGTTTGTAGAGTAGATTGGGTGTCTGTGTAGTAGAATAAGAGGCTCCTTAAGCTCTCGAGTGATTCTGTCCATTGAAAGTACTCATCCATTAAATTTCAGATCAGTGTGGAGACTGCAGGCGTATTTTGGAACTAATGTGTTTTGTCACGTTTGGCTTATCTAATCTGGGTTCTGCTAATATTGTCATAATGCTATTTCTGATCATTTCTGGCCAATATTTGTGAACTATACTATTGGGATCCAATCAAAGTTCCTTCGTTAAAGGGGAACTTCGTCCTCCTAATCTGTGCTCTGGTCTTAATGTAAAGTATAACTGTCTTACTAATCATTTGAAACTCGATATATATGTATATATACCGGAAATACCCAGACACCACAGTTCATTAAGATATTGTGTTATACATTTATATTATAATATAATTTTGATAATAATTTCCATAAAGGCCATGGTATTATTTTAACCCTTACCTGGTGGCTTCTAGCAACATAGTATTCTTACTCTATTATAATTCTATAATAATAATATACTATTCCATCTAATGTAACCTCTTATTACCTGATAACCGTAATCCCCCAAAATTGTCTCCCAGACAAACGTGTACCGTGTTAAGTGGGCTCCCCCTTTTATTGAATTAACATTTTTCGTCCACCTGCATGCCTTGGATGTTGATTTGCATCTTTTTTTCGAATTTGAGCGAAAACCAAAGTTGAATTATAGAATAATGTGTATTCAGGTCTAAATATAAGGGGTTGAAACAGCTTTTTACCCTTTCATGCTGTTTTTCTTCTCTTGATTTTTAAATAACAAACCATGTCCACAAGAGAACTAATTGAGAGAAATTTTAAGCCCTCTTTTATAGTGTTATCCATGGTAAGCAAAAACTCAACAAGGTTTTACTTTCCCCCCCCCCCCCCCCCCCAAAAAAAATAATAATAATAAATCAAGGTTTTCTTCTCACTAATTCAAGATATATGAATTTAGAAGTTCAAAAGTGTATTTAAATGGTGCCCTCGCAAACACACTTAAAAAATAATGATTTGATTTTAAGAGAAGACTTCACGAAGTTAAACCAGATGAGTTAAGGGGCATATTTTTCTTAAAATTACAACAAAATATTTTTTAAATTAATTAAGAAATATTAAAGAGTGGAAAGAAAGAAACTATAATTTCATTCTTAAGAAAAAAAAAAAAATAGCCTTTTATTCCTATTCCTTGAGAATGGCCTCATTCTTCAATATCTGATAATATATTATTTCATTCCAAGTCTCTACTGAGATGGTCGACATCATGGGGAGTTGTTGGGCTTTTACCTGCCTATACTTCTGGAAACATAGGTTGCCTGCAAATCAAGTAGCATGTCAAGGATGACTTGGGTGACTCTCATTTTTGACGCCATCTTGTTTATTATGTCACACCTTAATTTTTGACTTGGGTTCATTGGTACATTTTTTCACCTTTTTTTTTATTTTTATTTTTCCCCTCAAATCACCAATTAAAGTCACTTTTCTCCTCTCAAGAGCAAGTTTGATATTTTTAATTAATTTTTAACAATAAGATTATGTATAATTGTTTGAGATTAATTTGGATATTGTTGTCAATTTTTTTGGTACGTAAATGTATTTTTTTTAGTTAAAAATAATGTTAAAAGGGTTTTTGATAATAAAAAAAAATTAAATATCTGAAATTATAAATTTTAAAAAGTTTATTGAATTTGATGTTATTAGTTAAGCTAAGAATACTTCACAATGAATGTACCTAACAAACACTGGATTGGATGTTGGTTTCAACTTCAAAGGATAAGAATACTTTTGTCAAGTCTCCATCCACACAACACCCATTTCTTGCTCATTGGTAACGTGTCTTTCTTTGCCCTAATTATTGTTTGTGCCTTGTTCATGTCACTGAAATGACATAAATGTATAGTGATTTTTTTTTTAAAAAAATAAAAAAGATGAAGCGAAATATGATTAAAATTATAATAAAAAAATATAATGAATATTCTCAAGAAAAGAGCCTTTGCCTTTGGAAACTAAAGCAGGATGACACGTACGTAATTGGCAATCTAACTTTAGGTGCTTTGGCAACCCACTTTCTTATCTCTTTGGAGTATTAATTGCTGCTTCTTTTCCCTATCTTTCGCTTCAAATTAACTAACTGCACATCAACATGCCAATAATAATGAAAGTAACCCACTCCTTTGATTTTTATACTCATTAACTACTATAAATAAATTATCTTCTATCCAGTTGTTTATTAATATTCAAGAAGACGACATGACATGACATGACATGACATGACATCTCTAATAGTTATTATTAATTAATAAAAATTAATTAAGCCTATATATATGATCACTTCTTAGTGTACGTATATTAAGTATAAGATTATATATGGAACAAACATCTCTAATATATATTAACTCAGATAAAACCATGCAATGGCGCATGCCCATATATATATATAAAATATGCACTTGTATGCTCACTTTCTTTCTTTCTTTCTTTCTTTATTTGGCTTTTTAGGATTGAGGTGGCCACTGGAGGATGAAATGGGTGTCATTTTTGTGTGGGTCTAGAAGAGTAGAGGGGCACCTCATGCATCCATGATCAGCCAAAGATGGATGGATCGATGTGGCTTACACAATGATCAACTAACTTTCTAATACCAACTATACAAGCGTAGTGCGATCCCAGCACCATTAATTGTCATCGATCTTACAACTAATTGCAGGAGGGACAATTAAGAAGATATATCAACACACACAATCAATGGCTTGCACTGAAAAAATTAGGTCATCCTCTCTAATTAATTAAAGTGCACTTTAATTTACTTAAAACATATATCTATCTATCTATCTATCTATATAGTTAGTTTCTTGAGGCCAATTAATATAACGTCCCAAGTTGGTAGAATTTTTTTGATTGTGACTGTTATTCCGTGATGCCGACGTAGATGTATACAACAAAATAAGTAGTGATATAATTATGTTCTTTATTAGGAAAGGATCAGATCGATCATACCTCATCAGTTCATCACTAGCTAGCTACTAGCTACCTTGTTCATCATCATCATCATGTTTGTCCATTAATTAATTAATATATTATTATTATTGTCACATACTTTATCATCAGCTTACAAATATTAAGATATCAAACAAAATTAATGGATATATATATATATAGCTTGCAGATGGATAAAACCTGATCAAGAAATTAGGTCACCTGCACTTTTTCCCTTTATTATCCCCCCCCCCCCCCCCCCAGCTTGTTGGGTAACCTAAATTAATTAGGGTACATTCTCATGATTATTCAGTATGTCAGCTGTAATTGGGTCGTTCATTTTTTTAATAAAAAGTGACAAACAATAGGTAGTTCTGGTTTAAAAAATAAAAAAAGAAAAAGTCATAGAGACCTAAAATTGTACTTTTTAATAAAAAAAAAGTGTAAATAAAAAATTAGTAAGGAAACATATGGTAGAGTTAAGATAACTAAAAGGAGAGGAAAGGAAAAGAAAACAAAACTAAACTTGACACAATATATATAGTAATTTAATGGTACGAGAGCTTAAAATTATTGATTTACTAGGGTTTAAAATTTTGAGTTAGTTAAATATTTAGTTCAACTAAGGTTTGAATAGTCTCAAATTATGTAGGAAATTCATAAATTTGAGTAACAATAACATGATAACATGGAGTAAAGTACAGCATGCAATTATGGAGTTTGATACTAATAAAAAAATATTATTTATATTGACCACTCAATTATTCAAAAATTGAGAAATTAATATAAGTTTTAAATTAAACATTATAATTTAATAAAATATGAACTCGCAATTAGTGCACCCAAGAAAACACTAACAAGTAGAGCCAAATAAAACTGTTAGGATAGCTACTACAATAGGGCAGCAAGCAGCAGATCTCAACGCCATCATCATTATACATCCGCGATATGGTAAGCGTCACAGTTACTAAATTGCCCTAACGAAAACCAACAAACAGTACACTTCCCAGACAGAAAGACTAGACCAAATTATGTTCACAACTAGAATATAAAGAGGGCAGGGGGGGGGGGGGGGGGGGTGTTGTCGCTTGGCGTTTCAGAAAAGTTAGGGGTAGAAATGTAATTGACGGAAATCAGGGAGGTGCGTGGAAAGGTGCACCGTATTCGTAAGCTCCACGGCTACGTCTAACCCAACGATTCGGTGCAAACAGTGCATGGCCTTTTGTCAGATATACTCGGCCCCGCAAGCCCAAGTGGGCCCCTCCCTTCCTCCGGAATAACCGCTAATCATCAGATCCCATCAGATCAGATCAGACGTCTAGAACCAGCCATGTGATGCTATCTTCGCCTTAGATTCCTCTCATCCGGCGCCACCTCACGGGGGAGTACATGCCCATGCCGGTGCCGCTGCCTCCCACTCTATGATCATTAGCTTTAAGTATTCATTCACGGGAATCATACTCCCCTTTCTCTCTCTAGCGACCGTTTCTCCTCCTAATTTACCAAATCACCCTCCACCTCCAGCAGTGCGTCACCATTTACGTGTGTTTTTGGATGTGGTTGGTTTCCATTCAAAACGAAAATTTTCAAAGCAATTAAGTGTCAGAATTCATATTGCACTCACTCTCTACTAAGGGTGCGTTTGGTTTGATTGTAACGGTGAAGTTTGAGTGAAAAAAATAAATTTTAAGAAATTGAATTACAAAAAAAATGAATTCTTAAAAATTAAACTGTTTGATTGATATAATTTTTTACCTAAAAATGATATTATTTTCCATCTTTTAGTGTTTGATTGGTAATATTTTTCATAAAATTTAATTATTTTCTTGACATTTCGTATTTGATAGTCATTATTTTTCATGAAAAATGATACATTTTTTATAGAATTCAATGATAAAAATGTATTAAAAAATATTAAATCTTATACAAGAAAATTAAAATAATAATGTATTTTAAATTAATTAAATTATTTTCTCAAAAAATGAAACTACAAAATTAATCTTTTTTTTGTTTTCCAAAGAAATAATTTATATATAATTTTTGACATATTCACTTTTTATATATTTATATTTATTAATTATTAAATTTTGACATATTCACTTTTTATACATATATTTATATTTATCAAATAACCTCCCCAACCTCTTAGCCTGTCCGTCTTGTTCATCTCAGCGACCGCACACCTGCACTTTTTAATTGTTAAGAAAATTTCATCACCTCCCCTTAAAGAATTTAATTTTAATGATTTAAAAAAAATATTCTCACGTGACCATTATAAAGAAAATGATTTATCTGAAAAAGAATGATTGTCAAATAATGCACAAATTAAAAATTTGGTAGAAAATTTATTTTTTTCATGAAAAAAATTGATTATCAAATAGGCCCTACGAATAGAATCAAATAAATCCATATATATTTCAACTTTGGTATATAGTCAGTCAGTCGCGGCTTCTTTTGTTGAGTTTCTACTAAGAGGTTTGAAACTGAAAAAATATAATTACCATTCTATCCTATCATTATAAGATTATTATTATAATAATTACATTAAATAAAATTCGCAAGATTAAACCCACCCAATTTGCTGGTGAAGCGACATAATAATAATAATAATAATCAATTATAAAGCCAGCTTAAATTTTGGTTTTGTTTTGTTTTGTTGTAGAAAAAGACTTGTTCGCACGTGCGAGAACACGCCTATTGAGTGAATGACACATGAATGTTTGAATCTCTTCTCTTGTTCCAAGTTGGCTTCCCCAATCCCCAAGCAAGCAAGCAAGCAAAGCCCCACCTTTGGAGTCACCGAGCTAGAGTCATTGAGATTGATTTCTTCATAGTACTACAGCCTATCCAGCGCCTACTTTTAATTTTCAAAATAACTTAGATACTTTTGGACTTCTTTGCTCCTTACAATAATAACTTTTCTTACGTTACGATTACTTAATTTCCCGATTTGACATCGTCCTTTGACCTATTCATTTTATTATTATTTTTTATATTTAAACCTAATTGAAAATATTTTATTGTTAGAAACAATTAACTTTTTATCATATCAAAACAATTCCTAAAGCAATTCCTAAAAGCAAAGTTTAGTAAAAGAGAAAGCGGACACTAAAAAAGTAATGAATGTCAGTTATTATCGAAAAAAATACAAAGACAAAATCAACGGAAAAGACGTACCTAGCTAGTTGCGTCGTTTGCACGTGACGACGTGCCCAAACAAATGAAGAAGCTGAGTCTACCTTCGCTCCACCGCTGGTCAATGGCAATGCTACCTTATAATGGGCTCCGCCTGCCCAGCCAATCCAAATCATGTCTTTAGTCTTTTCGATCTTTATTCTCGAGTCTACAAAATTTATATTTATATATTATCATTAATTTATTATGAACATAAAACATATTTATTGTAAATCTCTATACAAACGTATAATAATATATAAATGATAAGAATTTCATATTTTTGGATTTATATATATATATATGATCATCATTCATTGGCTTTAATTAGCTCGGGAATACTCATGTTATATATAATTATTATTACAATAATTTTATGATAGTAATAATTTATAAACAAGTACGTAGCTTCATAAAAAGATAAATACGTGACCTTTTCTTTATTTGCATAGCAAAATTCAACAAACACATGATTTGAATCATAATTTATAAATCAGTCAAATCAACAAAAGCAATAATTTTTTCAAATTGTGATTTAAACACTTAAATTTAATATTTTTATTAATAATTTATATTGATATTTTGTATTTTCATAATACAATATGAAATTTCGATACATAATATCTATAAAAATATCTGAGTGTATAAATAATATTTTATTTAAAAAAAAAAAAATCTCATGTCAACCAAGTGACTTCCCCCTCTTTTGACTTGAGAAAAAATAAAAAAAATCTGCAATCTCCTATTTCTTTTGACTTGGAATTAAAATATATAAGTTTTTTTTTTTTATATGTGTTGTTTAAATACAATATAACCTTTGAATTTAGATGAATATAACACCAAATGGAACAACGGGTGCTTTAAATATATAAATTTATAAACTTTTCAACTTAATTCAAGTTAAAAAATATGAATTTAAGTTAAATATTTCAATATATGGTGACGAATAATTATAAGTCAATTAAATTTAATAATTTATTATATATGATGATATAATGAAATTTATTTATTTATTATTTATGGCACCGGCACCGCGCCTCAGTCCCAATGTAACATTGGTCGCTGCCACTATAGGCATGGGGACTAGCCTATAGCAGCACCGCTCACTGGTCTGTATCTTGTGAATTAAAAACAACCCAACCCAACCCAACCCAACCCAGTTTGACTGAGAGAAGAAGGAAGGGGGGTGTGTGTGGCGTTGAAATTAAGCGCTTTTTTTTATTGATTTTGATTGGCTGATTATGTTAGGCAGATTCCCTGCACACAGCATTCATTTGCGAGAGAGAGAATATATATATATATATATATCAAACTCAAACAAGCAAACCGGGATAAAACGGTCATTTGGAATTTTGAGAAGACACGCGATTTTACGGAAGCTATTCCGTGTGACCCTATCCGAGTAACACGTGACCTGCCTGCTTCACCATCACCGAGGAGGAGGGCTGATTATACTACATCAAACAAGTTATTATTATAATAATAAATATATTTTTATTTTATTATTATTATATATACATATAAATAAAAGAGTTTTCCAAACTCTAATTAAATTTGGTGAGGGGCTTGAAAATAATAATAAATCTAAAATGTAGAGCGAGAAAAACGTGGCAAAATCAGGGCTCTCCAAATTGAAATCTCACACAATCAGGGGAAGCTTCCCAGTGGTTTCGTGGTCACCACATGGATCGTCATCTCATACGAAATAACGCTCTGAGGTCGCCACGCCACCGACGCCCCCCACCCCCACCCAAAGTTGAAGTTGCCTCCGCAATAAACATTAATTTTTATTTGATTTTGTGTACCTAATTTAATTTCTTATTTACAAGACAGATTTTTTTGTGAGTTTATATATTATCCTTTTTACAATCAAATTTGACCACACGGTAGAGTTTATTGTCATGTCTTACTTTTTTAAAATTTTAAATTATTTTTCCGTTGTTTGAATTTTGAAAACCTTAACACTAATCTGAACTGCCGGAAGAAAAGGGAAAACACAGTAAAAAACATACAAAACAAGTTTTAACAGTCAATTTAAACCTTTATTTTATATAAATTGATTGGGCAATGAATATCTATATATCTATCTAATATATATATATTGCCAACTAAGATAGGATTTATCTAATAATAATAAAAAATATATATATATTGGGTGACCCCTGCCTCATATTATCATTTATAAATATATATATATATTTTGCAGTCAAATTAATTAGCTGCATAATTGAGGTCTCGTTCTAAGGACTTGGGTTGATTGATTGATTGCCGACCAACAAATCTAATGTTTCAACGTCTCCAACTTTTGCGAGACTTGGTGATTATCCATCCCTAGCTAGTAGCCAATCCCGTTGTATTATTCAGTACTATCACCGCTTTCAAAACCATTCACCACCTACCAGTCGTTGGGATAATAGCAATCATGTGAGTAAAATTCCGAGTAAATTAAATGAAGCCTGGCTAGTAGCCAATCCCGTTGTATTATATTGGGATAATAGCCCCACTCTTTATGGACTAAATTTAGTCCAAAATGCCGGCCGATTAGGCCTAAAGCTTAGTACGTTCAGTTTAGCTTGTCAGACAAATTTATATATCGTTGAAATTCGAGTTCAAATTACGAAATCAAGCAAGCTCTTAACAATATACTCAATGAGTTTCCAATAATGTTTCAAACTCGCTGGCCTAATCGATCAACTTGTGGGTCAAACTATTCAGCTCGCATAATAACATTGTTGCTAAATAACTGGAGGCAGGGATCCACCTATTTTATCTGATGCAAACCGGATCCTTGGTAATACGAAGCCCCATTCCCATTTGTGTGAAATTGATAAAAGTATCTTGTCTCCATGATGTCATTCTTCTACTTTTGTATTTTATGCAATTGAAAACACCCTTCACTATAAATATGGGTAAAAAAAACACCATTTTAAGGAGAGAGAACAAGGAAAATAACATACTGTTACTCTGTTAGAATATCCAGAGGGTAGTCGTGGAGTAGGCACTGTTCTGACCGAACCATGTAAAAATTCCCTGTGTCTGTTCTATTTTATTCTTCTTCTTTGTATTTCGACTTATTTACGCATTGTAGGCCTACAAATCATGGTCGACTAATTTTGAATATCGACAATAACAAAATCTAATACCTCATAAGCAGTGTTCTAAAATACACTAAGTGTTAGTTGGGCATTATAGAGGGCCTAGTGCCTAGAAAAAATGTGTGTGTGTGTGTTTTTTAATTTTAACATTTTGATGTAAATTAAAATGTACAAATTTGTTTGCTTACCGATTAGCGAGAATTGAACAACAATTTAATTTTTCTTTTTTTTTTCTAAGTATTGTAACTTGCTACTTGACAAAGAAGAAGTTGGCTTGCTGGTTGCAACAAGAGCAAACATCAATGAACAAGGATGAAGATGGTGCAACAAGCAACAAGGAGGAAGATAACCATTCTTATCAGGGGAAGAAGAGCGAGAATTGACTGGGGAAAACAACTTGATCGACAGAGAGAGAGAGAGAGAAACGACGAGATTGGCAGCAAGAAAGACAAAGACGACAAGATCAATGGCGACAAGTCTAACCAGAGAATAAACAGAAAAGCGAAAGAGAAGGGGAAACATGCGAGAGACATAGAGTAACGACAAGAGAGAGAGAGGGGGAAACTGAAACATAATCGGCCCAAGCTACGTGCAACCTAAGCAGGTAAGCGGCCCGATTGATCGAGCTTGACGCCTAAAGGTGTCGACTAGGGCTTAATTGCAGCGACCACCTTAGTCGCCTTTTAGAATACTGCTTATAAGAAAAACTCATAATAGCAATAATCTCTCAATTTTTTGTATTTCTACTTCAATCTTGCTCTATCTCTTGCTTCCTCGTTACATTATTTTCTTTCAATTAATCAAACAATTCAAACATTTGCCTTGTATAATCCATTCTTTAATAATTTTTAAACACTAATCCACTCTGTAAAGTCTTAATAAATATATTGGTAGTCAAATTTTTTACATTATTAATAATAATATTATCTTAAATAACAAGTTAGATGGCGATATTTTATTTGAAATAGTAAATTTGAGCAGATGAAATATAATATATATTTTACCCTGAATAAAGGCCAAGATATTTTACCTACTCAGTCACAATTTCAAGTTAAATATTAATATTATTTGAATGTACATTAAGTAAAATAATAATTTACAAATCACGCAATTTAAGCATAGCCTCATTGTTAAAATATATTGCTGTAATAACCTTATATACATTCAGGTTACCTTTTTAAGAGTATGCAAATCAAATAATATTAAATGCATGAATGCTTTTGCCAACACCGTATTTAGTAATTTTATTATTAAAAATATTATTTGATTATGAATCAAACACACACACACACAATAATAATAATAATAATAATAATACTAAAAAGTAAAAAAAAGAAAAAGAAAAACAGTTTTGGAAATACCAAAATTTGGTCTGGCGTGAGTGATTACTGATTCCCAGAGGCAGAGGCCCTGAATGTAATTTTAGCAACATAAGCAATAATTTTGTGGAAAACTGGGAACCTGGCTGGGAGTGATCAAAGTGTAATTAAGCCTAAAAAGAGCAATGGGGAAAAAGCATGGAGGAGAATCACACCGAAATGCGGGCCCACGCATTCAAGCCACGCGGCAACCCGGCGCTGATTTCACCTCCCCCGCAAGAATCTCACAAGTCATAAGTCACCACCACCCAAACCAAGAAAGAAAGAAAGAAAGAAGGAAAGAAAATTAATCTCCAAACTCAAAAATATTAAAATACCAAAAAACACCAGAAATTGGGATAAGATTTTCCGTTCGGCCCATAAAAGTAAAAGGACTGGGCCCGGGTCCAATCTCGCCCCCCCCCCCCCCCGCCTCCCCACCCCCTATATAAAGGCCTTCCGCGTTCATGCAATTCTCGCCCAGTCCCTCATTTGTGGCGCTTTCTTTTAACAGATACTGGTATACCCAGCCCCTGCACTTACTCCGTTCCTTTTCTTTCCGCCGCCGTTAGGTTTCCGTCTTCGTTCCCATTTTCTATTTTCTTGCCGTTTCTTGCGAGTTTTGTAGGCCCTCCTCACCCTGGTGGGACTCGTTTTTGGGTGTTAATTTGTTCGCTGTCGGTGTTGTTTTCCATAAGTTCTGAATGGTGGGATTCGTGTTCCGTGTTTAGATTCGCATTGAGTTATTGCTGTTCTCGATTTCTTTTCTTCTCTCTCTCTTAGATCTTTTCTTCTTCTGAGAGCTCGGCGTGGGGATTGTGGTGTTTCGTCGGGGTGAGTTAGGGTTTGGTTCTTGTTTCTCAGATCCCTTCTGCTTCGTTTGAGGGGGTGGCCGGGGCCTTGGCCTCGGCGGCTTTCAAAGCCCCCACCTTTACAACAGAATCCACAAATCTGATTCTTTAATTCTTTTCGACTCGGAAAACAGATCGGGGAAGAGATGCCGGCCCTGGGATGTTGCGTAGACGCCGCTGTGGCTCCTCCTCCCGGCTACGCCTTCGCCCGGGATAGCTCTCTTCCCGCGCCGGACCTATTTTCCGGCGTACCTCTGCCGACAACCACAGCCACCATTGATACCACCACCCATTGGTCTCCCTCCCTGTCCGCTAGTCTGTACAAGATTGACGGATGGGGGGCTCCGTACTTCTCCGTCAACTCCTCCGGCAACATCTCTGTTAAGCCCTATGGCGCAGGCTCGCTGAGCCACCAAGAAATCGATCTCTTGAAGATTGTGAAGAAGGCGTCCGAGCCGAAATCCTCCGGCGGCCTTGGCTTGCAGCTGCCGCTCATCGTCCGGTTACCGGACGTGCTCAAGAACCGGTTGGAGTCTCTCCAATCCGCCTTTGATTTCGCTGTTCAATCTCAGGGCTACGAATCGCATTACCAAGGTGTTTATCCTGTGAAATGCAATCAAGACCGGTTTGTGGTCGAGGACATAGTGCGATTCGGGTCGCCCTTCCGGTTCGGGCTAGAGGCCGGGTCCAAACCGGAGCTCCTCCTCGCCATGAGCTGTCTCTGCAAGGGAAGCGCCGAGGCTTTGCTGATCTGCAACGGCTTCAAGGATGCCGAGTACATTTCGCTTGCTTTGGTCGCAAGAAAGCTGGCCTTGAACACAGTGATTGTGCTTGAGCAAGAGGAAGAGATCGATCTGGTGATTAACCTGAGCCAGAAGCTCGCCGTTCGGCCCGTGATTGGTGTCCGAGCGAAACTGAGGACGAAGCATTCCGGCCATTTCGGATCCACTTCAGGCGAGAAAGGAAAGTTTGGACTGACAACGACCCAGATTTTGCGTGTGGTGAGGAAGCTGGAACACTCTGGAATGTTAGATTGCTTACAGTTGCTGCATTTCCATATCGGATCTCAAATCCCTTCGACAGCGTTGCTAGAGGACGGCGTTGGTGAGGCCGCCCAGATCTACTGCGAATTGGTCCGCCTTGGGGCCTCAATGAAAGTCATTGATATCGGAGGTGGGCTGGGGATCGATTACGACGGCTCAAGATCGGCTGATTCTGACATCTCCGTCAGCTACGGCCTGGAAGAGTATGCTGCTGCCGTCGTTCAAGCCGTCCGCGTCGTTTGCGACCGGAAGTCTGTGAAGCATCCTGTGATTTGCAGCGAAAGCGGCCGAGCAATCGTTTCCCATCACTCGATTTTGATCTTTGAGGCTGTGTCCGCTAGCGTGCATGATGCGCCTGCTATGAATTCCCTCAGCCTTCAGTACTTCGTGGATGGCCTTCCCGAGGAGGCGCGCACTGATTATGGGAATTTGTCTGTCGCGGCCATTCGTGGAGACTACGAGACCTGCTTGCTCTACGCCGATCAGCTTAAGCAGAGATGTGTCGAGCAATTCAAGGAAGGATCTCTAGGTATCGAACAGCTCGCTGCCGTTGATGGCCTGTGTGACTTGGTCTCAAAGGCGATCGGTGCGGCGGATCCGGTTCGCACATACCATGTTAATCTGTCAGTTTTCACTTCCATTCCCGATTTCTGGGGAATTGGACAGCTGTTCCCAATCGTCCCGATTCACAGGCTTGATCAACGTCCGGGAGTAAGAGGCGTATTGTCCGATTTGACCTGTGACAGTGACGGGAAAATCAACAAATTCATCGGCGGCGAGTCAAGCTTGCCGCTTCACGAGTTGGAAGAAGGCGGCGGTATCTCTGGTGGTGGCCGTTACTATTTGGGGATGTTCCTGGGCGGGGCTTATGAGGAGGCGCTCGGAGGAGTCCACAACCTCTTCGGCGGCCCAAGCGTGGTGCGCGTGTTGCAGAGCGATGGCCCCCACAGCTTCGCGGTGACACGTGCCGTGCCTGGGCCGTCGTGCGGGGACGTGCTCCGGGTGATGCAGCACGAGCCCGAGCTCATGTTCGAGACGCTCAAGCACCGGGCCGAGGAGTTCGTGCACGACGATGGCGGCAGCTTCGCCTACGCGTCGCTCGCCAGCGGCCTTGCCGGCTCCTTCCACAACATGCCTTATCTTGTCGCCGGTTCGTCCTGCGGCTACACTGCCGCCAACGGTGGCAATCCCTACTACTATTGCAGCGATGAAAACTATGGCGCCGTTGGCGATTCTGCCGCAGCTGGGGAGGACGAGCAATGGACCTACTGCTGTGCTTGAGACTGGTCTAAGGATTTCCGCCGGTTGAGGAGGTTGTAAGCCGTGGAGGTCGTCTGTTTTTCAGTTAATTGATTTCCTTTCGTCTTTGAATCTAGTTTTATTTCCCTGAATTCCTGATGAACAAGATGCAATGCAAGCAAACAGCATGCTCTGTCTTCTGCATTCTGAGATTTTGAGTTGAATATTTCTGAAGCATGTAAAGTTGGGCACCAATTTCTCCTTTTTTTAATTGTTAGATCTTTAGTTGTTATTTTTGCGTTGCCTTGTGCCTGCTGTGGTTCTAGCATTGTTTTTGTTCAGCCTGGCCATAATGGAATATGGTTGTAGAGATATGCTTAATTGGCGAGTTCTTCTGTGAGCTCGCTCGAGTCGAGTCTCCGTATGGTCGGTCAGTCAGTGGCGTGATCCTGGGTTAGGACCTCGTGTTTTGGTTTTTTGTGTGGTAAAAAAAGGGCAATGGTTATTGAGGGTCAAGCTTCTTTTGGTTGAATGGATCCTGCAAGATGCCAATATGGCCTTGCTGTTGTGGGGTCTGTGGTGTTATCTCTATCTAGTTGTGGTCTCTTCCCTTGGTCAAATGTGCGATTCTTTGGACCGTGAAAGGGGGCTTTCAAGATCCAACAACTAGAGAAACCGCGTAAACTGGGCGTAGCAATTATTTTCGGGACACGAATGTGGTTGGAATGATCACGAAATTGGACGATTTCTAGTTTCATCAGTGGAACTATTTAAAAGTTTTTGGGTAAGCACTAGAACTCGTAGTGTCACCATGTTGATGATAGATGTTGACTGCTGGTGTTTTTTTCAAAAAGATCAAATCTCTTTAATCTCGAGCAACAATTTTATTTTTCAGTTGTAAGTTGCTTTTGCTGTACATGCTTGACGCGTGCGCGAGATACTTAATAGTAGTGGAAATGTGTTGGCCATAGCCACAGGTTTGTGTGTATAATTTATATATATATATATATATATATTGTGAAAGCCTCAAATGCAATTTGTGGTGGAAGATAGGAGAAGGGCAAGAATGAGACCATCTAAAAAGAGACTGGTTGGTTGCTATCAACTGTGAGAATACAATAATAATAGTAATAGTCCTGATGGTTGATAATCATGGTGAGTTGAATTAATACTGCTTGGTTTGTTGCACTGGCTATGTTATTAGGACTTTTAGAATTGGATTTTAAATGCATGCTGGATTTGAACCGCGTTTGTTAAAAGCTGACTTCTTCTTCATCCATCTGCTGGATTGAGACGCATGACAAAATACAATAATAATAGTAATAGTCCTGATGGTTGATAATCATGGTAAGTTGAATTAATACTGCTTGGTTTGTGTTGCACTGGCTATGTTATTAGGACTTTTAGAATTGGATTCTAAATGCATGCTGGATTGAACCGCGTTTGTTAAAAGCTGACTTCTTCTTCATCCATCCATCTGTTGGGTTACACCCTATTTGGAGAATTGTGGGAGAGTGTGTAGCATAATAATAGTAATTCATTTTTTAAAATTTTATTTTAAAATCAACAAAGTTAAGAGATAAATTTTTGTATTTTGATAGTTTATTGAATAGGATGGACACGTGCAATTTAGAGAATCAGGGAGGCAAAGAGGTAACGCCCGTCCAAGTAACGCCCGTTTCTGATTCATTCTCTCTCTCTCTCTCTCTCTCTCTCTCTCGTGGCTAGGGTTTTTCGGGCTGAGGGCGGCAGAAAATTTGGAATTAAAGTATGGGGTTTTCCCTAGTGGGCCTGAACCCTTCCTGAGGTCCTCGTGGGCTTGGGCTGGCC
Source organism: Diospyros lotus (assembly GCF_014633365.1). Classification (NCBI taxonomy): domain Eukaryota; kingdom Viridiplantae; phylum Streptophyta; class Magnoliopsida; order Ericales; family Ebenaceae; genus Diospyros; species Diospyros lotus. The sequence continues at coordinate 39,773,522 of NC_068338.1, read as the reverse complement.
CTTCTTGCTCGCCCTTTACCCTTTTTTTTTTTTTTATCTTTTCACTAAACTAATTTACTACCTTTTTTTTATACAGTGCTCCATTTGTTTTATGTAAAATGGGTAAAATATTTTACCTTTCTTTTTTTGGCAAGTCATTTTTGGTCTTGAAACCAAGACCGAATTTGTACTATTCTCATGAGAAATCCCACGTTTTCAGAAAAAAAAAAAAAAAAAAAAGTTGTCAATCTCTAATAAGCATCAACAGTGGAACGTAGGATAGCTTGTCACCGTGATTAGTGCCCTCACAAACATGGTTCAATCCTGCATTCAGAACCCAATTATAAGTCCTTAATATATGGCAATGGCATTGCAAAAACTAAGCACAATTCTTCTCATTCTTCTATAAGTGCATTCAAATTCCACAGATTGTTAGCCATCAGTACTACTGGGTCTCATACAGTTCACAATAGCCAGACTCTATAGATGCTCATCTCACTCGTTGCCATATTCTAACTTCTCCCCTCTTCACCACAAAATGTATCTGAGGCTTTCACAATATATATGTATGTATGTATGTATGTATGAATTTATAAGCCTAGAAACCTGTGGCCAACACATTTCTACCATGCCCCTCGCACAAGGAGGAACTTAAAAACTGAAAAATGTACCAAAGTGCTCATCAATGATCATCAACATGAAGTATTGCTTGTGCTTATCAAGTACTTGATTATGCCCAGCAAGTAAATGAATTAGAACTTCATCGTTTTACTTCATCCAATTTCGTGGTCATTTCAGCCACATTTGTGTCCAGAAAATAATTGGGAGACCAAGTTGACGCGGTTTCTTTAGTTGTTGGATCTTGAAAACGCCCCCTTCTATGGTCCAATGAATGGCACTTATTGACCAAGGACGGGGATAAAGACAGAGATAACTCCACAGACCTAATACCCCACAAGAAGGACAATGCCCTATTGCAGAATCCATTCACTGACCTTGCCAAGAAGCTTGACCTCAATCCACTTCCCTTTTTTAACGAAGGGGAGATCATAATACAAGCAGAAAGGAATGGACATCATGTTAAAAAGTTAAAAAGGGGGAAGGGCAATTGATGCCAAATTTAGAGTGTGCAAGAATATTCCAAATTGTCAACTCAAAATCTCAGAATGCAGAAGACAGAGCATGCTGTTTGCTTGCATTGCATCTTGTTCATCAGGAATTCAGGGAAATAAAACTAGATTCAAAGACGAAAGGAAATCAATTAACTGAAAAACAGACGACCTCCACGGCTTACAACCTCCTCAACCGGCGGAAATCCTTAGACCAGTCTCAAGCACAGCAGTAGGTCCATTGCTCGTCCTCCCCAGCTGCGGCAGAATCGCCAACGGCGCCATAGTTTTCATCGCTGCAATAGTAGTAGGGATTGCCACCGTTGGCGGCAGTGTAGCCGCAGGACGAACCGGCGACAAGGTAAGGCATGTTGTGGAAGGAGCGCCGGCAAGGCCGTTGGCGAGCGACGCGTAGGCGAAGCTGCCGCCATCGTCGTGCACGAACTCCTCGGCCCGGTGCTTGAGCATCTCGAACATGAGCTCGGGCTCGTGCTGCATCACCCGGAGCACGTCCCCGCACGACGGCCCAGGCACGGCACGTGTCACCGCGAAGCTGCGGGGGCCATCGCTCTGCAACACGCGCACTACGCTTGGGCCGCCGAAGAGGTTGTGGACTCCTCCGAGCGCCTCCTCATAAGCCCCGCCCAGGAACATCCCCAGATAGTACCGGCCACCACCGGAGATACCGCCGCCTTCTTCCAACTCGTGAAGCGGCCAGCTTGACTCGTCGCTGATGAATTTGTTGATTTTCCCGTCACTGTCACAGGTCAAATCGGACAATATGCCTCTTACTCCCGGACGTTGATCCAGCCTGTGAATTGAGACGTTCGGGAGCAGCTGTCCAATGCCCCAGACATCGGGAGTGGACTTGGACGCCATGCTGTTGAAGACGAGAAGTGATTAATGTATGTAACTGTGATGGTACGTAACATAGTATTGAGTTGACGTCATGTTATAATTTAATTTAATTGTATGTTATCATGTGATCAAATTTGTGAATATGTGACGGTGATGGTATATTAATAAATTTAAAAGTAATAGTTGAGTTTTTCTTGTGTCATGTATTTACAAAAGAAATATATAATAAAATACGATATGATTATAAGTATAGTAAATTGAATATATATAGTTTGGGCTATTGAATGGGCTCCACCTAAGATATATATATATTATTTATAATTCATGACTGACAAGTTTAATTAGCTATTGACAAGTTTAATTGTCCCAAAATTAATAATATAAATGAAATCTACCGTGTCAATGTGGTATACGTAGACTTGATCCCACACACCAATTGCCTTTTAGATCAAGTCACATAAGCCATCATTGACAATGAGTTGTTCAACACCCAAAGACCCTTTCCTCAATGCATCATTGATTGAGTTAATTAGTGTAGGGCAAGTAGGTTTTGCACCCTCCAAGAACAATGGCAACAAACAAATTTCTTGTGGTCGGTATGCATTTCATTGGCAAGGCCCTCCGTGACATATTAAATGCTATCATGGTAAGTGAGTCATATACCCAAAGACCCTTTCTTGAATCCCTCAATGTATCTTTGCTTGAGTTGAATGGTGCAGAGCAAGTAGATTTTACACTCTTCAAGAACAATTGCGACAAAACAAATTTTCTATAGTCGATGTGCACTTCCTTGGCAAGGCCTTCCATGACATATTAATTGCTGAGGGGATGAGGGAATTCATAGCCAACGCATCATACACCCAAAGACCTTTTCTTGAATTTCTTAATGCATCTTTGCTTGAGTTGATTAGGGTAAAGCAAGTGGGTCTTGCACTCTTAGACTCTCCAATAACAGTTGTGACACACAAATTCTTATAGTTTGTGTTTACTTCGTTGCCAACCACTTTCATAACATATTAACGACTAAGAGAATTTAGAACAATAACATCATATATTTTTTTAAACACAACTTAGCTTTATAAGCAAAAATTAAGTGATAAGAGATAATTGTTCGACTATTTTTTTTTTTTATAAGTCACTGAACGTTTCAAATTCTTATTATCAAAAATACTTTAAATTATCTAAACAACTTTTAAAATTTTATATTTATATCACTTCAAGATTTGAAGACCACTCCAAATTAGTTAGGCATAATTCCAAATTACTTGACCACTCCACCAACTGATGGAGAAAGATAAAGGAAGGGGTTTTGTCTCTAAGTTTTAAAAATGTTTAGATAATAGAAGTATTTATTGTAATGTATAAGATGAGAGATGATGAAATGAATATCGTTTATACTTGGTCTATCTAAGGCCAATTTTTGGGCCTTATTTTTAAGAAGGCCCAAGAGAAGTCAAGTCATGTGTCAATAGAAAGCCACTAAGGCTCTCAGGTCACTTCCTCTCTCTCTTCTTGTTCTTTTCTATCTCTTCCTCTCTCTTTTTTATTCTTTTCTAAAAATGTTTTCATAAATTATTATTTTTGTAAAATTCAATCATTTGATCTTAAATTCAACTATATTTAACGTAAAAACGATCTCAATCTATAAGAAGAAAAGTCTTTTAATTTCACCATGGTGCAGAACAAGTCGCACAATGTTGGGACAGCCCACGGGCTTTCCTGGTAGGCCCAATATCATACGAGGGGGGAAGTGCTGGATCCGGGTCGGGCGAGCCTATGCCAGGCCGCAGGGCCCAAGGCCCTCGGGCCGTCAACGGGTGAGTCGGTGGCTTTTGATAGAGCACGTGTCAGTCACCGAGATGGCGTGCACACTACGCACCGAAGCGCATCTTAGCCCTTCTCATCATCACATCACTCTCCCCTCTTCTTTCTTCTACGATCCTGTTTGTTTCGCGTACAAATACGAATCCTTCTTCCAACAATCTCTCTTGAGTTCGTTTCTTGTTCTCCAAGTCCAAGGGTTTGCATTTGGAGCCTCCGTAAGAGACCAGAGCTCTTGGTTCCTTCTCGTTTGTTTCTGACTTCGACGCTGTTGCCGTATGTTTAACTCCAAATCCCTCTAATCTCCTGCATATTTGATCTGTACCGATTATTAGATCAGGATTTTTTTCAATCCTTGTTCTTTCACCTGAATTAATTCCTTTGATTTCATATAATTTTGTTGGCTTCGGATCGTTTTAACGGCATGCTTTCTTATTAAATTATATGCTGGACAAATACTGGTAAACTACTTGACATTGTTATTGTGATTTCGTTTTATTTAAGGGTTTTTCCTTTCATTCAGGGAGCTGAGACAATTCGTTCCGTGCTGAGACCAGCGAAACAAGTTAAACATGGTGTGTTCTTCAGCTATTTTTTCCAATAATCTTTTATGGTTTTCTTTAATGCCAAAAAGGTATTTGTTGAATTCATTGTAGTGCGTCGGTTGATTTGAAAAGTATATCATTGGTTTCACTGGGGAATTTGTTTTTGTTATTTTGTTTTGGTTAGTGTTTTTGGGAGTGTCAGTCTGTAGATTGAGGACAAAATTTAGGCCGAACAGTGCTAGAAAGTGAGAAACCTTTTCCCCTGGGTTATTTTGTGGACATCAAATCAGTGCCGATTCAAGGTGGACGTTTAAGGAGAGGAAATTTTGGTATTTTACATGACTGGATGCAGTCTTGTTCTACTGTTTTCACCTAAGCTTCAGCGTGAAAATGTAATTTTCCATTTTAATTTGTCTGGCAATTTATTCTTTATCAGTGGCTACAGGCTGAATGTGATAGTTGTCCTTCACAAATATTGGAAACAAGCAGTTTGATTCATTTCCAAGTGAAAGGATAACTTCTTCTTCCTCTTAAAATCAACTATGTAATGAATTTTATTCCTAAAAATCAATTTAGTTCACTCTTTTTGATGGGTTTCATTTCTTGTTCAGAATGTTGTTATTTTTTCTTCAAAATGTTAAGAAATATTGTGGTTACCTGTGTCTGTATTACCAACCATACAGCTATTACTAGTCTTGAGTGTCATTAAATTTGCAGAATATGTTGTTCTTAGATGGTGGTTCTTTGCTAATATGATGATCTAAATTCACTGCATTGGTGAGGAGTTATAAAAAGTTGCAAACTGTCTAACAACAAAAAAACAGCAACAGTTGGTGTTGTTTTCAACTGTTTGTTTTGTCTTATTATTGTCACATTCACTTCATTGACTGAGATATTACAGTTTTACGATGGATATGGATATCATGGAACATCATTCGAGCAAACTTACAGATGTTACCCTGCGTCTTTTATTGATAAGGTAGAAATTCTTTCCCTCAGCATTTATGAGTTTACTTATGCTGCAGCTATTTGCCACAACTGTACTAATTAAAAAGTTATTGTGTTGTTTTTTCTTCTTGAATTATTTCATTTCACGTTATGTGCCCTCAACCAAGTTTGTGGTGTCCTTTACTAAATGTGAATATAAATCAGCTATGGCAGAATGGAAATTGTTGTCATATCGTATATGCTCCTTTATTTCTGACAAGGGCTTTAGGTCTTCCTTAAATTTAGGCAGTGAGGAAAGTCCCTGACCTCACTCCCACCCCCAAAGGTGGGTGGGTGGGGGAACTGTTATAATATTGTTTTTCTTTTTACTTATGCGTGACTCTGATTCTTTCTTTCTGTTAAATCCTGCAGCCACAGCTTGAAAACGGTGATAAAAGTAAGTTATCAAACTCTAGCCAGCTAACCTGTGTGTGTAATAGCCTTTTAACTGTCTCAAAATCTTTGCTTTATGTTGTTAACAGTTATAATGCCTCCCTCAGCCCTTGACCGCCTCGGTTAGTTGATTCATTCACTTTATCAACTTTTGCTTAATTAATGTGCAATCTCTAAATGCTTACATTAAGATTCCACCCTGCAGCGTCTCTTCATATTGATTATCCTATGTTGTTTGAACTTCGCAATGCTGCTACTGAGCGTGTTTCTCATTGCGGTGTTCTGGAGTTCATTGCAGATGAAGGCATTATATATATGCCCTATTGGGTAGGTATCCAGTAGCCTATCTGCATGTTCTGGTTGTTTATATGACTCTTCTGAATGCCTGTGTATCTGTAAAGAAGTCTATCTCTGCATTAATTTAGCATTGATTCACCCTGGATTCCTATATTCTAGATGATGGAGAACCTACTCTTACAAGAAGGAGACATTGTGCGAGTGAAAAACGTGACTCTTCCAAAAGGCACTTATGTTAAACTGCAGCCCCACACAAAAGACTTTTTGGATATCTCAAACCCTAAGGCCATGTAAGTTCATGTCCTATGTGTTCTGTCCATGAGCATATGTCAAAGGTGGAATGATATTTCCCTCTGCTAGGATTATCTGATGATTTGGTCTTTACACCATCTAATTGTTTCCATTTATTTGCACTTAATACCATTTCATGATACCTCTAATTCTACTTTGATTCCCATAATTTCAGCAATGATAGTCATAATGTTGTGGTTTTGATCTAGTTGTAATATAGTAATCTTATGTAGAACAGTGTCGTGAACAGTAGCGGCGAACAGTGCGTCGATGAACAGCTACAATGAACAGTGTCGTGAACAGTAACGATGAACAGTGCACAGGGACAGAACAGTAATTACAGCATAATTCTATTATAGATTATGTCTATTTTAGTCTTTTTTCATGTTAGGGTTTGCTATTATGATTGCTTGTTGCTAGGGTAGTATTTAAAGTCTTTTTCTTTTCTCTTGGTGGCAGTTTTTTTCTAATAGAATTCTGGAATTTCTTTAAACTTTCTGGTGGAATCCAATTCCCTTTGATTTCTTAGAGATTTCGCTTGAAATATTTTCTTCTTGCTACGTCAAGGGGTATTAGAGCACGGTTTCTCCGTCTTCATATCGTTGACTGCTATCTTTCTCCATCAAATCAACCATGGGTGATGAGATTGCTGCCATGAAGGCTGAAATTAATGCCCAAAACCAACGGATTGACAATCTGTCCACACAACTTGGAGAGATTCGCCAATTGCTGTTGCAGGTTGTTGGAAATAGCGGGGGAAACGATGTTGGAAACCCTCCACCAACCAACATTGGCAATCTGCAACGTCCTAACCAAAGGAATCACCGCGATATAAATGCCCATGGTGAGAGACAACGAGGAAACAATAGGCGGCCTGCAATTGAACACAGTGAATTAGATTCCGGAGAGGATTTTGAGGATCCGCCTCAATACCACAATCGTCAACACCAACACCGAGGCACCTGTGACGACTATAGGATTAAGGCAGATATCCCTCCTTCTCGGGAAACTTGAGGATTGAAGAGTTCCTTGACTGGATGGTGGAAGTTGAGCGATTTGTGGAGATTATGGAGGTCCCTGAGGAGAAAATCGTTAAGATGGTAGCTTTTCGTTTGAAATCTGCAGCTGCTGTTTGGTGGGATCAGTTGTAGAAAACTCGCCAGAGACAGGGAAAGAATAGGGTTCGAACCTGGAGGAAGATGAAACAACTTATGATAGATCTGTTTTTACCCGCTGACTATGAGCATATTTTATATCGCATGTATTTGGGATGCACACAGGGCAACCGATCAGTGTCGGACTACACCCATGAGTTCATGAAACTAGCCGAGCACAACAATTTGACCGAATCTGAAAATCAGAAAGTAGCTAGGTATATTAATGGACTGAAAATTGCTTTACAAGATAAAATTGGGTTGCAGAATCTTTGGACTTTACAGGAAGCCATTAACATGGCATTAAAGGCTGAGATGATTGGAGTTGAGAGAGCGGCGACCAACTATCGTAGGGCTGCCACACCTATTGAACAACCACTAAACAGTGCTATTGACAAAGGAAAAACGATTGCTAGCTCATCTAGTTCCCAGAACAAGGCTAATATAGAAGGAGGCAACACCAAATTTGCTAATAGAGGAGCAGGGCGAGTTCCACCTCAAAGGGAGAATCCGTATGCCAGACCTTCAGTTGATATTTGCTATAGGTGTCAAAAATCTAGGCATCGCTCCAATAATTGTCCAGAACGAAGACAAGCTAACTTGGTGGAGCGTGAGGCATTTTTAGAGGTAGAAGAAGAAGTGGCGGATGAAGGTGATTATGATGGAGTAGAGTTTGCTGTTGAGGAAGGATTGGAGAGACTAAACTTGGTGTTGCAGCGAGTCCTTTTGTCACCAAAAGAAGAGGGATAGAGACATAACATATTCCGTTCGCTTTGTTCCATTAAGAATAAAGTGTGCGAAGTGATTGTGGATAATGGAAGCTGTGAGAACTTTGTATTAAAGAAATTAGTAAGTATGTTACAGCTACCAATTGAGAACTATCCCAATCCATATTCCCTTGGTTGGGTGAAGAGGGGGCCTTCTGTTCAGGTTACTGAGACGTGTAAAGTACCACTCTCCATTGGAAAACGCTATAACGATGAGGTGATATGTGATGTCATTGACATGGATGCATGCCATATTCTTTTGGGTCGCCCTTGGCAGTTTGATGTTGACTCTACTTTTCGGGGACGTGACAATGTGGTGTTATTTATGTGGGACAGCTATAAGATTGCTATGGCTCCTCTCAAACAGACGGGAAGTGCGAACAAACAAAGGTCATAAAGTTTTCTTACTCTCACAAGCAGCAAGCAAGAAATTGTGAATTTTGCAAGGCACTCCGACTGCATCTACCCAGTAGTGGTAAAAGGGCTTATGGTGGTTGGGAAGGAAGGAGACATGGTTCCAGTTGAAGTACAATAAATATTAAATAATTTTCAGGTTTTGATTTCGGATGAGCTCCCAAATGAATTGCCTCCTATGCGAGATATCCAGCACTAGATTGACCTCATGCCAGGAGCAAGCCTTCCAAATTTGCCTCACTACAGAATGAGTCCGAAAGAAAATGAAATTTTGAGAGAGCATATTGAAAACTTATTGAAGAAGGGGTTTATCAGAGAGAGCATGAGTCCTTGTGCAGTCCCCGTTTTGTTGGTGCGTAAGAAAGGAGGGACTTGGCGCATGTGTGTTGATAGTCGCGCCATCAATAAAATAACTGTGAAGTACAGGTTTCCTATTCCACGACTTGAAGACATGCTAGATGTACTTTCGGGGTCTAGTATGTTTACAAAGATAGACCTTCGAAGTGGCTACCACCAAATTCGAATCAAGCCCGAGGACGAGTGGAAGACTGCATTCAAAAGTAAGGAAGGGCTCTACGAATGGTTGGTAATGCCCTTTGGGTTGACCAACGCTCCTAGCACCTTCATGAGATTAATGAACCAGGTACTTAGACCTTTCATTGGCTCTTTTGTTGTTGTGTATTTCGACGATATTCTCATTTACAGCAAGAACAAAGGAGAGCATCTCACCCATTTGAGACAAGTCTTGGATGTGTTGAAAGAAAATCAGCTTTACATCAACCTGAAGAAGTGCACGTTCTGCACAAATAAACTCCTATTCTTGGGCTATGTGGTTGGTGAGGATGGTATACATGTGGATGAGAAGAAGAAAAAAGCAATCCGAGATTGGCCGACTCCAAAATCAGTGTCCGATGTGAGAAGCTTCCATGGCTTAGCCACTTTCTATAGGCGATTTGTACGACATTTCAGCACCATAGGGGCACCACTCACTGAATGTCTGAAGAAAGGGAGATTCAGTTGGGGAGAGGACCAAGATAAGAGCTTCGCCCTCATCAAGGAAAAGTTGTGCATTGCCCCAGTACTAGCCTTGCCAAGTTTTGACAAGGTATTCGAGGTTGAATGTGATGCCAGTGGTGTAGGTGTTGGAGCAGTACTTTCTCAAGAAAAGAGACCTGTGGCTTTCTTTTCTAAAAAATTGAGTGAGGCTAGACAGAAATGGAGCACTTATGATCAAGAATTCTATGCAGTTGTGAGAGCCTTGAAGCAATGGGAACACTACCTTGTGCAAAAGGAATTTGTGTTGTTCACTGATCACCAAGCCTTAAAGTTTATTAACAACCAGAAGCATGTCAGTAAGATGCATGCTAGGTGGGTAGCTTTTCTACAGAAATTTCCTTTTATGCTCAAACACAAATCTGGGAGTTCAAATCAAGTTGCTAATGCCCTGGGGCCTCAGCCGAAGAGCCTCTCTATTAATCACACTTTCCCAGGAAATTGTGGGATTTGAATGCTTAAAGGAGTTGTATAGAGGTGATGATCATTTTGGGCAGATTTGGAGCAAGTGTGTGAATCACAAGCCTATGGCAGATTTCCATATCAATGATGGGTATTTGTTTAAGGGCAATCAGCTTTGTATTCCTACCTCTTCCTTGCGTGAGAAGTTGATTCGGGACCTACATGGTGGAGGTTTGAGCGGACATTTGGGGCGTGACAAAACCATAGCTACTTTGGAGGAACGATATTACTGGCCTCAATTGAAGAGGGATGTTGGTAGCATAGTCCGAAAATGTTATACGTGCCAAACGGCGAAGGGTTAGGCCCAAAATACAGGATTGTACATGCCACTTCCCGTTCCCGAAGGCATATGGCAAGATCTCGCAATGGATTTCGTGTTGGGATTACCATGGACTTAAAGAGGAGTTGACTCAGTATTTGTGGTAGTCGATAGATTTTCCAAGATGGCTCACTTCATCGCTTGTCGGAAAACTTCTGATGCCTCGAATGTAGCCAAACTATTTTTCAGGGAGGTTGTTCGCTTGCATGGGGTTCCCAAATCCATTACTTCTGATAGAGATACAAAGTTTTTGGGGCACTTTTGGATTACATTATGGAAATTGTTTGGGACGAAATTAAATAGAAGCAGCACTGCCCATCCTCAAACAGATGGACAGACAGAGGTCACAAATCGTACACTTGGGAATATGATTCAAAGTGTGTGTGGAGACAAACCAAAACAGTGGGATTATGCATTAGCTCAAATTGAGTTCGCGTATAACAGTGCAGTTCACACAGCTACAGGTAGATCTCCATTTGCTATCGTGTATACCGAAGTTTCCCATCATGTTGTTGATTTGGCAAAGCTACCTAAGGGTAAGAGTACGAATAAAGCTGCTGAACAGTTGGCTGAAGAAGTTGCTATTCGTGATGAGGTAAGGCAAAAGCTGGAAAAGACTAATGCAAAGTATAAGACAGCGGTCGATTCTCACCGTCGAAATAAGCAGTTTTAGGAGGGCGATTCAGTGATGGTGTTTTTGAGGAAAGAGAGGTTTCCCGTTGGTACCTACAACAAGCTGAAGCCTCGAAAATATGGTCTTTTCAAGGTGCTTAAGCGGATTAACGACAATGCCTATATCCTTGATTTGCCAGCCTCCATGGGAATTTCTAGTACCTTCAATGTGGTAAACTTGTATGAGTACCATGAAGATTCCAAACCCCTCTATCCAGAATATAACTTGGGGTCGAGTTCCTTGGAGGTGGAAGGGACTGATATAGAACAGTGTCGTGAATAGCAGCGATGAACAGTACAACGAACAGTGTCGTGAACAGTAACGATGAACAGTGCACAGGGACAGAACAGTAATTACAGCATAATTCTATTTTAGATTATGTCTATTTTAGTCTTTTTTCATGTTAGGGTTTGCTATTATGATTGCTTGTTGCTAGGGTAGTATTTAAAGTCTTTTTCTTTTCTCTTAGTGGCAGTTTTTTTCTAATAGAATTCTGGAATTTCTTTAAACTTTCTGGTGGAATCCAGTTCCCTTTGATTTCTTAGAGATTTCGCTTGAAATCTTTTCTTCTTGTTGCGTCATAATCTCATTAGCCCCTCATCATCAGAGCAAATAAATGGGAAAAATAACTGCCAGTTCAACCTTGTGCATGGACATTATTCCAGTTCTCAGTTCAACATGTGAACTCAACCAGCTGACCATTTTATAGTACCAAAAGACAGCACGCTACGTGAGAATTTTATCCATTTTCTTTTTCCATAAGAAACTGCCCCTGCCGCTGCCTTCTTTTTCAATCTAGTTCACCACCAGCTGATGCTTTACCTACCTTGACAATAAATCATCACCATCTACAGTTCCTTTCCCTTCTCTACAAAATAATGCTTTTCTACTAACTCACCATTACCAACTTCTGCTTTATCCATTGTCATAAGGAGGCCTGAAATATCGCAGATTAAATCCTTCTTAAATAATTAGTTAATGTATGCAAAAGAACTTGAAGTATATAGTTGCAAGCAACACTAGTCCATGTCACAATTTGGGTATTTGGAGTGGAGAAAGGTCTAGATTTAGAAAGAATGCTCTTTTTTGCAAGTACTGCGGCCTTGATGTTAGATTATGTGTTTGGGATTTTAGGAGGAGTTGGTTGAATTAAGAGTTCGGGAAATAAAGATTACAGTGTTAGTTGATAGCAACCACATGCAAATTGGGTATAAAACTGTCAATATCAGCCAGGGACAGGATAACCCAGTTTTGCCTCAAATCACCTATTTAGTTTTCCAATGATTGGCTTAACATATTTTCTAGGTTGCAAATAATATTCACAACCAAGGTAATAGCAACAATGTCACATGTGGTTTTTTCCCCTTGTATTTTCGACAAACATAAATAATATCTGGGGCAATACAGAGTTACAGACTTGTGAGAATTTTAAGCCTTTAGGAGCACTATCAGCCAGAGAGAAATGAAAAGGAGAAGGTGCAATAGGACTAGTAGAAAGGAAGAAGACCACAGTTAGGACTTGCTAGATATCACAGCAAGAATATATTGAATAAGGTACCATATAGCAAGTCTTACATTAAGTGTTCTAGGTTACTTATAACAACATATATTTCCTGTCTAATGCTTAGGATTAGCTTTCATCATTTTCCTCTCATTCAGAACAACTTTGTGGAAGTATGGGAGGATTGTCAATTTCTTTGGTCCATCGTTATAGTTGGAAGTGAAGTAAAGATATCATTCATGCAATTTGAGTACAGGCTACATAATTTCTTGTTGTTTCCATTACAATGAATCTGGATTTGCACATGTTGAGACCATGATACCCACCCAATACAAATGACATTTGTAATCATTGATCTCACCATCTATATTCAAATTGGCTGGTTGCTCAGTCTTATAGTTGCTTTCATAATATTTGTATTGTTCTCTATTTAACAGTTTTTTGCCTTTATTAATTTGATTTCACTTGCAAGCATCATACTGGTAGAATTCTAAGAATTGCAAGATGACTTGATTCAATAAGCAAGAGTTCCAAACCAATTACAGCCGAAAATGAAGAAAACAGGGCAATTCGAGAGGCCCTTAATCTCTCCTACTTTCTGGAAATTCTTCACACCTCCCTCACCTCCTCCACCTCTCTTTTATTCCTCAATCTCTAACGGAATTAGAATCCGCACATGCAGGTTGTTACACAACCTTGCAATTCCTATTCTACCCCTCCTCTAACATGCTGGCTGTTACAACCACCTAATTTCCCTAATTCCCAAACTAACCCCGATTCCTTGGACGCCTTTGGTATGTCCAGTGAATCGGTGGTTTATCACTACTCCCTCCCCCATCTTTCACCTTGTCCTCAAGGTGGAAAAATGAAAACTGCTGCTGGATCACTGAGTAGGGCTCTGAAGTGGCTTCCAATGGTGGCAGGCCTTTCCACTGAATCAACACTTCTGCTCCTGCCATTCCCCGAGCGCAGTCCTAGCATCGCTGAGGGTTCACCACCATTTTCAGGTCTTCATTAAGCTGTTTGGGCAGCTCCATCGTGGCCTTCATTACACCCTTAGCCTCCCGTAGTTGGGACACGTGAAATGTTGGGTGGATTTGACAATGTGGAGGCAGTTTCAGCTGGTAAGCCACAGGACCTACCTCCTCCTCAATCTCAAACGGGCCATAATAGCGTGCCGCTAGTTTCTCATTTGCACGGACAGCCAAAGACCTTTGTCGATACGGTCTTAATTTCAAATATACTAAGTCTCCTACCTGGAACTTCACATCCCTTCTTTCCCCATCTGCTCTCTGCTTCATTATGGCATGTGCCCTCAAAAGTTGCGCCTTCAGTTTATCTAGGATCGCATCCCTTTCCATCATCTGTTGCTCCACCATCGAGACGGGAGTAGTTCCCTTCTCAAACCTCACTAAGGGAGGCAGTTCCCTCCCATACACCACTTGAAGGGAGTTAATTTAGCAGCTGTGTGATAGGAGGTATTGTACCATAATTCAGCCCATGGTAACCAAGCGAACCAGGCCTTTGGTTTGGTGGAAGCGAAACATCTCAAGTAGGTTTCCAAAGTCCGGTTGAGTACCTCGGTTTGCCCATTCATTTGTGGATGATAAGCTGTACTTCCTTTGAGTTTGGTGCCCTATAGTCGAAAAATCTCCTCCCAAAATCTGCTCATAAAAATTTTGTCTTTATCCGACACAATGGACCTAGGAACCCCATGGAGCCTCACCACTTCCTTGATAAAAGTTCCAACCACCTCCCCAGTTGTAAATGGATGTTTAAGGCCAATAAAATGCCCATATTTGCTAAGTCGATCCACCACGACCAAGATCGAGTCCACCTTGCTAGATTTTGGGAGTCTTTCAATAAAGTCCATGGCGATGTCGTCCCAAATTTGGTTAGGAATTGGTAGTGGCTGTAACAGTCCCCCCGGTGACAAGGTTATATATTTGTTTTGTTAACAAGTCGAACACTCACTTACATATCGATGCACATCCTTCTTCATACCCGACCAATAGACATTCCCCGACACCCTTTTGTAAGTTTTTAGAAACCCCGAATGACCTCCCATGCTCCCATCATGCCCTTCTTGGAGTATCAACAGAATTAGTGCGGATCCCTTGGGTAAGTAAAGTCGTCCCTTGTAGATGAGGTGCTTGTCCACCAGCTGAAAATTAGGATGAGAGGAGGGGTCAACTCGTAACTCTTGGATCAATTTTTGCAGCCCTGCATCAACGTTTACTTCACTTACCACCTGCTCCAATTGGACCACCCTAGGCATTGTCAAAGCCATCAAAGTTGTTGTGTGACAGATTCTGGACAGCCCATCAGCCGCTTTATTTTCCATCCCAGCCCGATAATGTATCTCAAATTGGTATCCCATCAGCTTTACCATTCATTTCAAATATTCAGGACTTACCTCCCGCTGCTCCATCAAGTACTTGAGGCTTTTTTGATCCGTTCTAATAAAAAATTTTATGCCTAACAAGTAGTGCCTCTACTTTTGCACCGCAAATACTATGGCCATGAGTTCTCTTTCATAAATTGATTTCTTCCTCCCCAACTGACTGAATGCTTGGCTGAAATAAGCGATTGGGCTCTGTTCTTGCATCAAAACAGCCCCCATTTCATGCCCCGAGGCATCAGCTTCAATGATGAAGGGCTTCTCAAAGTTGGGCAAGGCTAAAACGGGTAAGGATACCATTTTAACCTTGAGTTGTTGGAAGGCTTGTTCAGCAACCTCGTCCCAAAAGAATTTATTCTTTTTCAATCGATCCGTTAGAGGCCGAGCCAGCTTACCATAATCTCTCATGAAGCGTCTATAGTACCCCCGTAAGCTCAAGAAACCCCCTCAATTCCTTTGCCGTTGTTGGAGTAGGCCAATCCATAATCGCTTGCACATTGTTGCTATTAGCTAAAAGCCCTAAATAGGAAATAACATGGCCCAAATACTCAATTTCCAGCTGCCCAAACACACACTTCTTGCTGTTGGCCACCAGTTGGTTGTCCGCTAACACCTTCAACACACATCTTAGGTGTTGTTCATGCTGTTCCAAACTGCTGCTGTACACCAAGATATCATCGAAAAACACCAACACAAAACGCCTCAAATAATCTCTGAAAATTTCATTCATCAACGCTTGGAATGTAGCCAGAGCGTTCATCAATCCAAAAGGCATCACTAAGAACTTGTAATGCCCTTCATGAGTCCTAAATACTGTCTTTGGAACATCCTCGGGCCTAACCCGAATCTAGTGGTAACCAGATTTTAAGTCAAGTTTGAAAAAACCCGAGCACCATACAACTCATCAAGCAACTCATCTATCACCAGAATGAGAAATTTGTTTGGAACCATTTCCTTGTTCAAGGCCCTATAATCGACACAAAAGCGCCATCCTCCATCCTTCTTCTTAACCAATAATACTGGGCTAGAAAATGGACTGGAGCTGGGTTGAATGATTCTTGCGGCCAACATTTCACCCACTAACTTCTCAATCTCATTCTTTTGTAAATAAGGATAACGGTAGGGTCTTACACTCACCGGTGAGGATCTCGGAATTAGGTTTATGGCATGGTCCATTTCCCTACTAGGTGGCAGCCTCTCCACAGCAGTAAACACCCTTCCATAGTCAGCCAATGCCCTTTTCAACAATTCTAGAATTGCTCTATGATTTTCTTCAAATTCAGCTGCCATTGTTCCCAATTCCAGCAACATCCCTTCCCCCTTCTCCTTGAATGCTTTTACCATAGCTTTTAAAGATACCAATGTCTTGCTCAAGCTAGGATCCCCCCTGCAAAGTTATAGCCATGCCTCCTACTTGAAACTTCATGGTGAGAGTTTTCCAATCCACATTCATCTTTCCCACTATTGCTAGCCACTTCATTCCAGAATAACATTTGAGCTTCCCAATGCCAAGGGCAAGAAATCTTCCACAGTCTGCAAATTTTGGAGCTGAAGCTTCACTCCTTTGCAAATTCCAGCCCCTTGAACTGCCACTCCCGTTTACAAAATCACACTGTACCCTGTTGTTTCCTCCCTACTTAACCCCAATAGCTGCACCAACTCCACAGAAATAAAGTTATGGGTTGCTCCTCCATCAATAAAGACCACAACCGACTGTTGCTCTATCTCCCCTTTTATCTTCATTGTTTGGGGTGCTGTCAAACCTACCACAGAATTTATGGACAGCTCAATAGCCTCACCCCCTTGGGCTGGTACCCCTTCTGCCTCCCTATCTCAGCTAATGCATTGGTTGTCTTCTTCTTCCTCTACCCATTGTTCCTCCTCCTCTACTTCTTCATCATATATCATCATCACTTGCAGCTCTTTATTCTTACACTTGTGGCCTATCGTATACTTCTCGTCACACCTAAAACATAAGCCCTTATCTCGCTTGGACTTCCATTCGGCCTCACTAAGCCGTTTCCAAGGCTGATTACTCACCCTACCACTATTTTGGGGACGAAATGGATAAGGGGAGTTCGCTGCCAAAGATTTAGAAGCTGGTTGCGCATGGGGCGAGGGCCCCCGCGTTGGAAATTTGGACTAGCGAATGAAACAGATGGACCTCTATTCGAAGTCAATCCAGCTGCATTTCCCCGGAGCACAAGGTTCCTCTCTTCTATTCGTTGCACTAGGTCTATCATTTGCTCCAAACTCCTTGGCCTCAACACTCTCAACTCAACCTTGATCTTCGGATGGAGACAGTTGATGAAGTGCCCTTTTAGCACAGCTTATGGCAGATTTTCCAGAGGCGATGCCAACTCCTCAAAGCTTTGACAGTAATCCGAGACAGTCCCTCTCTGCCAAAGAGCTAAAAAATGCTTTTCTACCGACTCTTCTTGAGTGGGTCGGACTCGGCTTCGCAACAACAGCTTGAAATCCTCCCAAGTCCTCATTCTCCGCTGTTTTTCTTCCCACTGAAACCACGAGAGGGCAAGTCCTTCCAAACATATAGCTGCTGTATTCACCTTCTCCATATCAGTCAACCTATTCACCGAGAAGTATCGCTCGACCCTGAAAATCCAGCTATCTGGGTCACCTCCATCGAAGAGCGGCATTTCCAGCTGGCGTCCGCGAGATTCTGATCGCTAGCCACCCTCGACCCCCTCCATTTCAGCTCGCCTCCTGCCCGCCTCGGGCGTCGCCTTCGAGTCACTTCCCTCAGGTGATTGTTCTCCCCACTTCTCCTTGTGCTTCCTTTCTCGCTGTTGCTCCTCCCACCTCGCTCTCATCTATTCAAACTGTTCCAACAAGGTAGTAACGGTCTTCTCCACCGATCGAACCTCCCTTCTCATGGCATTCGATTCACTCTTCATGGCGTCCACGCCCAGTTGTACGCTATCCAGCCTCTTCTCTAAATCTCCCACTCGATCTATTAAGTTCACCATTAGGATCGCAATGCTCTGATACCAAAATGGCAGAATTCTAAGAATTGCAAGATGACTTGATTCAATAAGCAAGAGTTCCAAACCAATTACAGCCGAAAAGGAAGAAAACAGGGCGATTCGAGAGGCCCTTAATCTCTCCTACTTTCTGGAAATTCTTCACACCTCCTCCACCTCTCTTTTATTCCTCAATCTCTAACGGAATTAGAATCCGCACATGCAGGTTGTTACACAACCTTGTAATTCCTGTTCTACCCCTCCTCTAACATGCTGGCTGTTACACAACCTTGTAATTCCTGTTCTACCCCTCCTCTAACATGCTGGCTGTTACAACCACCTAATTTCCCTAATTCCCAAACTAACCCCGATTCCTTGGACGCCTTTGGTATGTCCAGTGAATCGGTGGTCTATCACATACCTGTCTAAAATGGATCCATTTATTCTATGTTGTCATTATGTAATTAAGCTTGATATATCAGAATGGTATGGGCTTATCCATTAGAACTCCTGTTTTGTTTTGCCGTGTGGTGTTTCCTTGTCTTATTGACTTCTATAATATTTAGAGTACATGTTGACCCACTCGTCTGGCATTACTGTGGGTGGATCTCCTAATTTGGCTGACTTTTCTTCTTTACCTTACGTTGTGCAGCTTGGAGACGAAGTTAAGGAATTTTTCATGCTTAACTACAGGAGACAGTATTATGGTGGCGTACAATAATAAGAAATATTACATAGATATTGTCGAAACAAAGCCTTCAAATGCAATAAGTATAATTGAGACGGACTGTGAAGTGGACTTTGCACCTCCCCTTGATTACAAGGAACCTGAAAAGCCTGTTGCAGCTGTTCCTTCAAGCAAGAAACTGGCAGGAGGTGTGATTGAGTTGATTTTGACATTTTATACATCTACTCATTCTTGACATGCTTATATTATCTTTTTCTTTCTTTATTCACTTGTGATAAATTTAGTTGATTCATAGGTAGGTTGCTGCTTGTATATGTTTTTTTTTTTATGATAGGAGTACATCATTTTAGTTTCTGTTAGGTTCTAGAGAATGCATTACTGATGGAGCAAACTTTGCATATAGCTTTTGTCTCTGAGAGAAACACCAAATCACATGGAAGATGACGTTTTCTTCAAACCTGACATCGTGTGCTTTCTGAAGAACTTTTAGCATGTTAAAGATAAGGCATTTATTAGAATTAGCTGATTTAGGACTGTTGAAAAAGACTAGTAAATTTCTAGTTGATTATAGGTGAAGTCCTTGAGTTCGATAGTAAACTAGAGTTGAGTTTTTGAGAGGATTGATGCCTTAAATTTAGGTGCTTTAAAACACAGAACCAATGGAACAACAATACATTTGCTGGCCAACTGATGTTTGTGGGACTTGAAACCCCGTCTAATACATTTTTAAGGTTTAAAAATCTGTTGAGGATTGAGTTACATCATTTTCGGGATAATAGTCTTCAGGATCCTTCAGTTCTTTTACCTGTCTCTTAACCAAAGTAGCAACCTTTGTTCGTACAGGTCAAGAGGCTCCACCCGAGAGTGAACCTAAGTTCAGTCCATTTACAGGATCAGGGAGACGCTTGGATGGAAAACCTTTAACGTACCAACCTCCACCTTTGTCTTCCTCTGCATCTAAGGATAGGCAACCTGATGTTGCCAATGGTGGGCAGGCTTCTGCCGGATCTAGTTCACAAGGCACTGCTCGTCAAGCTCAAGGGAAGCTTGTGTTTGGCTCAAGCTCTAAGGCTCCACAAAAGGTACAGATGCCTCACCTTTCATAATTTACCCGCAATTAAGGATATGTGGTCATATCTCAGCCTGTGAGTTTTTACTAATTAACGTTGCAGGAAGCTGCAAAGGAGCCCAAGCAGGAGCAGCAGCCGAAGAAAGACGACCCGAAATTCCAGCCTTTCACCGGGAAGAAGTACTCGCTCAAGGGTTGATTAAAATTCAAAGGTGATATATTACTGGAAACTGCAACAGGGGATTCTTTGTTTCAAACTGGAAAGCAGTTATACCGTGGGGTTTAAAATGGGCTTGCAACTGTGTTCATCACAAGCTCTGTTTCACGTTCTCTGATTCTCTGTTACCAATATTGTAAGTAGACCTGTCTCTTCCGCTGCCACAAGTTGTGCTGACCTTGGATTATTCCTCCTTTTCTTTCTCCATCGTTGTGTAGCCTCTTTGCCTTTCTAATCAATCAACGATCCTTACAACTTAATTGCAGTCTCTGCTACTTGCTATCGATATTCTGTGTTTTTTCAATTTTAGTTTTCGAAACCTCTGCATCCAAATTGATTCAACACTGGGCGGTTAAAATTTATGGTCATGAACCAAGGGCAGTATCTTGTTGAGGTAGGCTGTGGGCTCTAGGGCCCTCGGTCCAACTTGTCTCAACTGTGTTTTACCAGTCTATCCGGGTCTTTCTTTACTATTTCTCGCAAAAGCTTGTTTTACTTCAGTAGCTCTCTCCGTCTCTCTCTCTCCACACAACTAAACGAATTTTTTGCTTTATTTAAAAATTAAAATGCCTGTGAACGAATAGTGTCCTTGCTTGATGCCTATGCTTAACAGCTATGAGCTTTTGGGTAGTTTAGTTTGATTTTTGAGTTTTTAAGTTTTTATTTTTATTTTTTAACTTTCGATCTTGTTTTTATTTTGAAAAATAATTTTTTTATGATTTGAGTGGTCTCTGCATATGCTTTCAAGCGACGAGTATATGTATTGTTAATTCAGCGGAGGAATTTGATAAAGTTCAGCTTTGATTTTTGTTTTTATTTTTGTAAGAAGTGTTCGTCGATCCACAAAGACCATTGTAACAGGTCTATCAATGTGGTAGTGTTGGGCAACTCAAGACTTGATCAATGGGTTGGCTCTCCAATCTAGGATGTTTGTTTCCGGTGAAAGATAAGACCATCAGGAGAAAAATAAAAACTAAATATAAATTTTTAAAAATAAAGATATAGAAATAAAGCGTAGGTCACATTTTTTGGTCAGTAAGACTCGCTCATTCTATTCAACTTAAAACAATTGCTTTAATGTTTTGATTCCATCAAGGGACAAATATAACTACAAAATTCTAATTTTATATAAGATTATAATAAATAAATAAATAAAGCATCAAAACAATATTATAAGCAAAACGTTCAATCAGGTCAAATTTAAAAAGAATCACCTGATTGGTTGATGTGTGTATTAATTGAGGCATGCCACAATGATGCCAAAACAAATGAGAATTGGGGGAAAGGGGGAAGGGCTCTTAATTGAACTGATTCCTGCCACCGCCACTTGCAATGGCATTTAGCATACACTACAGATAGAAACTATAGCAACTCAGAAACAGGCTCACTAAAAACCAGGGGGAAAAAAAATGGAAGGTCACAAATTAACTGTGTTCAGAGCTTGATTTTTCACTTAAATATGTTGCAGTTCAATCTTACAAGTGACAGAGCGAGTAGCCAGCCTTCTTTACCGAAAGAATAAAGAATATGCAGCATGTTGATGACGTCATACCTCAACTGTCCTGGGACAGAATGGCTCTTAATGCATCTTTCACGTAGGGGTATTGAAATGGGAAACCCAGCTCCTTGGCTCTAACAGGGAGAACCTTTTGGCCTTCCAGTACCTGCATGGAAAAGAATTTGCAAACTGCAAGTGATGATAGGACGAGCAGAACAAATTATATAACCAAACAGAAAACTTTACGAGGCCCTTACCACAGAAGCTCCCTCCCCGAGCACCGCCTTGAGCGCTAAGTCAGGTACAGGCAACCAGGAGGGTCGGCCCATGGCAGATCCCAAATGTTCGCACATCTCCCCCAATCGAACTGGATTAGGTGCAGTTCCGTTGATAACTCCTGATATTTGATCACTTCAACTCAGTTTAAAGGCCACAAATTTTTTTAAAAGGGTTCTTCATTTCTTTTCTGATAGTTGTTACTAAACGAGGATATCCAGTCCAAGGACAAAACACCCAGTTATTATTATAAGAGTGAACATGAGTATTTCAGGTAAGTAAAACAACAAAGTAGCACAAGTATTTCAAGAAAATTGATTCATAAGCGCCAACTTGAAATGAATAAATTCTCAACGGCATAAGCATGGCGATTATGAGTTTGCATGTGATTAAACAACAGCAGACCTCCCACTTATAAAATTTTATAACGAAGATCCCAAAAGAAGATGAATAAAATTAATAAAATTTTATTTCATATCCGTACTTAGATTCTGGAGGACCTGTAGGGTTAAAATCTTTTTCTATGAAAAGAAAATGGTTAGAATGGAAACACGAGATGATTGAGATTTATCACATTTGCTGTTATGGACACGGCCCACAAAGTTCTGCAGTATACACAAAGATAGGTACCAGATAGCAGCAACTCGTAAGGATAAAATAGAATACTAGACTAAAGCCAGGACGACAATATATGCAATTCCAATGAGTGTTTTGTTATTGCTCACCACTGTGTTTTTGCCTACTTTAATATCGCAAAAGAAGTGGGTAGCAATTGAAAGGGCAAATTAAGATTGGCAGCTCTCTGCTGCAATTATGAGTTAGCTGCTCCTTCTCTCAATAGTTGCATAAATTTGATATCAACTGAAAGAATTTACCTTCATAAGATGGATTAGATAAAGCTTCATATATCAGATTCACTATGTCATCCAAATGAATCCATGAAAACCTACACAACCAAGAGAATTGAATTTCAGAAATTGAGCAGTTGAATAATTTTTTCTTACCACGTTAATTTAAACTCAATAAATATAATATCTTTATAAGATTGTAAGAAATCAAAGAAAAATGAGAAAAAAAAAATGACATTTCAAATCCTTTGCTCAACATTGTGTAAATACATCATTGCTTTTGAGATGAAGCAAGCAACTTTTGCTTGCAATACCAACTAATTCTATAGTAGTAGAATAGTTTTTGTAGCAATTCCTAGGAACAGAAATTTAAGGGAAATACCATTGTCTTCCATTGCCCAAGGGTCCACCAGCAAACATCATGAACAAAGGGATCATTTTGGCTGCACAGGCCCAAAGGAAAAAAAACAATCATTTTAGGGAAAACAATAAGGAAAAATTAAGTAACTCTTCATCAAAGCTCCAGAGCATCAGATCCTAACATATAATCTAGCAACAAAAAAAAAAAGTACTAGCAAATTTTGAAGTCACTGCATTAAATGAGAACAGATGAATGCTGCCTAATTTATCTTTGTGTTGTCCCTTGGTTCATTCAGAGAGATATAAGTTTGAATCTATTTCACCCACATGGATCCCTAAATCAAAAATCTTAGCTAGAGATAAACTATGTTTATCCCAATAGAAAGACATCACCAAGAAGTTGTCTGTGCAAGCACAAGTGAAGAAAAATGACCCAGAAGATAAGAACATACCTAGAGCACCTCCATCTTTACCAAGTACCACACCAATGCGAATCAGTGCTAACCTAACATTCTTGTCGACTCTGAGTGCTGTTGCTTCCCATTCTCTACAAACCTGGTAAGAGGTATTTTTGATAGAGTGCAAGACCAGCTGTTTGTCATGCTCTTGAAATAGAATAAAAGTGCAACATTATAATAAATCAATTTTGTTTTTCTACCTCAGCCAAATAATCATCTCCTGATGGACTTCGCTCATCAAATACTTGTGTTTCACTACTGCCTGAGCAATTTACCAAAGCCACAAGAAAAAGTCTAGCATGTCATCTTTGAGAAGGCAAAGGTGTATTCTATTAAAATAAAGATTCAAAGCTACCAGTTGAGGGAAAATATGAAGCCAATGGCAAGAGTACAATACGGTTGAAGGCAAAATAAGCTTTTTAGGGCTTGATTATGGACTTTTGTTCCATTATATTGAACTATTAACTTATATTTTCATTTTTGTTTTTCCCTGCTGTTCCAGACTAATACATGTATGGTGTTCCATGGACACTGACCACCTTATGCACAAGGTTGTTAAAATCGTAAGAGGGTCTTCGACATATAAAATCATAAAATTGAGTGCAATTCAACTTCAAAATCGTAAAATCGTACCCGTAAAATTGAGAGTTTAACAACCATGCTTATGCATTCTTTAAATGCAAGCCTTTTCGGTTTTTTCATTCGAAAAGATAAATAGAATAAAATAAAGGACAGTTTGCTCAATAGTAACAAAAAGTAGGACCTCACCACTTAGGCCAATGTCTGCTACTCTTCATTTTACAAACCTATAGCAGACAATAATAACACATATTTTGCTTATTATTTATACTGCACGGCCTATTAACCTATGCAGAAAAAGTTTTCTTCTCTTACTTATTTGACACGCACAAGTGAAAAGATTTCAAAAACCTTGGGCAGAAAAGTGCCAGTGCCAATATGATATCCTAAACACTTCTCATGCTTCCGCTTCTTGTTTTTCCTTTTAAAAAGATGTGCAAACAAAGCTCACCTACATTCATGAGCTTGGAATGTGTCAGGTTTGCCAATGTCTGTGCCCAAGCTCAAAATAGAATTTACTCTGGGCTGAAAGCTTCTAGCTTTCCTATTCCAAAGATAAGCAATGTTCAAAGATAGCTATCCAAGCCCAAAATAATTAAGATAGAGATGGGTTATTCAGGTTCATCCTGGTTCACTGGCAGGACCATGAAGAACTACTATTGCTCTCAAGGCAATGAGAGTCGGATTTCCTTTCTGGCACAAAGACTATATGCTGAACACAAAAAAGAACAGCTTTCCACTTACTTTGTGGAAACTTGACGAATGTAAAAATACTTGAGAGTAGCACCAAAGACATTTTTCTTTTCCTCTTTTTTCTCCCCAGTTTTCTGAAGCATCCCACCCTTATTAACACAAGTCCTTGTTGCAGGGAAAATTTTTTCAGTTATAGATTTAGTATGCACTCAAAAACAATAATTACCAATTTTAACATGTAAGAAATACAAGCAAAGCAAAATAATGATATTAACAACTAAGTTACTTGACTCTGACAAGAACTTGAGCAGGAAATGATGTTTATAGCACATACCATAATAACCCACTGCTGTTGCACTAACAAGAACTGTAGGCTGAACTTCGTCTTGTGAGTTGTTTATTAAATCTACAACCTTCATAATGAATCAAAATGGTCTGGTAAACAAACTTGTAGAAAGTATTAATAAATATTGCAACTGCAATATAATGACCTTTTTGGATGGAAAAAAAAAATGTTTTTTTCTTTTTGCTGTGTAGTATGAGTGGTAAGGAAAATTGATGATGACCTTTGAGGTCACTCTTATTCTGCTATGCTTGATCTCTTTCTTGATCTGCATTACACAGGAAGTAAATAAATTATCTGGTCTTAAAATAAATATACAAACATTAATCTGTTATGAAATGTTGAAAATGTCAATTGACTTTGATGCATTATAATCTTACTAGTATAAGTAGGGTCCAATTTTTCAGTATTGTAACAACAAAATCCATATTATATTCATGATTTTTCCCTGATCTTGATGGTGGGAAATATTCATTCAACTAACTATAATCTAAAAAATAAAAATTAGTGTACTATAAGTTGCTATCCACATAATTCCTCAATTAAGCAAGATAAATATCATTATTGGAGCAAGTTAATAGACCTAACCTTAGTGTGTAGGCATGCATCTTATTTAACTGAATATCTATGCTTCACAGCTAAATTTACATCTATATGTTCTGCAGTTTCAGGTATTAATCCTGGTAAAGTACTGATTTACAACATATTTGAGAGTATTAAATTTATCAACCTAATGAGCAATACTTCATATCCACCATGAAGATGACACTCAACAGATTCAGATGATTGTTCGTGTAATACAATGCCCAGGAAAAGAACAGCAAACTTAGTGCATGCATGCACAGATCCAAAAATGGAACAATAGTACATGATCAATTTTTTCTTAGATGGAACCCAGCCGCAGCCAAAGCTATCACTAGCATATAACTATAAGGCAAAATCCAGGCAGTCAAAATATTCAAACAGTAACCTCAGGGGACCATCTTGTACTTATGGGCATTCCGGCCAAATTTACAACAGCATTTGAACCTTGAATGAAGTCTTTCCACTCTGGCTCCCCTGCTATCACAATTCCTGGAAAGTCCCTGACTATAATGCAAGGACAAAAAAGCAATACTGAAAAGTGAGAATCAAGCAAAAGAGTCATCTGGAAGAAGAAATGGGTAGTACATGACATGTTTATATGTATGTATATAACATATGTTTATGCATTACCATGAAGATCCATAAAAGATTAAGGACAGGGGCTGAGTGATATAACCTATCGGATAGGAAGATCCATAATAGATGAATGGTGAATGGAGGGCTGAAATTGGGGCCCTGCCAACATGAGAGGAGATAGCCAGAAGGATCAATATTCAGGAGATTCAATGCTGTCTGTGCAGAGACGGATGGAATTATCCTACTATCTACTCACTCAATGCCACCTTGCTGGTTTCTTTTCTGGGCACTACACTCGGATAGGTGGTGCTTCCAGGACATCCAGGGGTGGCTATCTTTCAATCTCAACCCAAAGAAGCTATATTTCTCAAATTCTAAGCTAAGGACCAGCTTCTTGATATTTGCAGCAGTCCTCATGGAGAAAATATGGGAATTTAGGATTCTAGGTCATACAGAAAATAAGGTTGTGGCCATTGGGAGGTTGTTGAGGGAGATGGAAGACAACTGGAAGGAGCACTTGGAATTGGCAGGCCAGAAAGGAAAGAACATCTCCAGGAGTAGGAACCTCCCTCTTTACCAACCCCTACCAGGACAAGACCATATAATGGAAGCTTCAAGATCAACACTAATGCAACCTTCCTGGAAGAAACTGCTTATGGGGATATAATTGCTAGAGATGACAAAGGAGTTCGGTTGCTTGGATGAGCACTAAAGGTTCAGCCAATGTCCCCTTTGCTTGCTGAAGCTTTAATGGTCAATGTAATACCCTATATTTGGTAGTGTTAAGTAAGTTCAAGGAACTGGGAATCGGTTTTAAGGATTTAGCTAATTAATTGCCGAATCAATAGAAGGGAGTACCTCGAGACGTAAATATTTGAGAAAGTAGGACATTTCAAAGGGTTATGAAGGTCTTGAGGGAGAAGTTTAGTTTATGAGTCGGGGCAAAATCAAAATTTTTGAAGTTCGAGTCAAAGTGTAATTTACCTAAAAACCTGGGGTATTAGCGTAATTAACCCTTTTTCTAGGGGCGTAAAGAAATTTTAGGATAGCCCGGGGATCAAGTCGCAAGGGGTCTAAGTGCAATTATCCGAAAAGTTCGGGTCAAAGTGTAATTCTTGAAACCCCGTAACTAGACCATTGGAGCAGCGAACTGAACCAATTAACCATTAGAATGATTAGAGAAGATTTTAGAAGATTTGGAATTGATTGGAGAAAATCTTAGAAGATTTGGATTGATTGGAGAAGATTTTAGAAGATATGCAATGATTATAAAAGATTATGGAAGATTTGAGGAAATCTTAAAATGATTAGAATATCTGAGAAGATTTGGGAAGATCTTAAATGATTGGAATATCTTAGAAAATTTGAAAAGATTTGAAATGATTAAGAAATATTATAGTATAATATATAACATATTTGGTGGCCAAGTTTCAAGGCCTATAAATAGGAGGCACCATTTGGAGAAGTTGAAGAAGGAATGGAGAAAGAAGAAAGATTGGTGAACCATGGGAAGCTAAGTGGAAGGGAATTCAATGGGAAAAATTAGAAGAAAAAGTAGACAACATATGTCAACGGGTGAGCAAAAAGCTTGGAATCTTCTATTAAAAGGCAAGTTCTCTCCTTTTATTCTTGTTAATGCAAACTCCTAACCCTTTCTTTATATTTTTTAATCCCTACGCAAGTCTTCGTTGTTTTTCATATTTTATTCCCTCATTTACCATGATTCTGTTCCACTCATTAATTACGTAAATATGCATGGTAACCACTTTAAAATATGTGAGTGGTTGTTGAGTTTGTAGACGGCGGGCTTAAACTAAATATGTGACTCCTGGTGATATTTATTTCTAACCGCCACGGGGTTTTGTATTGCTCCTACTTCTTTGAGAATGATGTCGAATCGATGTGGGGCTAGGTTCTTAAAGAATCAGGGAGACTCGATGTGGTTATGGCAACACTGGTATATCCGCATGGTTGTCCTATAGGGCTATGGCGGTCAAATGACCAGCCTCTGTCTAATCTTCAATATTATCAAATATTCTGGGTCAATTAATAATGTGAGTAACGATAGGCGTTACCCCTAATCTTGTAAGTAAAGTGGTACAAATACTTACGCCAAATAGGGGTTCATATCTTGACCCCGAATCATATGAAATAACATGTCGACCTACAAATGTTCGCCTGGAGCCTTATGCCATAAATGTGTTGGGAACGTAAAAATATGGGTTCAATGACAGTGATTTGCATAACGTGAAACATGTGGGTTTTTGTCTTGAACTACCTGAATAAATATTCCATAACAATTGTGTAAAGACGTTTTCATATACATGGTGGTGTGAGTTGCATATGATCATGCATGACATTGTATATATGTTTATCAAGTGAGGTTTATAATGGGTATTTGTTCCCTTAGCCTTTGAGCGAGGGCACTCCTATCGCTGTGCCGATGACGTCCGAGCAAGATAGGCATGTGTTGCCATGCCAAAGAGGGTGACGTATGGTTAATGAGTATTATGGGTTATGATATTGTTGAGCATATTGATAGGTGTGAGCCTAAGGACTATTTGTATTTTATTGAGCATGTTCATGTGCATGTGTTGCATAGTGACGTGAAACCTTTCATGGGGGTACATGATAAAAAGGACAATGTGAACGTGAACGTGCATGTCAGTGCACGGTATACAATATGTGTTGGAGAGAGAGTCCTAGCTTATGAAGAAGTCACGGAAGCAGATAAGAAACTGATGCACAATAGATAAGCCTCCAGCAAATCAAAGAAAGGAGATAAAGATGCAGCTAGATAAGTTCCTAAAATCCAAGAAAAATAATAGGAGTAGATAGAAGTTTTCTTATCTTATTTTTCTGTTGTATACTAGCTCTTAAATTCTAGGATTAGATTACATAGAAACTTGTATAAATACGTTTCCTATCTATTGAATCAATTGAAGCGAGTTCATTGATCAAAACTCGGCTTAAGTTCGGGGTTCCCTACTCTAGGGACCGAATTTGTTCAAGGTATCAGAGCTTGATTTTTTATAATTGAGTATCTCGATCAAGATGGCTAGCCCTAATCCAGCAGCCATTCCTGCGACTGAGGAATCTGCTCTCGGATCAGCGTCCCAACAGTCGAGTATGCAGCCTACCATTATTCCCGCCAGCACCCTCTCCATGGATAGCCAAACTCTGCAAATCACACAACACAAGCTAAATGGTAGGAATTTCAGGGAGTGGTCTTAATCCGTGACTTTGGTGATTAAGGGCAAAGGAAAGTTTGGCTACCTCATTGGAACTGTTCCAACACCTCAAGAAGAATCTGGAGATTACCAGCGATGGGAAGTAGAGAACTCTATTCTCATGGCATGGCTAATCAACTTGATGGAAGAAAAGATAGGCCAAACCTATCTGTTTTACAAGACTGCAAGGGAAGTATGGTATGCAGTCCATGAACTATATTCTGATCTTGAGAATACTACTCAATGTTTTGAGATTAGAGTAGCCATTCAGACTACAAAACAGAGTGGACTCTCTGTTACTGAATACAACAACAATTTATTAGAGTTGTGGCAAGAGATGGATCTATACTATGATCCAAAGTGGGAATGCTCAAGTGACAGCCAGAAATATAACAAGATATAGGAAAAAGAGAGAGTTTTCGACTTTCTCCAAGGCCTCAATTCGGACTTGGATGAGATTCAGGGACGCCTCTTAGGCATTAAGCCATTGCCAACACTTAGAGAAGCATTCGCGAAGTTAGACGTGAGGAGAGCAGGAGGAGAGTCATGCTTGTTTCAGCAGAACCCAACACTGGATCTGCCCTTGCTGCAACAAGAAAAGAAGAAAATCTGATGGTTAAACAGTGGTGTGAACACTGTAATAAGCCCTACCACACAAAAAGCAACTGCTGGAAACTTCATGGGAAGCCACCACATTGGCAACCAAGAAATAAGAAGGAGAAGGAGAAGGAAAGACCAGCCTACACTGCTACAAGTATACCTGCAACTGCAAGTGCTCTAATAACAAAAGAGGTATGGGATTAAATCTAACAGCAGATTAGGTAGATTTCTTGCAGAAATTACTGAATGGTGCACATATTCCAAAGGAATTAGATGGACCAGCAGCAGCTACTCCAACACCATCTTTGACCCAAAGAGGTAACTCAGTTTTTTTCCTTAACTACTAAAGGGATAAGCAACGGCAGCTGGGTTGTGGATATAGGAGCATCCGATCATATGACCGGATCCATGGCTGCGTTTGAAAATTTTTAGTTGGAAAATAGGGATCTAACTATGTTAATGGCAGATGGAACAATATCTTCAGTTAAGGGAAAAGGAAAAGTGTGTGTGGCTGGTTTAGTACTTGAATCTGTCTTATATGTGCCAAATTTAAAGTGTAGCTTGTTATCTGTGAGTAAACTCACTAATGACCTGAATTGTATCTGTGACATTCTCCTCCTCGCATTGTGTTTTTCAGGATCGGTCCATGGGGAAGATGATTCGCAGTGCTGAGGAGAAGGATGGGCTCTATTGGGTATTGGACAACAAGGCTTTTCTTAGTCAGTTGACTCGTAGTCTTTCTTTTTCGGTTAGTTTGAATTCAGAAATTTTGTTATGGCATAAACGTCTTGGTCATCCTAATTTTCAGTATTTGAAACATTTGTTCCCTGATTTATTCATCATTAAAGCTAATTTGGAGCTCAAGTGTGACCATTGCATTCTTGCCAAACAAACTCACAGTTCCTATTCTCAAAAAGCATATAATCCTTCCAAACCATTTCATTTGATCCATAGTGATATATGGGGTCCAGCTAGGGTTTCAAACTTGAATGGTACCAGATGGTTTGTGACCTTCATTGATGATCACACAAGGGTATGTTGGGTGTATCTAATGAAAGAAAAATCTGAGGTATGTGCGATCTTTCAGAATTTCCATAAGCTTGTTCTAAACGTATTTCAGTCCTCTATTTGCATCCTTAGGACTGATAATGGCCTGAGAATATTTCTCTTACCCATTTACCTAATACCTCACTACGAATGGAATATTTCATCAAAGCACATGTCCCTACACTCCCCAACAAAATGGGGTAGCTGAGAGAAAAAACTGTCATTTACTTAAAGTGGCTAGATCCTTGATGTTCACAAGTTCACTCCTAATAGGTATTGGAGGGAGGCAATTCTAATAGCCGCTTACTTGATTAATAGGTTCCCAACCAAAGTTCAAAAATACCAAACACCCTTGAACAACTTGATGACTACTTTTCCTTATGTTCGGATTCTCAATACTCTTACCCCAAAGGTGTTTGGATGTGTGGTCTATGTCTATCAAACCAGCCCAAATCGTCACAAACTAGAACCAAAGTCATTCAAGTGTATTTTCATTTGTTACTCTCCTACCCAAAAAGGATATAAGTGTTATTGTCCTACATCACAAAAATTCTTTGTTTCTTGTGATGTAATATTTGATGAAACAGTTTTTTATCACACTAGTACTGCATCAGCAGTGGAAGAAAGCCATTGGGATCCCACAATTTCAATGCCTATCACACTGCCTATGTCTCCCACTACTACTTGTGAAAATCCTACAGCTGTTTGTTCACAGCCTGCAACAATTGAACCCAGCAATATTCAACCATCAGCTGCTACAAGCCCAATATCTGATCACAGCCCAGATGAACTAGGGGAGACTGACCTAAGGGAAGGATTGAGTCCAGAAAAACCACTTAAAGTGTACTCAAGAAAGCCAAACAATCCTGCTCCTCAAATCATCCAGTTGTTGGAACCTGAGATCGGTCCAGAAAATGAGGGAAAAAATACAGCAGCTAGCGGTGATCTGGACCTACCTATTGCAGTCAGAAAAGGAGTAAGATCTTGTGTGAAATATCCCATATCAAATTATCTAAATTACTCTAAATTATCCCCACAGTTCAGGGCATTCATTGTAACTATGGATGAAGCTTTTATTCCCGGCAATATACATGAAACTTTGGATGATACAAACTGGAAGAATGCTGTGATGGAAGAAATGAAGGCTTTGGACAGCAACAATACATGGGAACTGGTGGACAGACCAAAGAATAAAAAGATTGTAGGCTACAAATGGGTATTTACTGTCAAATATAAATCAAATGGGAGTATAGATCGTTATAAAGCCAGGTTGGTAGTCCAAGGGTACTCTCAAATCTAGGAATAGATTATGAAGAGACATTTGCTCCAGTTGCAAAGTTAAATTCCATTAGAGTACTTCTATCCATTGCTGTTAATTTAGATTGGGAGTTATTTCAGTTCGACATTAAGAGTGCTTTTCTAAATGGAGAGCTGGAAGAAGAGGTATATATGAAGATTCCACCTGGGTTTGAAAACAAAGAAAGAATTGGGAAGGTATGCAAGCTACACAAATCTCTCTACGGTTTGAAACAATCCCCTAGAGCATGGTTTAAAAGGTTTAACTCAACCTTAACCAAATTTGGTTACAAGCAAGGTGAGGCCGACCATACTCTATTTATTAAACACTCAAATGGAAAAAGGTGCATATTGATTGTGTACGTTGATGATATAGTTGTTACAGGGGATGATACTAATGAAATTGCAGCTCTAAAACTAAGGACTGAAAGAAGAGTTTGTGGTAAAAGACTTGGGAAATATGAAGTATTTTTTGGGAATGGAAGTAGCAAGAAGTAAGGAAGGTATTGAAATATCTCAACGAAAATATACTCTTGATGTTCTAAAAGATACAGGAATGCTTGCATGCAAACCAAGACAAACTCCATTTGAGAGGAATTGGAAGTATATGAAGAAGGATGATGATCCACCAGTAGACAAAGAAAGGTATCAAAGGTTAGTTGGGAGATTGATTTATCTGTCTTTAACACGCTCAGATATAGCCTATTCAGTAAGCATCATAAGTCAATTTATCCATGCCCCAACTCAACAACATTTGAAAGCCGTATACCACATTTTGGGATACCTAAAGGGCACACCAGGTAAGAGACTGTTGTTTAGGAAGACTGATGAAAGAGGGGCAGAAGGATTTTCTAATGCAGATTGGATAGGATCAGTGGCTGATAGTCGATCTACATCAGGTTTTTGTACAAAGCTATGGGGTAACTTAGTCACGTGGAGAAGTAAAAAACAGTCCGTTATAGCAAGAAGCAGTGCTGAAGCAGAATTTAGGGCGATTGCCCAAGGAGTTTGCGAATTAATTTGGGTGGCCAGATTGATGGAAGATCTACAAATGCCGCTAACCAAACCAACATGACTCTACAGTGATAGCAAGTCAGCCATAAGCATCGTTAACAACCCCGTACAGCATGATAGAATGAAACATGTTAGAATTTATCGACATTTCATCCAAAGAGAAATAGAAGATGGAGGAATAAAATTTACCTATATTCCTACAGCAGACCAAGACGCAGATATATTAACTAAATCCATGGCCAGACCAGGTTTTGAAACTCTCATCAACAAGCTAGGAATGAGAGATATCTATTCCTTAGCTTGAGGGGGGGGTGTTGGAGAGAGAGTCCTAGCTTATGAAGAAGTCACGGAAGCAGATAAGAAGCTGATGCACAACAGATAAGCCTCCAACAGATCAAAGAAAGGAGATAAAGATGGAGCTAGATAAGTTCCTAAAATCCAGGAAAAATAATAGGAGTAGATTACATAGCAACTTGTATAAATAGGTTTCCTATCTATTGAATCAATTGAAGCGAGTTCATTGATCAAAACTCAGCTTAAGTTCGGGGTTCCCTACTCTAGGGACCGAATTTGTTCAATATGAATTTGGCCCAAATGGCCATTTGCATAATTATGAATACATGCCATACAAACATGTGGAACCTGACATAGGCATATAATGTAAAGCATAATGAATATATACAATAACTTGTGACATGACGTGGGAACGAATGTGGGAAGCCTTGTTAATGTTAGTCGTGGTGATTCCTTCAAGATACAATTTCCTATGATGCCCCTTTATTTCAGATATGCTTACTGAGCCTTGTGGCTTACTTTGTTTTTAACATCATTCCAGATTAAGAAAGGGGAAGTTCGAGGTTGAGTTTAGTGGTGTCAAATCCTTGTCGATAGCTATGTGTACGGGGCTCTCCCGACCGAAAAGATCCTTGTAGGTGAGTGTGGACAGGGGCTCATATGGGGTTTTTTGTTAGATTTGATTGGTTGATGCTATGATGTGTAGGTAAGAGCTCATGAAATGTGTAATTTTAATTAATTTGCTTCCGCTGTTGCAAATAAAAATTGAGGTGAAAATCTAGGTCGTTACAGTCAGGGTCCCAGGGAGGCTTTAAACATAGTAGAGAGGCAATCGTGGATTGCCATAGAGGAGGAGACTGTTCCTCTTAGCTTGTGTTCCCAAGTTTCAGATCAGTACTCCCCTCCACAATGGATTATGCAAACTTTGATCCAAGACATAAGGTCAGACTTTCAGAAGAACAGAGAGTGGCACTTGCTTTATGTGAACAGAGTGGCTAACACTTGGACAAAGGCAGTCAAGCATCAGGTCAATTTAAGAGTGGATCAGCTGCCTATCACTGTGGAAGAGCAATGTAGAGAAGATCAAAGACAGAGCTCCCCTGTGCTTTCTGTATATAATTTTTTTGACCTCTCATCATCTCGGATAGTAGATTATTTTGAGGAAGCAGCCTCTGACGCAGAAGCCTTTTGTGCCTGCTCCAGTAACAGGTTTGCTTCCTTTAGTTTTTTTTTTTTGGTTGGGGGTGGGGGGCAGTGATAATTATAGAAACCTACCTAATGTTTAACATAATATTTACTTTCTATTAACTTACTGTGATGTACTAGGTCCATTTTAAATCTACCAAAGACATACCTAAGCTCTAGATCTCCATGAAAGAAAATTCTGAAAAAATAGTCAACATACTTTCCAAAGGTAGAGAAAAGTATTGGCGAAGTTCCAAGTTCAAAAAAAAAAATAATTTGAAGGGTTTTGGTTATGAAAAAGTCCACTATGAGGGATAGTTTTAAATACCTAAAACCCCTCAAATGATTTTTTTGGATTTGGAACTTTGTCAACATTTTTCTCTACCTTTGGAAAGTGTGTTGAATATTTTCCTCCATGAAGATTTAGACTTTTGGTAGGTCTTTGTTAGATTGAAAATGGTCCAAGTAGGTTCTATAAGGTTACATTAAGTTTGAATATTATGACAAACTATGGATAGGTTTCTATAATTATCTGTGTTATTCTTGTCTAGTGAACTGATACTTCATAAAAAAGAAAACATAAAAGAGTTTGAAACTCCCTAACATAAATTAACAAACTAATTTCTTTATGTGATGTAACAGATTTTGAAACTTTCAAAAATAAATTAACAAAGTGATTTCTTTGTGCGATGGAAATGAGTTTGCAACTTTCCAATACTAATTAACAAAATAATTTCTTTATGTGATGGAACTTCAGAAGCACAGTCCAAAGCAAGAAAATGAAAACCAAAGGAAATTTATTTATTAATGAAAGAAAATGGTGAAGGCCAACAACATATGCAAATTTATTTATTAATGAAAGAAAATGGTGAGAACAAGAATATCATTGCCACTTATCTAACAGTATCATGTGCTGACATATTGTAGAAATTTAGGAAGACAAATAAAAGTAACCATTACCTTCTTACCCGGAAAAATTAACTGAGCTTTAGACTTGGATCGTGTCAAGACACGAATTCTATGATTATCTGCATCCAAAAGAAAGATAATAAAAGAGAACACTCAACCAATCTGACCCATTAATACCACACTGAAGTTTAATGTGTGTGTTTCCATGCATGTGTGAATGCAAGGAGCAGCCAAGTTTCACAAAAAGATACATGTAAATCAAATATAGCAATCTCATATACAGTATTTTTCAAAAAGAAAAAGAAAGAAGCAATATCATATGCAGTGAATAATGGGATATACTAACGATGGCTATATACTAGAAAGGGATGAATACCTATAGCTTCAATCACTAACTCATATGGTATTAGCAAAACATGAACACAACTTTAGAGAACATAAAGCAAACCATAAACACAACTGTAGAGAACGCCAAAAGCAAACTGTCAACTACAACACGGGTTAATCCAGGCAAAATCCATGGTGTGGTGAAGATTCATTCCAAGGACCTTCCTTCTATTTTTCAACTTATATATGGTGAAGAGGCTACCTTATCATTTTACACAAGAAACATGTTTTAAGGTGTTAAACATAGGAAGAAAGTGTAACACTAGAAATAGAGGAATCTATTTTACAGAAAAGCAAATTATTTGTGCTAGTTTCCCTCAAGGAAGCAATTTGAGTTCAAAATATTTCAGGAACCTTGAAGCAATTTTTTCATACTGCTGCTCATGAGAAGATCTTGACTATTAACAATCTGATTGGCAGAAAGCAAATGATTATAATTTGGCATTGCTCTTGCAAGTAAAATGGGGAGAACGTATTTGACCTTCTCATTTTAAGAAGTTTGGGGTAACAGTTTATGTTGGTTGCAGATGTCTTGGATAGCTTCAGAAAGCCCAAATAATACTGCAAGATCCTTTGCGAAGACCTCCTCATGGCCCTTCACGTTTTATGTGGACTCTTTGGGCAAAAGAAATAGGATGACACAACAGGGAGTTAAGGAGTAGATGTACAGACTGAAGATCTCTTTTTTTGGTTATTTTAAGTGGTCATTCTTCAGCAAGGGTGTTCTATTATCTTGATCAATATTTAGACTTTGTGGATGTGGTGAGATGCGAGAAATCTAGGGCCAATTTTTGAATCTTTACTTTTACAGGCCTCCATTTTGATTAATTATTTGATACCTATAGCAGTTTTGGGCATTGTAGGCCTTGTACATAGGTAGCATTCTCTTTTGATGCTCCTCTAGTAAATTTATTTATCAGAAGAAAAAGAAAAGGTAATTTATTTATTTGAGAAATTAACTTGAGATACAAATTAACCAAATTTCATGAATCCTATAAAAAACAGAAACAGTTGTACTATAAATAATCAGAACCTGCATGCAGCCTCTGCACCAGTCTTCTACCTATAAAACCCGTAGCTCCAGTTACAGAGACAGTCATCTGATTTTTCTGAAGAAAAAAATTAAATTCCCAAGTAACTAAATCCATGCAATACAAGTATGACAAACAAGAAATTAACATGCAAACACAATACTTGGACAAAAATATGGTAGTAGTAATAATCATAATAGCAAACACAACCACGGTGTTGGCAAAACAAATGCTTCCCACTTGCTTGACAAAGAAAAGATGTGGGAGAAACTGAGAATTTGTAATGCAATTGAGTTGATGTCTATCCTACAAACTGTAAGAAATTTGGAAGCAGGTAACCATATCTATAAAGTCTTCCTAAGTTGGCATTGTCCATAAGGATGCTCCTTTCCTGACTTCAGTCTTGGCAACTGCACATTTTTGGTTGATTAGTTTCATCTGGCTAGTTTCCCTTTTCATTTTTGGTATTGCATTGGCATGGTCATGTGGTTAACTGCTTATTCGAGTTTGAATTTCCCCTTTGGTGCTTTCCTTAATGATGAGTGCCCTTTCATATCTGGCAACTGCTTGAAAACTGATTTATAACTGCTCAACAAGATACATTGATGAATTTTGCCATATGACCTGCCTGGCTAGGCTCATTTGTTTTAGCCCAGACCACAGCCAAAAAGGATGCTAGTACCTTAGATCACATTTTCTTTTCAACCCTGGCCTAATGTTATTATAGGTTCTATCCACATAATGTTAATTTCGACAAGTACTAGCTACAGGAATGGTCATGACAACTGAGAAGATGATTGTACGCAGGAGAGAAACATAAGAATAGTTATAGCTTATTGGTGTTAATTCGGAAAGCTGTAAAATGTTCCCTACAATGGAAGAGTCGGTGAATTAAAAAGTTTATGGATATAGTTTACACTAAAAAAATGGTTATTCTCTTTTCTCTGTCTACAATGTTAAAGGCAGTAATAATGAGACAAGAAAGTCAAATTACAGTAACAGCTACAGGGAGAGGTTCACATCGAAATCATTCAGTCTTGCTCAGCTGGTCCTCATGACCCATTTGAAAGGATGTCTGCATCGTTACACGGTCTATCTGACTATCTCTACTAGTGAATGGCAAAATAACATGGATGAAGTCGTAATTTATCTAATGGCCAGCCTGAATTTGGATGTTTTTCATTCCACCTAACCATAAAAATCAAACCACAAACCCTTCAAGCCTTATTTCATGCCACGTAATATGAGCACCATCGTCATACACAAATCTGACATAATTGCTTTGTCCAAAACAACTTTCAAGAATGATGCTGAACAACAAAGTTTGATTTTGAAGAAGCACCAACATTATGCTACAACTGAATATTTGCTGACAAGAGAATGAAGAGATGCATCCTGAACAGTTATCTCTGGATACAGCAACGCAAAGCCAATTTCCAACCACGTTTTCGAGTCAAATTTCTATAAAGCCAACTA
Source organism: Diospyros lotus (assembly GCF_014633365.1). NCBI lineage: Eukaryota > Viridiplantae > Streptophyta > Magnoliopsida > Ericales > Ebenaceae > Diospyros > Diospyros lotus. Next base: position 39,734,858 of record NC_068338.1, on the reverse strand, counting down.
AGCCGTTATATTTATTGTCCAATTCTGTAATCATAGAATATGCCGATCCAATTAGAAGGAGTTCGAACTTATACTATCATCCATCAAATATCCAAAATAAACACACGTAAATGCATTATCCTGAGGAACCAAAACAAAAATTTGCGGAGAGGAAAGCTTTACTTTTCCTGATGGATCAGAGGCGGTCTCTTTGCCGAGGCAGCAAATCCTAAATCTCTTGCCATCGCAACTCTATACAACAAAAACGACACGAAATTCAAACGGTAGCCGGGAATGCATAACTATGGAGAGAGAGAGAGAGAGAGAGAGAGAGAGACTGACAGAGAATGGATGAGGAATGTGAAGAGAGGGAGAGACGGAGTTGGACCAAGCAAGAGAAGTAGCTCGGCAGAGCTCCATCGGAACCGCTTTTCCTCACAGATAGCGCGCTTCGAGCTTTCTCTGCTACTACTACTCGTGTTTTACGTTTTATCGCTCCAAACAGTTGCCGATTGGTTCTTATGAACAACTTCTTCGTGTTCCATTGCAAGCCACGACCATCCCATCCATGCCCAATTATCCATTGCCTTTTCTTTTGATGATTTTTATTATTATTATTATTTTCGAACATTTCATTCTAAAATAAAGTGTGAATTTACTTATAAACAAAAATAACTATAATTTTTTACCGGAAAATGAAAAGCCTAAGAAGATGTTAAATTTAATCTAAGCTCAAAGTAAGGGCTGGGCCGTGACGTGGAAAGCCCTAAAGTACTGTAACGCCAGAGAAGCGCTTCATCTACCTGTCTCTGGTTCTGTGTGGGGGAAGAGACGTGGCGATGATGCAGTGGTGCGGCGCAGCGGCGAGGAGGGTGATGATAGAGCGGCCGCCGGCGGCTGCCGCGTTTTCGTCTCTCTCCCCATCGACAGGGGCGACGATTTCTTCGCCGGCAGTGGCAGTGGTTCCCGTTCTGTGCGGACGAGGGGACAAGAGGACGAAGAAAGGGAAGAGATTCAAGGGATCGTACGGAAACGCGAGGCCCAAGAAGGAGAAGAAGATCGAGCGTATCAAGGACAAGGTAGAAGTCCCCAGGTCCACTCCTTGGCCTCTCCCTTTCAAGCTCATCTGAATGCTTTTTCCGTTGATTCTCTGAACCTTGAGAGCTAAACTGTTTCTGAGTTGAAATCAGATTGTAAACACTTTTATGAATTACCAAGATTATTACCTGGCTAGGACTTGAAATTAGTATGTTTGTTGAACTTTATTGAGCTCCAGCAACTAATTACTGAGAAAGAATCAAATTGGGATGTTAGAGTTTACTCGGCAAAATTGAAGTAAGTGTGACCTGCTATTGTATCTAGAAATAGCACTTGCATCCGTATCTCTGGATCATTATAGTATTTGGCAAGCATGTTCCTTGATATTAATTGCGGTTGATCAAACAATATCTCTTATTCTTTCCTTCACCAGTGGCATATTCTACTTTTTATTATTGTCTTGATTGGCCTTAGTTTTTTCTTTTCAAGTATCTTCCAACTCTTTCAATTTGGATAACCTTAACTACTAGCTTGCTTGTTGTTTATTAACATATCAAACTTTCCTTGGGAGAGATGTAATTCTATATATTTTTGTTTTAGAACTTTCTCTCAATATTTTCTTGTGGCCTCTTAATTTTTTTGGAGTAAAATATTTTGATCATTCTCAGTGCATGAAACTGTAGCTACTCTGTATGGTATGTTTATATGTATGTTTGGAAAACTAGTGTTTGGGTTAATAAATTTGAGCAACATTATAAACATTGAAACAACACAGCCAGAAAGAGCAATAGAAAACGTTGTAGTTGTTATTGGTGTTGCTACAAGTATAGATTTTTGTTTCCATCTTGTGTCCTTCCTTTGCTTTAACATGTGTAACAAATCTAGTGCTAAATGCCTAAATCTGCAACTAATGCTAACATATAATAATGAAATAAAATCAAACCAAAGGCAATTGAGATGACCCCACTTCAGAACACAGAATGATTTTATCATTTGGCTTTGGGTCCACTCTAACCAAGTAAATCCAGTGTGAATCACCTATGGAGCATCAAGATTGGGATACCACTGTCCTTACTGATTGCCCTCTGTCACTTCTTGGTCATCATTTATCTTGGTCAGAGTTTTATAAGAAGCCCGTGATGATTACTAAATCCACGAACAAAATAGCAAGTGAATGCTTAATGTTCCCCCTTCCTCTTGGAATCTTGAAGGGAAAACATTTTAAAGAACAAACTTACTAGAACAACTTAGATTAAGTATTAATCATCATCAACTACACCTTATTCTATCAAGTTAGAATGGGTGGCATGCCCCCAGGATACAGGTCAAGTGGGTGGACCATGATAAGCTAGCATTCGTATCAGTAGGTCATGAGTTCGACTTATTACCCTGCCCAATGAAGTAAAGTCTTTATCTGTGATTTATCTCATCTACTGAAATCAAGAGCTCGAGCGGCGAAGGTCCGCGCATGGGCGGTAATCCCAAGTTAGGATTGGTGGCATGACATTTTTTAATGTCAATTGACTTCTAAAGTAACAATGGCAATAGAAATATTTGCAAACGAATTTAAACATCCTATGAACGCATATTCACTTGGACTTTCTTGTTTTGATTTCCACTACTTTATGCTTGAGGTTTGGTTTGCTTTAGTATAGTTTTTCAATCCAGGTGTCCTAGCTGCAACTGAATGTTTACATTGAATGTGGAATACATTATGCTTCTAGTATGAATTTGCAGTAATCTGTACTTCAGAAATAATTTGAATGCTAAATTGTTTTCCAAGTTGTAGACGGGTCAAGGTTTGGTTTCATTTGAAATAGTGTATTGTTTGAGCTGTGAAGCTCTCAAAGCAAATGCTAGTCCAATTGAAATTATTGCATTAATATGACTGATGTTCCCAATTACGAACACTATTGTTTTGCTTTTACACAAAACAAACAGTATAATAATATGTCAAAGCCTTAATCTCGGTACGTGGAGTTGCCTACATAAATTCTAATTAGTCAATCATTTTTAATTATGGTCTTATATTTGTGAGGTCATTATAACTTATCATACTTAAGAGTCCCCTCTCTAGTTTTTCTTGATTTTCATCTATATCCTTTGTTAAATATTAATTCTATTCCGTCCACTATTCTCATATGAACATTTATCAATTGCCTTCTCACATAATTAAACCATCTTAATCATATTTTACATATCTTATCTTCAATATTTAATAGGAGTCATTTTAATCTTATTATAAATAATTTGATTTTTTCTTAAATAGTTACAAATCCTTTTTAACATTCTCATCATCATTGGTGTGCGCATATTTAGCTTAACTTAATACGTTACTACTTAACATTCTTCCTTAAGCTTTAGCAGAAGTTTACAACCAAATAAAACTTCACGTGCACTTTTCCATTTACAAAAAACGATATAATAGTGTCATAAATTTGCAGCTGGCTTGACTCTGGAAATGGTAGGTAGTAAGTACTACTCGAGCATAAAAACTAGTGCATCACTCATGCTTTCATGCGGAACCTGTCTTGGTAGATATTCCTCGTGTGGAAATGTAGAGAGGTTGTAGGCCATTTGGTAGTGCCAGCCAGCCAGCCAGCCTAGAAGTTGATTCCCACGTTATGTTACTTTTTACTTGGGGGAATAATCTTAATGCACAAGTGCTAGAGAATGAGAGAATTTTTATGCCACTGATAAGTCTCCTGGTTTAGGAGTTTGTCATATTTGCTGCTCAAAAGCACACAAAAATTAATAATTAATCAAGTCACAGAGGATTTACTCAAGATCATCGAGCATAGCCCGTTTAGAAGCAGCAATACGGAAATGCTCCCGTTGGCTTTGCCTTGTCGATCATGGCTGTGATCGATTAAGTCTCTTAAGAATGTTGTGGTGATTCAGTGTGGAGGGATAAGAGAGATCGGTGCATGGGTAGGTTGATAGCCGGTTCGTTATTTTAAAAACAACAAATGTGGGAGTAGTGAATATCGCACAGTTTTTAAAGATTTATTTTTTTTAATAAAGATGCTAATTAGCCATAGTAAAGAGAGGGAGCCAGGGGGAACAAAAAGTAAAGAAAGATATGAACATTTTGACTAGTTCATTTTCTCAAAATCACCAATCCTTGCTAAATGCTATTTCTTTACTCAAATCTTTATTCTCTCCCCTGATAAAGATCATATTCATCCAGCCAAAACGTTGCCTCCATTACCATTAGCTTATATCAAATTCTATTGTCTGTATTGTGACGACGAGATTTAAACATTTTAGTTAGCTTTTTATGTTCTAATTTAGTTTGTAATAATTATGAATTTTGAACATTTAATTGGTGATTCCAGCTTAATGCTATTTTTATATTTTTTGAATTTTAATAATTGTAGGTAACAACATGCATATAATTTGGACGATAATATTATTATATCATACACATTTTTATATAAATGTATATAATTTTTTAACCAACTATTTGATCAGTGAATCACTATAGAACTAGAATGACCGGCCTTAATAACCATAGGTTAAAGATCAAATAATATACTACAAATATATACAACATTCATGTATTATTTAGTATTCACATTACTGAACATTCGTATTTTTACTTTTCAGAAAATAAAAGGGGGTACATGTTTGCATTTTTTTTTATTTTATTCTTATCTACAAAGGTGACCTAGAGATATAAAACAGAAAAAAACACTAAGCTTTGTTCGTTCCATCTCTCCTGCGGACTAATCCAGTTCTCATAGCATTTGTTTGTTAACTTAAAGATAAAAGTTCACCGGTAAGCCAGCAAAAGGGCAAATAAATTGGAATGCAGGGCTGCACATGTAATATAGATATTGTTGTGTTTTATATAAGTGATGCAAAACACTTAGTCCGTTCGCTTATTAATCTCAGGAAGTAACAAATTCGGCACAAGGAGCAAGCATCTCAACATTGTTCGGAACTAACAGTCTTGACTTATCTTTGAACAGAAGAACAGCCACAAACAAGAGGAAACAATTACTCACTGCTGTCACATTCCTTCACCTGCAACAGCAAAATTTCATAATATCAAATTCTATAAATTTGTATTTGTCTTTGCAATTTTCGTTGTGGCTTGAAACAAACCGATCCAATGCTGTTTTGCCAACAGGATCCAAGGATGTTTTTAACTTGGAAGACCAACGATCCATGATTTATAAAATTGACCTTCCTTCCAAGCACCCAACTCCCCCATGTTTGCAAAGATCAAAATAATGGCAGACGATGGCTGATTCTTACCCCCATTTATTCTCATGGAAGACGAGGATGACAGTTTCAGTCATTATCTTCCTTTCCATAATCGTACACTATTTCAATCTGCGCCAAAAACCAAACGGTAATAAATGAGCCAATGAGCATTACAACGTAAACCAAAGCCAGTAGTTTGCAAGCATAATACAACACAAAAAACAACTGTCAATTTCAAGTGCATATGCATATTCTGACGATTGATAAAGACATGAAAGAACAACTGTAAAGGATCAGACAGGATATAATGTTGTGACAGAATTGACAATCTACCAAGTGGTACGGTGGAAACAATTTGCAATGATAGCAGCTGCTGCTAGGATTCTGCAAGGTTTTACTGCAACCATGATCCATAAGGCCATGATTGTTGCCTTTTTCACTCGTGCGGCTCAACATTTCATTACTGTGTAGAATTTACAAGATGATGCCATCATGGACAGTAATTGAGAAAATGCTTAACTGAGTTGAGTTAAACTCAGTTGTCATTGTAGGAATCACATATATATAGAGATTATCAACAATTTTAAGCCTCTGATTGCACCCCTATCCCCATCTCACTACCTATCAAAAAAATTAAAAAAAAAAAAAATCAATGGCTGGGATACATTGAAAACCATTCCAAAAGATTTCCAGAGGGAGCAGATAGTTAAACTTCCAGGGAGCGACTTTCAAAGCAATGCATACGTGAAAATGATGCATGATGGCAAAACCTATTTCTGAAATAAAATACAAAATGGCAGCAAAAAGGAGACAGACAGCATTGCATCTCTAAGATCACATTAGCCAATATGTTGGAAAGCAAAGCACACGACAAAGTTGACACTAGTAATTTCCCCAACTAAAACCAATTTATATTTCTTCAAGCATTGATTTGAAAAAAAAAAAAAAAAAAGGGTTTCTCAATTAAGAAGGGGACCTACACAGTCCTCAAAGAAAACTGTTCATATTACTCGGACAGGAGCTTTAATGTGCCAAAAAGCACCATCTTTTTCAAGTTATTCAATTTTATATATCAGGAAAATTGGAATGGAAAATGAAAATAATGCAAACTCTTTCAGTAACCGTAAATCCTCATCAAGTATTGTCCTAGAAACAGTAACCTTTACCCTACATGACCAAGAAAATACAGACATCTTATAAGCATAAGATCAATCATTCAAGCAAAAGCATGCCCACATACAAACAGATGATAATGTGATAAAGAAAATGAGAAACGTTAGTGGTTTTATCCTGGACAACATTCAGATGATTTATGTAATAACAGAAGCAAAACAAAAAATACACATTAAATTTCTCAGAACAAGATCTATATATAACAATTGTGGCCATTGACCTAGAAAGTCTTGCAAAATCATGATTTTAGTTTATAAATTTTATTTCCTTCAGGATTTTGTGATTGTGGTCTTACAAAAGCTTTTGGCTGTGATATCAACTGACACCATTGGGTGCATGAGCAAAGACCTCATATTTCAATCCAATCAAATCCACGCTTTTCAAGAGAAAGAGGGAGAAAAACCACCAACAAGGTATGGACTTTTCAAAGTGCTAATGATCCTATAGGCAAGATAGACTGCCAATATTCAGTCATAATCAAACTCCCTTGCAAGGGTATAGAGTGTACTTCTCGAAAACAAAATCAAACATAACATGGCTCAACAGATCTGTCCCAACCCTGGCAGGGTAAAAATTAAGTCAGGTCACATCCTTGTGGAAGCCACCCTGGTCGCTTCCTCCTTACCCCTTTCGCTCGGCACAAAAAGAAAGGGTGCCTCTAAGTTCTAGTTAATGAAATTTGCAATCTCAACCCTAAATAGTGCCTTAAAGAATATAATTACTATGAATATATTCTTAACAATCAAAGCATCATACAAAAAGAAGTAAGATAACAATCAAACCACCTAGGTGGCAATAACATAAAAGACCAATATCTCTAAGGCCATAAAATCATCATCAGAGGACATTTCTATTTACCTCTTAAATTCCATTCTAACTCAAATTATTAACATGTCTCCAAGTTCAAGAGATAAATTTTGGTTAAAAAAGGAAATGAATGGGGTTAAGCATCCCTTGAAAATGCAGGGAGAGACAGCAAAGGTGCTTTGATATATTACCTCCCTCTACTTTCACTTCAATTATAAAAGAGATAGAGATAGAGAGAGAGAGAGGGGGGGGGTGCTTCAGGGGGCAGAGGGAGCATCTCAAGTGCCAGCCAACATAAAGGCAAACACCAAAGATAGTATGCACAAAAAATTCAAATTCTTAAGCATTTTTCATGACCAAGAGTCTTTTGTGGTGAAAGAAAGGGAAAAGAGATAAACCCCTTTCAGAGAATCCTGGGTCATGCTTATGTAAGTCAACAAGAAAATAGAATTCAGGTGTAACCAAGCAGAAGGAACTATATAAAGTAAACAACCTTAAGTAAAGAAACAAAATTAATAAATTACCCCGGTTGGTGGTGTTGGATTGCGAGTAAACTTGGAGCCACCAGGAGCCCATGGAACTGTTCACACAAATGGCAGGTGAGCTTCAAACTGTTTTACTGGAGTTAAACTAGTAGTACAATCTCCAGGCATAGCAATAAGCACCACAACGGAATTTAGCAGTTCTAATTGACAAGATCACTTTTGAACTCCATGCAAGTTAATAAAAAATGAAATAGACTACAAAATGAACGAATATGACAATCGTAAAGAAGATAGTAAAAATGAACAATTGAATTCCTATATCAAATTGTCCATTTTATCTTAGTATATTGTAATCAAAAGAAAGTCAAATATATATATAACTAAAATACCCTCCCTCTATCATCATTTCTTTCTTCTAATAAAAACATCCTTTACAAACAAACAATACTTCTGATGGATAACTCCTCTAGCCACCATAACCAGTCATTGTCTTCTTCTTAATAGATCTGGGTTCGACTAAACCTAAATATGGTACTTCTTTATGTTGTTCTTATATTTAGATTCGGTTGAACTGAAATTTGGTACTTCTTTTTCTTTTGCTTCTCAGATCTGAGTGCAGTCAAGCCCAAATCTGCTCCTTCTTTCTTCTGCAACCATATTACCCTTTGGGTTCTTTGTGAACTCATGTCTGGATTCACACAAAATCAACTCATTGTGATCTAAATTTTGATCAACAAACACAGTCAAGGAAAAGAGGAGATCCCAAATCTAAATTCAGCGGCCCCATCTAGCCCACAAACCCATCAGTTTGTCAATCAAAAGGAAAAAGGAAGATGGGGATATTTTAGTCTTTTTTTAACTAAAAATATAAGTTTTTCTTCTTGGTGCATATATTTACGTATATATATATATATATATTTAAGTTTTAGAATGTAATGACAAAATGATAGAATCATGAGCACTGTTAGCCTCATCAAAACAATAACTTTAGTAAAGGAGAATTACATATAATTATCAAAAAGTAAAGGCGGTCACTTTAATTTCTAAAGCATGAAGGGTATTTTTGTCTTAGGGCTTTACCTTAGGGTGGTTAGTGTACATTATCAGAATTTTTTATTAATCTGTTTTTCTAATAAATTAAAATTTTGTAACCAAAAAACATATTGCTACCAGCGGTGAGTGCTAATCCCTCCCCCTCAAAGTATAAAATTGTCTCTTAGAGTGGCTTGTATGTAGGAGCATCTCTACAAAGGGAATTTTTGTCTTAACAAGAAATACAGAAGATGAGTATTATAATAATCACCTTAATACAAGTAAAGTCAATATTGTAAAATAACAAAATCAAAAGGCACTATTGGCATTCCAGCTGTCCTTTTGCTAACATAAGGTTAGTTTGATTAATCAACTAACAAACCAACATTGACAAAGGAAATCTACTACTACTATTAAAATGCTAAGGTATGCAGACATAACCCTCAGGGAACCACATACTCCAAAAAAATATTATTTATTTTTTAATATAAATAAAGCTTCAGCAATATACTTACCAATATAAGGATCAGGGTGCCGCCATTTATTGTATGTTGCCTCACCAAAAGTTATCAGTCTATCAATTGTCTCAATATCTTCCTGGGAGTTCATCAGTGGAAAAAAGGTAACATACTATGAAATGGCATGACCACAAAAACATCAACAAATGCCTGGTTTAATTAGAACCAAATCCTAAACAAAGTAATACAATTTCAGTCCAGCCAAATACTAAATAAAGTAATGCAAAACAATCATTCATCATCTGTACATAAAATTATTATTAATTATACAAATCATCAGTATTAAATGCACAAGACAGTCTAATAGAACTTAATTCTGCAAAGGCTAAAAACCCTTCTGGGCACTGGACTGGACAAAACTAGATATAACAAAAATGCAAATTACCAAGATACACTGCTCGTGCTGGTAGTGCATTCCGCAGTCATATCACTGCACTAGGTGGATCCAAAACAGAACACCCCCTAGATTCCCCAAGGGATATAGTCAATTCATTGAGAAACATGCAACTTCATTATCATGCCAGTATATACCCACCAACAAATTTTTGCATCTGCAATTGAGCCTTTGAATGTGGAAGATATACAAGGCCAAAGAAAATATACAAGTCCTTGGAGGAAATAAATGTGCTAACTATCAGTGTGGAAGATAACCAGCTTGCGTTCACCAAATCAAGAAAAATTGAAAATGATATCCATACATAATTTGTACACAAAAAAAAAGATATAAAGAATAACCCATCATTTAAAATAAGGAAAATGATACCCAAAATAATTTTTTCTTGAAGAAAAGCATAGAGAATGACCCAGCATTTGCCATGATGAACAATTGCAAAGGGTTTTCATTCCCCAATAATGAGAGTCCACAAATCACAAGATTTCTCATTACCCTTAACCTATATTACTAGAATGTAGAGCCTATACTCCTAGAGCGTTGCCGTTACCATAAACTAAATCATACAAGTATCCCCGTGGTCATTAAGACAGTGTTACCCCGAAATATGATTAGGTGTTCAATAGAAACAAAATAACCTGGTTTATTCCAAGGATAAGTCACGGTCTAGACAATTTTTTAAACGGAAAAATGATTTGTCAAAGGGACATTGCCAAAAGAGATATGGACAAAAGAATGACTTAGCACATTGCAAAATTTAAACATCCAGGTTATCAATAACATCGATTTGCTCTATCAATCTGATATTTTTCGTAGTAAACTAGTAAAAAAGGTAGTCGAGAGAGAACATACCACATTTTTGTTGGCGTCGAACTTCTCGCGGAGGTCTGATGCCTGAAACAAACAAACAAACAACCTGGATCATCGTTTATCGTCATTGATCATATTGTTCAGAAGGTGAATCTTATATGTATGACAATAAATCGAGAAATTCCAGAGACGGAAGAAACCCTAAAGAAGATAGAGGAGGAGAGAGAGAAAGAGAATACATCTTGGTAGAAGAGATGGCGATGGACGGCCCAGTTGAGAGTGTCTCTGAGGGCTCGCCGGTAGAGTATCCTCACTCTCTCCTTCTGCGCTGCCCTTCTTGCAAGGTACCCAGCCGATGCACTCATCTCTCTCTCTCTCTCTCTCTCTCTCTCTTTCTGCTCGACACTCGATTTTACCGAACGCCCAGTGAGATAAAATGGTTGCGGGCCACAAGCATGAACTTACGTCGTCGTTTTCGATCTTGGGTTTATTGACCAACCCCAATCAATCTCGTTAATTTTTTTTATTTTTCTTTATATTAATATAAAAATCTCCTAGATTTTTTCTTTTAGATATGAGATTTCTTTATACCACTATAGTTCGTTGAATATTTTTAAATAATTTAATATGGGTTTGTTATTTACATTTAAATATTTTTTTTCTTTTTCTTTCCCTTTTTGCTATGTAACATATCTTAGTTTTTAAAATTGTGTGAATATTATTAGTTTATTACATACATAGTTTTTGTATGAAATATAAGTCTTAAAACATAAATACAACTCTTATTGAGTTGGGTTAGTTTGGCTCTACTCCTTAATTGAGCTAACTTTAAATTCAAAATTATAATGTCTGAATCACTTAATATAAAATTTGAACTAATTCAACTGTGAACAGCACTAATCATGTATATATATATATATATATAGTGACTCCAAATGGGGATAAAGGCATTCAACATTTGTGATAAGAGAAAGAATTGCAAAAAGTTAAAGCATTCGTCCATACATAATTGAAGTTACCCAAGATCGAAAAACAAAGATTGCTGAGAATAGCTTCATTTCTAAACTGAGGAAACTCGCAAATTTTGAGAGCCCTATCACAATATGGGAAAAATATATTTTGACATGCAAACACAAGGGAATATTTTTGTAGTCAAATGCAATCTTATAGAGCAAAGCAAACTGCCTCTAAGTTTACTGTATCTGGCCATTCAACCACCTCACAAAAGGGAAGCCATGCTGTGTTTCCATCCAAAGGACCTTCTGCTTGTGCGCTGAGGTGTGAAGCGAAGCCCAAACATCTCCTTTGGCGCCCCTCCTTGCTCGGAGAACCCGATCAGCTTTCCAACAATTGCAGCACTCTCGACGATATGCTCCATATCGCTAGGGTTACTCCACAAGCGGTTGGCCACTTGCACTCTCCTTCGTTTCGACACCAAGCTGATACCCCATTTCTGGTATAGTTTGTTTCTTTCTGCTTCCGAGAACCTCCTGTACATCAGCCTGCTTAACATCTCTCTCTCTCGGCGAAGGGCCTTAAAGCTGCCAATCCATAAAGAATACGTTTCAGCAAAGTGAAGAGGCACCAAGTAAATGCAAAAAAAAATAAATAAATAAATACTGGCGTTGCACAACAAAGTTTGTGAAAGCAAGTCACAACTCTCCTAAGAATCCAAAGGCACATTCATTTTGACACTCTTATTTTCCAAAAAAATTCACCAAGCATCCTTAAAAACCAGTAAATGCTAAGAAATCTGACAAAGTCAAACAACACGTAGACATATGATAGATAGGATAGACCTTGATGCCAATGTGAGAGTCCGACCATCTTCCACAGCATGATTTCCCTGAGAAAATGCCTCCTTCAGGAAGAAAAGTCTCCTAAGTTCCACTTCCACGTAAATAGAATCTGCAGGGTCACCTTTGAAGAGCAGGAAGAAGTATGTCCTATGGACCAGCGAAATATTGCAAGATTGCCAAAGTTCAAGTATTGCTTTCTGCTTCCTCTCAAATTCAAGAGGCCAACTTGCAGGAGTGTCAAGTGTGTCCAGCATTGGATCTAATCCAACATCTTTGCTGTTCTTTCCAGACTCTTCAGCTTGTTCTGTCCCCTGAATGCAGATAAGAAACATATTAAACAGAGAAAAACATTTTTTCTCCTCAAAAGGAAAATCATATTTAAGATTCCATTAAAGACAAAAGAAAAATTTTATAAGACAACTACAAAATTAGCATTGTTTTATGGCACAAAATGCGGGGCAATAAAGCACCAACATGTGCAAAATATGAGCACAACGGAGATATGGGGATGTTACAATGAATGTGTTTCCATACAAAGAAAAGATAAAATTAAAAATGCAATTATTTGTAAAGAAGTCAAAGGGATTCCTATTGATCAAGATAGTTGGTCATGTGAGAAGAAGACCAATAAAGGTTCTTGTGAGAAAAGTGGATGGAATGAAACTAGTCTTTAGCAAAAGCAGTAGTGGAAGACTAAGAAAAATTTGGTGAGAGATTCTTAGGTATAATATATGAATTATAAGAGTCTAAGAAAAGATAAAACCATATATATAAATGATTAGTGAGCTAGAATTCATGTTACTGACTCAACCCAACATAGTGAGACTAAGGCTTGATATATCATGGTAAGAAAAATTGAGGCCTTCTGGTCAAAGTTCCCTAACTGGAAGTGTATTATAGTTGTACAAGGAAATGATGGTTTAAGTGTAAATATCTACAGGAGCCAGGTAAACATGGCACACTAAATCAGCAAAAGAAAATAATAGCACAATTTTGTTTTGGTTGCTACTTGACAAGCCAATATGTAAAGCACCCATAAATTCCTGTACTCACCCCTGACAGAAAAAGAAGCTGACAATACTAATAACAATGATGATGATGGTGATGATGATAAAGATTATAGATATATTCTTAAGTAACAACAGAAAGGACAATTGATTGTTCTGTAGACAAAGGTATAAAATAATTGGATGAATATTATCACAACTTCTTCTAGAAAAGTTTTGACACACTAAGCAATGTAAGGTTCTATGGCAGAATAAGCAAACAGGTGCAGAACAGGTGCAGATGTCCACTTATTGATTGCAACCAACTTGCAGAAAGCCAGAAAATACCACAGAAATGGAAGATTTCAAGAAAGAATAGAACAACATAGAAAAGCAGGCACATGCTGCTAACCTGACAAGTGGCAAGTTGCTTTTCGTACTCAACCCTGGCCATTTCTTTCATTCCTGCAACAAAAGTATCAATAGTAGGAATATCATCATCATTGGAATTCTTGTTCTTCTGTGCTTTTAGCTCCTCTACAAAGGCACTGCCAATGGAAGACAGAGAATCATTTCTTGACAACTTTGCAGCACCATAATTTACTCGAGGAAGCATGAATGGGAGGCCTTCCGGTCTTCCAGGAAAGCTTTTCTCAAAACCATTAGGTGGTGTGTTCTGACTTCCTTCAACTTTCTCAAAGTATGGTGAGGATGAGCCAGCCATGAAAGTAGCTCTACAACTCCAGCTCCTATTTAACTGCTGATTTCTAGAACTTGGCATACCCGCAACCGAAGACCAAGGAGATGGGTCATCAGGACAGGGAATGACATGAGAATTAATTGTCTTCTGCACATCCTGGATTCTCTGCTCCAGTGTCCCATGGGCCAAGTTATCTTGGATATGACTTACTTCTCTAGGTGGGTTTGATTCAATTTCTTCATCTGTCAGATTGGTAAATCTAGGTGCCATCAGTGGCAATGTTCCTTCAGAATGAACAGCTGATAAGGCAAGGGATTCAGAAACCCTGTCCTTGCTAGATTCATCCATTTCAATGCATTGGACTTCCTTGCAGGTGTCATCAGAATCTTCACCAGCTCCCTCTGTGAACTCCTCTATACAGTGAAATGCACCAGTTCTTACAAACTTACCTGTACCTGATAGCATTGACAAACTACCGTTGGACAAAGAATGGCCTTTGTCATTAAATGATAATTCTGATACTGAACATTCGTCTTCCCATTTGTCCCCTTGCAATTTATGATCATCATGAATCCTACCCTGAATGAAGGGAAAACCACAGAAGTTAGCAGTTGGAGCTCCATCATTCAAGTATTATAAAATTATCCAACAGTTAGACAACACAATGTACCCAATGCCTTGAAGTTTGATCATTTCCAGCCACGCCTAGCAAATCCTGCACCCGAGATTCAGCAAGATCCCTTTGTTTAATCAGCTCTGTCATGTCTTTCTCCAACTGTATTGTAGAAACAACCAGGGTACATTGCAAAAACTTATGAGTAATATCTTATAAACGGACTTTCATTTGCCATGTTGCCCAAATCCTTCTATAAGCACATGAAGCAAGTCCCAGAATAACAAGCAAATATCTGAGTGTCTTGAACCATTCCTTTAAAAATATATTTGTGGTTACACACAGTAATAAGAGATAAGAAAATGAGACAGACTAATGGAGGACATTGGCAACAACCTTTAAAGACATATATATTCGGCATCCTAAAATTGGTTCTAAAGCCCAAGCATTAATTTGTGAGGCTTTGGATGAAGAAGGCCCTCCTGGGAGATTTGTTTGGCTCAATTTCGATGCTTTACAAGGGTATTTTTGTCATTCTATAAATGTCTTGTAGGGTATTTTGGTAACTCTAGTTATGTGTTAGGGTTTTATTGTATTGTTTAGGTTTTATTTATAGTCTTTTCCTGTTCTCCTCATTTATACTTTTAGTTTTTGTTTAGCTTCCTAATAGACAGGATTTTCCTAAGCCTAGTAGGAATAGGATTATTAAAACTCAATAAATAATATTGTAATCTCTGTTTTTCAATTAGTGAATAGAACAACTATGACAGTTTTTTCTAAGCACGGATGCGTTCTTTCAATTGTGATGCAATTCTACCCTAGGTATGGTGCCTACAGACCCCCAGGTTTTCAGCTTCTTTTTTTCGTAACCGTACATCCAGCCTTGTTCTCAACCCCCAAATTTTATATTCAGCTATATTTTACCTCTAAATTGCCTACCAACCCATTACATACCTAAACCCTAGCCTTTTCAACAATTTTCCCTGACCTTCTAACCTAAATAAGACTCCAATCATTAGGTATTCTCAGAATACTAGCTCTATCCTCCATGGAGACCCATGTAAAAGATATGTTCATCTGAGCTACCCTCTCATTATGAACATTGCCAACTTTTACTGGGATGGTTTAATTGCCTTTTCCTTCAGGAGTTGCTGTTCCTCATCCACATAAGCTCCTTGCACTGCTCTTCATAGCTTAATGAATTTAGATAACAAGATTGCCTCCTAATTGCAAGATGAGATTCTCCACCCGAAAACCCAAAACTAAAACATAGCACAGTGATGTGACAGCTTCCTGTCCTAAAATTTCCTCATATGTCCCCACCCACCCAAAAATAATAAATAATAATAATAATAAAAACAAGACAGAGACAGGGACAAGAGAGACTCATAATTCCCAAGTTTTCAAGATGTCCTATTTATTTGTTTACTAGTGATTTCACATGCGCACATTATGTAAAGGAAATTTTAATAGTCTCTTCCACCTTTGATCCACCCTTGTCAAGCTTCATTAAGTTTGACCATATCGAGAAATAAGTTGTGAGAGCAAGTTGTTACCTTTTCAATCTGGAGGTCTTTCTTTCTAAGTAATGCTGCACAATTACATGTAGAAGAAGGGGCAGGAGTTCTTAGCTCATTCTCCAAACGAGCCAACTCTTTTTGCAAATGCTTCACCAAGGCCTTATCAGACATCACTACATTAACCTTGGCATTTGTAGTCACTTCTTTTGCACAAGTAGCAAACAAGAGAGTATTTCTAGATTGCTCAACATGGCTTCGCGCAGGGCTCAACGTGCAAATGATGGCTGTTCTGGCATTGCCTCCCAAAGAGGGTTGCAGAATGCGTGTCAGTTTAGAATCTCTGTAATTGACATGACCATGTTTTCCATTGCTGCATCCAACAATTACAGTAAATTGACAAATTATTATATATATTTTTTTGTTAATTTATGAACTTTCCATCATACAATTTTCTGATTTTAGAAGTATCAATTATCATAAAAATAGTAAAGGGGCAAGTGAATGGACAAGGTTGAAGAGCATACAAATGCACACGGATGCATGCACGCACTTGATTTGCCAAGTTATAATTGGAAGGCATTAACAATTTTCTATATAATCTAATCTTCCCAACAGCTAAGCTGACAACCCTAAGTCATGATAAGTTAATAATTTTTCAAAGTTGTCGACTGAAGGTAAAGAATTAATTCAGTCAAAAAAAGGACAAGTGAAAAACCTTAGCTTGCGAATGACAGTTCCAAGAGTAAGTAAACTACGGTTGATATGGCAGCCTTCTTTCAGTCTCGTCCCAACCGATAATGCCTGGGATGCACGCTCACTTCCTGCCAGATCCACAAAATTCTGCCACAAACCCAATTTTACGTTTGCCATAAGTTTTGCTAAAATTCATTTCTCAAATATAATAATTGATTATATCAGTTTTGGAAAGCTATATGCATTAAGAAGTGATCCAAGACAAGATAGAAAATCTATACCACACTAGCTGAAAGTGCTGTTGAATTGTCCTCGCCTAAAAACTCACGGGCAGAACTTTCTATCGTCTGCAGAAATTAATTCCATAAGGTGAATAAAATATTATAAATTAATTCAATAAAATCTTGGTTAGAATTTCACCAATCAGGAAAGGGAGACAAAGAAGCATCTCACCAATCTAAGAATTTGATGAGACCTAGAGCTTGTTTCATTCAAGGAAGTTTCCCCCGTCTTTCTTTGAGCTGCAAGAATGGAATTGTCCAAATAAATAAGTGGAAACATTTCATGACTCCACGATTACCATCATAGAATGCATTTTACCTTCACAAATTGATAAAAGCTTCTTGAGATGGTTCAAATCCCTCAGTATTTCCTCTGTCAGTTTCTCCACAACAGTTCCTTTCTGAAGCAATGAAAAGCCATGAGAGATAAAGATAAAAACTGATCTCAGTGATGAAACTAAAAAAGAAAATGTCTTTCACCTCTGGATCATCAAGGACCCTGAGAGGAAGACTATCAGTGCTAAGGAGATCTCTGATAGCTTCATTGTAGATTTCCATTGCAGAAAACTTCAAAACAAATGCTCTTTCTTTGTGCTGGAGCAGGGAGGGAGAAAAGGAAGGATGTCGCAGTTATAAAGGTTTAAGTACACAGAACTTAATAGAATATAAAGAAAATGAAAGAGGAATGGACACTAAATTAGCATTTTATTGTTACCTTGTGTAAATAGTCATAGATGTCTGCTGCTGTGTACTCGGTTATTCCTGTCATGGTATAAGTCTTTCCACTGCTTGTTTGCCCATATGCAAATATACTAGCTGAATATAAAATGTAGGGGTGAAAGCTTTCAAAATCTCATTCATGTAAGCCACGAGTTATCACAACCAGAAATCAAGAGTGTGAATGTTATGCTTACAGTTAATACCACCGACCACCGAAAGAGCAATTTCCTTTGCTCCTTCCTCATAAACCTGCCTAGTTGAGCAGTCACCACCAAAAACTCTGTCTATCCAAAATGAGAGAAGATAAATCAGAAAATAGGAAATACTCCACATTTTCAAGGAAAAACACCCCAGAAACTCTGGAACTATCCTTTCCAGAGAAAAAGAAAAATGACAAAGTTACAATGCCATGACACGGTACCCTTCTACAAATGTAATACTTTAAAAATATTTTGTCCAAAAAACTTGAGCCTGTATACTAATTTGCAATTACTTAAACATGAACATAGACATCATGTTTGGCATTAAACCATGCAAAAATGAAGTGAAATGACAGAGACAAACTGCACCAAAAGTGGGAAAACAAAACAAAGTAATTTGTATGGAATTCCAAAGGCTTACACCATCATATCCAAGTCAACAAATCTTCAGTAACAGGTAACCATATTGTTTTTGAGACATAATCTAAGTGCTCTGGATTGTACAGGTCTCAGCACCTTGACCATTTCATTTTAACATTTCAAATACAAATGGACTTTAATATTGACGGGGAACAGATTAAGGAGATAGATGGGTATTTCCTTACCAAATGTGTAGGCAGTCGGAAACATGGACCGATCTTGAAGACTGTTCCGGAACAAAATGCTCGTGTCATTGATGCATTCCCAATCTGAAACTTCATTCCTTGCAATCTCCTTCTCACTCAAAGGCCTCAATCTAACCAATACCAGAATCTTCTCCTCACCACCACTCGCCACCCCTTCCATGTTCTCCCATTTAGTCCACTCTTCCCCCCCAATTGCCCCCATTTCTCACCCTCCTTGTTCCCACAAACCCACCTCCGTTAATCCCAAAACTTAATCCCCATAATTTAAGTAGTTGGTATCAGTTTGTTCACTGTAGTTTCATCTTTGCAATGTGCAAGGCAGTTGAGTCTGTTGAGATGTTAGCAAGGAGTTGTTGTGCTTGCCTTAATAAAAAAACAAAACAGAATTTCTCATAAACCATTATCTGCAAATAGAAAAAGCTAATTATGGACCCACGGACATATTCAAATAAACCAAAGTAACAAATCAAGGTTAGTTGAGATAAAGCTCATTGTTTAATCTTTGGTTGCAAGCCTCATTAACAACGCTAAAGATTGAAGATTAGAACAGATAGCTTTCGGTTATAGGGACCTACTCTTATGCTTGCAGATGAAGCAATGGTGCTTCTACTAAACTTTTAGGGGCTGGTGAAGCTTTTCGATTTTTCAGAGAAGCTGGTCCCATTCAATTCAAATATATTTATATGCGTAAATTACTGGGGAAAAAAAGTGTACTAAAGAAGAGTTACCTCTGCGCGTCATTTCCATGGGATGGTAGCAAACTCAAGTAGTTCAGATAGGGTTCCAATGAAAGGTCAGAAGCTTCCGATCTTCAAATTCCAGACGGTGAATCACAAAAATCCAAATGTAAACATTAAACTTGAACTAAGCATCAATGGAACTACATTTATCAAGCACTTGAAAGTAGTTGACAGGAAAGGATTTTAACTCTAAAAACCGAAACAGTGCATCAGATTTTTCTTCAAATCGAACATTCACCAGTCAGAAACTCTTCCGAGTAAAGTCAACGTCCGAAAACCTTTCAGGGCGAAGCGAACCTGATATTCTCACACAGTGGCTTGAATTGAAACCACCAAAACTCTTTTGTTTTCTGAGGAAAATGAAAATTTAGCGGTTATGTGAAGTCGAACGCGAGGTTAGCAAGGCAGACGGCCATGGATCTTAAGAGAGCAACACGCATACAGTATTTCCCCTTTACGACTCCGGCAACTTCCTCTGCACTTCTGATCCCCTAGCTTTACGCGACGAATAAAGTGAAGAGTCTGCAGAGTGGAGAAAGAGAAATACCACGAGAGGAACAGTGTAAAGTGGGTGGAAAATAACGAACGGAGAGCCAGGGATTAGATGGAACAGTGAAAGGCGGCGAGAACTCTGATTTTCACAGTGGAAACGGGTGGAGAAGAGGGAGGGTGAAACAGTGTCGGTTCTAACAGCAACGTGCTCTCGTCGCTCTCTGCAGACCGGTCAGGTCCTCCAAATCGGCCGACGAGGTTGCTGGGCCGTCAGCGTCTCAGATTTTCTCCGGTTCCAAGTAACGGACCGAATTACCGTTTTACCCTTGCCTTCGGTCCGTAAATCTGGAGATTGGTCGAGCAAAGAAACGAGATATTTTACAAGCCTATGTTTAAAAGAAAAAATTTTATTTTTATTTTATAATTAAATCGGCTTTAAAAGTTTATGTTTTAGAAAATAATAACATTTATTTCTAAAAAATTTACATAACATATTTTTTTGATTTTTGTTCAATTATGTATACAGTTAAAAATTTTAAAAATTTAAATTTTGTATTTTCTTATTCAAAATTTAATCATTTAATAAAAATTAAAATTAATCAAGTCTTTTGAAAATATTTTCTTTAACTAAATAAATGCTTAATCAGGTCTTTTTTCTTGCGTAATTACATTTTAGATTATCCATTCGAGAAACAATGAAATAATTAATTTATATACTTAAAAGTTAAGTTAAATTATATTAAATACATCTAATATTTTAATAAGAAGAGCAACCGCTCCTTTCTTTCTCGTTCCTTTTTCTTTTATCCCTTACACATAGAAAACAAAAATTAAAAAATCATAGAAATAAAGAGTTAGCATTGCCGAATGAAGAAAAAGATAAATAGATTGTCGTGGGATTGTAAAACTCATGTATAATTGACTTTAGCAGATTTAATTATGTAAATGTGTGTTGAGACAAATAATTAAAATAATGCATAAAAACGTAATTTAAATCGAACTTCAATTAAAGTTCATTAAATTTTAAATCCATTCATAAATAAAAAAATTTACAATTACATTGAGAAATCGCTAATAAATATATAAATGAGGTGAAATCACAAAAATACCCTTGTAATATAAAGAAATTAATTTTGTACCTTTATCTTTTCTTCAATACAGTTTGGGTTACTTAACATTTTTTAATACATTTAATTAAATACTAAATTATTTAATGAGAATTTTAAAACAAAATTTCATGTATGGATGGTTCAATATGCATCTTTTTTCTTGTGTGATAATTTCAAACATCTTACCTCTATGAGTTAAGTCATATTTTTTTAACTCATACATCAAGATTGAGAAAAATTATCAAGATTAAATGATAATAAACCTTCAAATTTGTCACAAATGATATACAAGCCCAAAAAATAATACGATTCATGATAAAATATCAAATCACATTAACGTTAATGCAATTATATGACATGAGTATATCATATTATACAAAAGTAATATGAAAAAAAATAATATTTACCTTACTAACGAGTATGTTTTTAATATTTTATATTCTTATTTTCTTTCTCAATAAAAAAAAATCATTTATGATAAATGATTTCTTCTCATATTTTTATCACCAAATTTAAACAAGAAATGAAATAGAGAATATGTACATGTGCTAGTTTTTCCTTTTTTTTTTTTAGTTTAAATTATTTATTCTCGTGTCATCTTTTTTAATTTTTTTATTCACCACACTTGTTCTCATACGCTTATTCCATGTGCTATAGTTGCTCGTCAGAGACCATACATATCTAGTTTTTCAACTATATTTCTTTTTTATTTTGATTGTTAATCAATCATCTAAAAATTTTGAATTTTCATTTTTTTTAATATTTTTTCATCTTATTTTCTTCTCATCATCGTCCTTTACCCTTTATTTCCCTTAAATCACCAAGGTTCTCATTAGAAACACATATATCACTTGAAGTTTGGCTTCAATTAGCTGTTGATGTTTCACTAAGTACCGAATCTTCCTCAAAGCTCACTCAAAATCTACCCCGCAACTACCAATGGACTGCCTGTGACCTTTAAAGTGGCAACTCACAAAAGTCTTTAATTTTTTGAAAGAGAAGTGTAACACTTCTTTATTTATATAGAATTTTTCAATCTCCCAAATCCATTAAGAGGGACGGAATTCGTTTGAGACCACAGGGCACTTTAGTGCCATAGAGGGTTGTGCCATCACTAGCACAATTGGAAGAATACACTGTCTGAGTTTGTCTAATTCTCATTTTGAACCTATATAATTTACTAAATTTAACTTATAGACTCTTACAAATCTTCAAAAAATTATGCTCGGGCCTTTTCTTTATTTCCAATTCATTCACTCAAGCCTTAGATAATTGATTTTTAGTCCCTATCAAATATTTTAATTCTTCTTTAGCCTTCTAAATTTATAGATTCCCTCTCTTGACTTTGTTTTAACTCTCACTTTAAATTATTTAATTTATAAATTCACCATTTCGCCATTTGCATATATTTATTATATATATTGTTTATATATTTTTTTAATATTATATATATATAATACAAATTTTAAAAATTACATCAAGACATATAAAGACAAACAAAGGAAAGAAAACTACTATCACCCTCGCGGTTGTTTAAGAACAATAAAATTAGTTAAGAAAATAGTCCCATAATTAAAAAAATTGAGTATTTCTAAAATCTTAACCTTAATTATTAACAGAAATAAAGTAAACTACATAAACTGACTATAATTGTTAAAATTCAATTAGCTCTACATATTTATACTAAAATTTTATTCATTTTTATAAGTAATTTATCCTTTTCTTAATTAATTCGACATACACATCTACCAGCTATAAAAATAATTACTTCCAATCCCTTGACTTCCTAATTGTTGGGTTCCATTAACTACCAAATCACCCACATTTAGGTGAGCTGCAATGTCAGATCAAGAGCCGTTATCAACTAATATAGACTGTAGATGTAGTTGTTACAATTTCTTTATAGTTTGAAGGGTTGGTAAATTTCATTCGACTAATATTAATAAAATATTGTAATTAAAATTTTATTTGAATACTTAATTTTAATATTTGAGATGATATTTTGTAATAATATATTTATATATTTATATTGATATGACACACAATACAATGTATTAATATACAAGTATCACACTAAATGTCAAAATTAAATATACAAATAATATTTAATTAAATATATTAAATTTATAGATAATAAGACCGAACCAAAAATCTACTATGATAATAAATGAAATGATTTAAAATGACATGTCCATACTATTATTTTAAATTACATAATGATTTCAAATTATAAAGTTCAAATGACACAATTTAAAACCCCTGCATCCCAAAACAACGTCAATTAATTAAAATAACCAAATTTGGTTTAAAACTTTAATATGAACTTAGAGCATTATTTATTAAACTCAAGAGTAAATAAATAAAATTTTGATGATAATAAAAATATTTTTATGATATAAATATATTTTTTTAGTCTCTTACAATGTAAAAGATACATTTTGGTAATAATAAAAATATTTGTATGATATAAATTTTTTTAGTAGCCTTTTGCAACAAAAGAGATATGTTCTGATGATAACAAACTATTTTTATGATAGAAATATATTTTTCTAATTCACTGTGCTAAAAATTCACTATGCTGACAAAATATGTATGTCAAAATGGTTAAAGTCAACCGAAATTGATTAGAATGTTAGTCTCCGATCTTAGGTCGACCATTGCTTCGATTGAAGTTGGCCAAAATGTTTGGCCACTGCCTTCAATCAATTGAAGTTGCTATTTGGTCGATTGAAGTTGGCCATAATATTTGGCATTTGTCTTAAGTCAATTAAAGTTGTTATTTGTCGATCAAAATTGACCAAAATATTTGGCCCATGTCTTAAATTGACCGATCCTTCAACCGAATTTATAAATAAGGTTACTAGACGATTTTAGTCAACCGAACATGCATGTTCAATCGATTGAAGTTCAATGGTTATTTTTGTTTTGTCATTGTTTTTGTAACATGTTTTGTTGCACATCTATTTATAGTTTCTTATATACGCTGACACCTTATTCCTCATTTTATGGCATGTTTTTCTCATGTAAAAAGTATATTTGAATTAAATGTAAGTTATCTTTAGACATGTATTTTTGTTTTAATTTTTTTGTCTCAATGTGCTTATATTTGAATTTTCATATCCTGATAAATGTATTTGATTCATGCAAATTTTTTTTTTTCTCATTAAAAATGGGCTATCGGTTGATATGTTTCCTTGGGTTCATTATTATTTGTAAACAACCTAAATATTTTTTGAATTTTAAACTTTATAGTAATCATATTTGTAACAATTAGTTTTCTGAAAGTTGTCTACTAAAAGATAAGTTCAAAGGTTTCAAGGTGATTGAAATATAATAAAGAGAACAGACTATTTAGAGAGCATTCAAACAAGAGTGAGAATATTCAAAGTGCTGAAAGTGTGATGATTTGTGGAATTCTCAATTGTTGGTGACTTGTGTGATATTGTCTATGATTGAAAATTTGTTATTTTTACTCACTTAGTACGTGAGGAGATTGTATTTGTTAGTAGTGTGCTAGTGGTTATTGCTTAAATGAATAATTGTATGTTGGTTATAAGTCTAATTAAAAGTTAGTATAATTGGTTCTAGCTCCAATTAAAGGTTAATGTTGATTCTCTCTAGTGGAACTTCATGCTCAATCTTGAGAAAGATGAATAACTTCTTTAGAGCTGAACCTCTATGAATATTTTCTTACTCTTTGTGTTTGCTTAATTTTATTATGTTTATTCATATTGCAACCATCACATATTAAAATCACAAATTCAAGAGTTCTTAACAAAAGTTAAACTTATTAATTTTCGAAAAACCCAATTCACCCATTTCCTAGGTATTTTTCAAGGCAACCGTTATTAAATGCAAATATTATGATGGAAATTTTATTATTTTGACAAAAACGGACCATTTTAAAAAATAACCTAAAATTTTGGGGTATTTTTGCAAAATAGTCACGCACTTTAATCAATCAAATTTATTCGGCTAAGATCTGGAATAAAAATGGCATTAAAATAGAACAGAAAACCGAATATCAATTTTTTTGCACATCAAATCAAATTTAATTAACCAAAAATAATCATTTAATTTAAAATTTAAAATTTAATCGAATATTTCAAAACTCCATTTTACTACGAAACTACTATCCTTACTGTGATATAAATTTACAACTATTTATAAAAAAGAATAAAAATAAAAATAAGAATTATCTATTTACTTTTCGAGGCATGTCAAATGGTAATTTTAGATTTTATTCACTTACACATGCAATTTTAGTATATAAACGAGTTCCAATTAGTCCTACCAAACAACGGACCCCAGCCCAAGTAACAAACTCCACCAACCATCGAGAAGGGTCAGGTGTTGGGCTGCCAACCCTGATATAACTGCCAAAATAATGTAACCCGCTACGGTTAATTTGACCCACCCCTTTTTAGTAACTTCAACAAAAAATTTATTTATCTTTTATAACTTAACCTAAAATCTCATGTTTATAATTATTATTGAGTAAAAAATAAAATTTAAATAATCAGAGATACAGTATACAACTTTTTAAATTTAGTAGGAGTTAGCTCATTGGCTATCGAAGATATGTAAGAAAACTTTGATTAAAATCATAAAATTTTAGCTTCTTAGAATTATTACACCAATAAATCACATACTAAATAAATATCCAAACAGTCATTAAATATTATTTTTAAAATTGGAAATTGAAATTTCAACCATCCAGAAGAAGTTACCAAATTAGGTGGAGAAGCGGACGAACTTTTGCTTCTCGTCCATTGAGAAGTCAAATTCTTTAATTGTTTCACGAGGCACGATGAAGGAGGAGTGGCCTTGAGAAGTTGTGTGGGCCAGTAGATATTTAGAATGTGGGTGGCAATGGATAAAGGGCCGCTTTCGCTGACAATATCGCCTTCCAAACTTGTGGCTGTGAATTAGCTTAATAATAAAAAATGATTTTCCAAATAACTCCCGTAAAAGAATTAAACTAATATATATATAATGATAATACCTTTAGAATTATTAACAACTTTAATAATTCTTGTACAAATTTCTTCCGCAAGACCCTACTTTAATATTTTTGCAATTAAAGTATTATTTTCTGTGTACAAATAAAGGGCGGCAGAGACCACGTGGCTAAGCTACGATGGACTCGGAATACGCGCCGGCATTTTCGTGGATATAGGAATCTTTGGGTTAGCAAGAAGCCAACGTGACGGTTACACGTGGTTTACACCTGCCAGCAGGCAAATGGGAGTACCTTTATTTATTTTATTTTTCCCTTTCTTTCATTCCTTTTCTTTCTTCAGCTTCGCTGTTGGCGAGTTGTATTTTCTTTCTGGAGTGTTCTTTCTCTTCAGTCTTCGCCATTTTTATAAGTCCAACCACTTCCATCTGGACCATCTCTCTCTCTCTCTCTCGCCCTGGCTATAAAGTTGTTTGTGTATATACGCATGATTGCTTCCCGATCGATCAATCAAATCGCATTATCTGTCGTCGAATCGGGCTGCGAGCAGGATAGATTTGGCGAAGACGAGGAAGAAGTGAAATGAGAAGAGGAGATTAGAGACGCGCATAGAGAGAAGAGAACTTTGGAATCATGAGAACGCTTTGCGACGTTTGTGAGAGCGCCGCAGCGATCCTCTTCTGCGCCGCGGACGAGGCTGCTCTTTGCCGTGCTTGTGACGAGAAGGTATTCAAGCTTCATTAGAATTTTCCCATGTAAATTTTCCGTGTGTTGTGTGCACATGCATACATATAAGGAGTTTTTCGGAGTTTAGTTTTTGGAAGATTGCTCGAGTTGTTTCGTGCAATTCGATTGAAGACGATGGGAATCGATTAATCTAGTGGCAGCACTTTAGTACTACTCTGAATTGTGATCTGGAAGTTGATTATCTGGATTTTATTAATGTTGTTGGTTAAGGATGGGGTGGTTTAAGAGATTGTTAATTACAAAAAGTGAGTATAGGTCTGTTGGGTGCAAATTCGTATGGGCAGTGAAGGAGGAGAGCAACACACTATTCTGCAGGTGTTGAAAATGTTTCTTCAATGTAGTTTCATTAGTCTGCTTGCTTTGCCTTTCTGAAAGTACTATTCTGTTAGTTGCATCACTAATAGATACAAACTGCACATCAATGTGAATTTCTTTCTATTTCACTTGTAGCTAGGGATGCATATATTGTCAATCCTCAATTTATTCTTGCTTTTATTGACGAATATTGGAAGATCTAATTTGAAACAGGCTCTACTTGGACATGAAACAACAACTTTTGTGGTGGAATGTTACATTGTTTATAACAACCCGTAATTTAATTACCCTAATTAGCGAGATGATTAGTTCGATGGGATGGGATTTGTGGTTTGATGAGGAAGATTCTGGAGTAACAATTTTCCCTAAAGCCAACTGGGGCGAGGGGCAGCAGGATGATGCTGAGGGGCATGGAAATACTCCAAAGTTTTCCTGAGTCTGAGTGTATTAGTCATTCATATATATTGGCATATAAAGAGGATGACTCGAGCAATAAGCAGAATTAAATAAGGTTGACTGGAATATGAGACAAGTAAAGAGAGAACCACCGACAAGCTCCTTTCCAAGGCCAAAACTATTGTGGCTGCAAAAGGCATGATTTTCTGGTGATAAACAGCTCGAAGCTGCAAAGCTGGGAAGCTGGAAGGTGGCAAGCAAATGGTAATGTGTTGTGGGAGAAAGACCAAAATAACCTCCAAAAGGAGCCAGAGAGCCTAAAAGCGAGGGCTGAAGAGCTTTTTAACACTGAAATCAAATGTTATATTAATCGGAGTGTTGGAGAGAAGCTTGAGTTTGCTCAGTGCTTTGGAGAGTTTTAGAGAGGATTCTTGCTTCGGTAAGGTCCATAAGGAGACTAACAATGCTCTTGGATTCTAATGGTTTTGAGGTGATTTTGATATAAAGTGTTTTGGGTCGGTTTAAATGTATGTTACAAGTTCAGAGATACACTATTTCACATCTAATAACATCACTCACTATAAGTTCTCACACTTTCCATCTCAAATACACATCATGGTAAATTATAGCATAAGGGTTGGGCTCGTTGTGATGTATTATATTCTTGTTGATTCTATGTCATGTTATAGGACATATGTGGGGTATGAGATAAGACTCTTGAGACAAAGGATACCCTAGGAGGGGCTACTGTCCAAGAGGAACTAATGAAGCTCTTGAGATAAGGAATGCCCAAGGAGGGGTTACTTTTCAAGAGCAAATTAAAATGAGAGCCACAAGTGAGGGAATAACTATGATGGGCTACCACCTTGAGATGATGGTTAAGTATGAATCATTAGGGTTAGGTTGCTGTCATGGAAGGCTCTCTGGAACAGTGAATTAGAGTAGCAAAATTTTGATTTTCTTTTTTTTACTGTTGTAATTCCTTTATTGCTGTAATTCTTGTTTTCTTACTATTATAATTCTACTATTAGTATTAGTTGGTTAAGGCAGTAGGATTCCCCACGTGGAGGGGTTGGAATAGGACAAAAGGTTTGTTATAAGCGAATGAGGGGAGGGATTTGTCGTGGCAGCACCTACACCCTATCGATTGTATATATTCTCCTAAGCTAAGCTGGAGGGAGTATTGTTAAATTGAATATCAGAAACTTCTTCTTCCTTCTCTTACCTTGCTCACTCACTTTCTTCCTTCTCACTCTCTTTCTCCCTTGCTTTGCTTTTTTCTGTTCCTACCAAAATCATCTCCTAATCCATTTCGGACTAGGAGTGTACCAAATTCACAAAAGAGTCTTAACATTTTGGTATCAGAGCCATTGTTTTTCAGTTGGTGATTGAGGAAGAAAACGATGGAAAAAGGGACACGAATGAAGAACTTAAGTCCCAACCGCAACAAGCCAGCTCGACCATGTCCGAATGCCAAAATCGGATTGATCAGTTGGAATTAGGGGCCACCCGGAGTCATGAAACGATCATGGCGTTGGACCGCTGAGTGGAGAGCACAATGGATGGATTGGAGAGGAGGTTGGAAGGTTCCATTGCAAGGGTGCGAGATGAATTGGGTGCACAAATGCAATAGTTCATGGTCATGTTTGCTCGCCAAAACCCGGTAAGATTGTCCCCTGATTTCCCATCTAGAGAGCTTATAGAACCGATTCTACAGAGGAATAGGATGAACAGGGGACTGGGTACTTCGGAGATTGAGGTGGACCCTGAAGAGGAATTAGAAGGTTTGATGGATAGGGGTCAGGATGGCCCTGTAAATCCTCACCATCCCGGGTTTTCGATTCCCCGGATGGAGATTCCCACATTCGAGGGAGTCAATCCTCGATGGTGGCTGAGGAAATCTGAAAAGATGTTTGAGTGGTATGGCATTCCCGAGAGTAGAGAGTACCACTAGCTGCAGCCTATTTCAATGAGGTGGTTGACGCCTGGTACCAAAGGAGCATTAGATAAGGGAGGATTTACACATGGGAGGAATTTTCTAAAAGGTTATGTGAAAGGTTTGGGGAGAGAAGCATGGTGGGCATCATAGAAGAGTTCAACAAACTAAGGCAAACCAGTAGTGTGGAGAGCTACCAAAAACGTTTTGAGGAGTTGAGATCTCTCATGATCCAACATAATCCTCACCTCTCAGAGACCTACTTTGTGTCAAGCTATCTGAGTGGTCTCAATGATGAGCTCAGGCAAATGGTGAAGGACTTGAGGCCTTAGATGGTGAGCAATCTTCAAAGAATGCTAGGCTACAAGAGTTGGTGGTAGAAGCCTTAATGAGGAAACAAAGGCAACAAACAAGGGGAGTGGTTGCAGGATCATTCAGTGTGGGTGGAAGGAACCTTAATCGAGATTTGGTAAAGGGAAATAGTGGGGTGAAGGGGGTAGTAGGCCTTAATCCAGCTCCTTTTGGAGAGCAACTGAGGGAACAAAGGAGATTAGCTGGTTTGTGCTTTCGGTGTGGGGAGAAGTATCATGTGGGACATCAGTGTAAGAGGCAGATACTATTGTTAGAAAGGGATGAGGAAATTGACCAAAAGTTAACAGGAGAAGAGGATTGTGATGAAGGGGCAAAGGAGGATAATGGGGAAATATCCATTCATACCTTGAAAGGGGTAGCCAACAACAAAATAATAAAGGTAGAAGGACAAATTAAGGGAAACGACCTAATGATCTTAATTGATAGTGGGAGTACGCACAACTTTCTTGATGAAAGCATGGCCAAAAGATTGAAGCGCCAACTCACAGAGACACCACCCTTGAGTGTGACCGTAGCTAATGGCTAAAGGGTGATGAGTACCTCGGCTTGTAATGGGTTCCGCTGGGAGATGCAAGGGGAGAAATTTGAAGCAGACCTAAGGTTGTTACAGTTGGGGGGCTGTGATGTAGTCTTGGGGGTGGATTGGATGAAAGGGGTAAGCCCAATTAGCTTTGACTTTAACTGGATGGAGGTATCATTTGAAAATGAGGGGAGAAGGATGACATTGACAGGGGGTAAGGAGGTTGGGACATGCAAGATGATAACAGGGAAGAGGTTGCAGAGGGTGCTTAAAGGAAAACGGAGTCAGTTGGCTAGTCTCTTCTCCATCGTAGCAGTTGAGGAATTACAAGGAGGCATAGGAGATCAAGGAAATGCCTACTTGACTATTAGTTCACCCAAGGAACTCCTTGATCAGGCAAATCACTTGGATTGTATTAATGAATTGCTGGTAGAATATGAGGACCTTTTCATGGAACCCAAATCCCTACCTCCTACCAGATCATTTGACCATACAATTCATTTAAAACCAAACGCCAAACCCATTAATGTGAGATCCTATCAATATCCTCCACTTTAAAAGAACAAAATAGAGAAAATAGTTAGGGAAATGCTTCAACAATCCATCATTAGACCTAGCCAAAGCCCCTTTACTTCTCCTGTCCTATTAGTTAAGAAAAATGATGGATCATGGCGATTTTGTGTGGACTACCGCCAACTTAATGCCATGACCAACAAAGACAAATTCCCTATACCTTTGGTGGAAGACCTTTTAGATGAACTTCACCATGCCCAATTCTTTTCAAAGCTTGACTTGCGTTCGGTATATCACCAAATTCGGATGAGCCTGGAGGATATACATAAGACAACTTTTAGGACTCACCACAGACACTTTGAATTCTTGGTGATGTCATTTAGGCTCACTAATGCCCCGACCACTTTTCAATCCTTAATGAACAGAATATTCGAGCCCTATCTTTGAAAATTTTTACTTGTGTTGATGATATACTCATCTATAGCCCTTCCCTTGACCAACACCTAATTCACCTTAGGACCACTCTTGATATCCTTAGATTTAACCAAATTTTCATTAAGAAATCTAAGTGTGCATTTGGTCAAGGGCAGATAGATTATTTGGGGCACATCATATCCAAGGATGGAGTTAGCACTGATCCAAAAAAAGTGGAAGCCATGGTGTCCTGGCCGAGGCCTAATTCAGTAAGAGCTTTAAGGGGATTCCTAGGATTTACTGGATACTATTGCCGATTTGTAAGAAACTATGGGATCATTAGCAAACTCCTAACTGAATTGCTGAAGAAGGGGAGTTTCAGCTGGGGGACCTGAGGCAGAATAGGCCTTTGAGAAGTTGAAGGAAGCTATAAGTGGGGTACTGATATTAGGGTTGTTTGACTTTAGTAAGCCCTTTGTCCTTGAGACAGATGATTGTAGGAGTGGTATAGGGGTGGTCCTAGCTCAAGAAGGAAGGCCATTGGCATTCTTAAGCCAAGCTTTGAGCCCTAAACATTTGGAGCTTAGCATATATGAGAAGGAGTTCCTAGCAGTGTTGATGGCTGTAGATAAATGGAGGCATTACCTGGAAGTAGAAAGGTTTATGATAGAGACGGACCACGAAAGTTTGAAGTTTTTGTTATAATAGAAACTACAAACATAGTTGCAAAGGAAGGGCATGGCTAAATTGATGGGCTTGGACTACTCAATATAGTACAAAAAAGGGAAAGAAAACGTGGTTGTAGATGCACTCTCAAGGTGTCATGATGAGGGAAGTGCGGTAGCTATAACCACTATCATTCCTGATTGATGCCAATAGGTGATAGAGAGTTATGAAGGAGATGAAAAGGTGAGGGAAATATTGGAGAAGGTAGCCGTGGGGACTGAGGAGGTTGAAGGGTATACCTTGGTGGACAGAATGTTGAGATATTATGGCTGGATTGTAATTGGGGATAATGAAGATCTCAAGAGAAGGATCCTGCAATCATTGCATGAATCTCCAGGGGGACACTCGAGGATCTCGAACACTTACCTTCAGGTGAAGCAACTCTTTCATTGGCAAGAGCTTAGGGCAAAGGTAAGAAAGTTTGTGTTAGGATGTGACATTTGCAGGAGCTGCAAGAATGAGAATGTGACCTACCCTAGGCTCTTACAACCCCTGCCAGTGCTCGAGCAAGCTTGGTCTAGTGTCTCTATGGATTTCATCGAAGGTTTGCCTAAATCAGAAGGGAAAGATAGCATATTGGTGGCTGTAGACTGATTCACCAAGTTTGCTCACTTTATAGGACTTGTCGATCCTTATACAGCCTAAGAAGTGGCTAGGATCTTCATTGATCAAGTGGTAGCTCACTAGCTCTGCATGGGGTTCCTAAGACAATTATTTCAGATCATGACAAGATTTTTACAAGCATCTTATGGAAGGAGCTTATGAGGGCATTGGGAACTAAGTTGAATATGTCTTCTGCCTATCATCCCCAAACAAATGGAAATACTGAGCGGGTAAATCAAGGCTTGGAAACTTATTTAAGATGTATCTGCATCTTGCAGCCCAAGAGCTGGCATCCATGGCTCTCCTTGGCCCAATGGTAGTACAACTCTAACCACCACTCCGCTTTGAAAATGTCCTCATTCGAGACTCTCTTTGGATACAAGCCTCCTCTATTACCGGCTATAGGAGAGCATTCCACTACAACCTTAGTAGAAGAATACTTGCAGCAAAGGAGGATGGCATTGCAACAGCTGAAGCAAGAGTTGGCCTCAACTCAAAATAGAATGAAGCAATTTGCGGATAAGAGGAGAAGTGACAGGGAGTTTGAGGTGGGAGAAGGTATACCTAAGGTTAAAGCAACCCCACTTGAAAGCTATTTCTCAAAGGCCAGTATCAAAGCTTGCTCCCAAGTATTTTGGTCCGTTTTCCATACTGGAAAGGGTGGGAAAAGTGGCTTATCGTATACAACTTCTGGAGGGAACCCATATCCACCTGGTTTTCCATGTCTCCGTATTAAAGAAGATAGTAGGATCTGAACAGGTGAACCTAGCAATGCCCACAATTCCTAAGGAGGTGGGTAGGGTGGAAGAACCGGAAGCAATTTTGGACAGAAGGGTGGTTTACAACTAGGGAGTTCTACTCATCCAAGTGCTGGTTAAGTGGCAAGACGGAACAATAGGAAGCAACACTTGGGAATACCTGCCTAATTTACTCAAACAATACCCCAAGGCTGCCAACCTCCTCAACATTTCTTGAGGACAAGAAAGGTGTAAGGGAGGGGGAATTGTCACGGAAGGCTCTCTGGAACAGCGAATTAGAGTAGCAAAATTTTGATTTCTTTTTTTTACTGTTATAATTTTTTTATTGCTATAATTCTTGTTTTCTTACTACTGTAATTCCACTATTAGTATTAGCTGGTTAAGGCAGTAGGATTCCCCACGTGGAGGGGTTGGAATAGGACAAAAGGTTTGTTATAACCAAATGAGGGGAGGGATCTGTTGTGGCAGCACCTACACCCTACAAGTTGTATATATTCTCCTAAGCTATACTGGAGGGAGTATCGTTGAATTGAATATCAGAAACTTCGTCTTCCTTCTCTTACCTTTCTCACTCACTTTCTTCCTTCTCACTCTCTTTCTCCCTTGCTCTGCTCTATTATGTTCCTACCGAAATCATCTCCTAATCCATTCCGGACCAGGAGTGTACCAAATTCACGGAAGAGCCGTGACAGTTGCATTCGTGCTTTGCATGTTGCATGTGAGGCTTAGTAGGTGTCAAGCTTATTCCATACTTAACATTTTTCAGATGCTATCAAGGAGACCAGAAATGTACAAGATCTAAAGGTCTAAGTTTTGTCCATGATTATGTTTTGGAAAGAATGTAAGGTCAGTTCCATGTTACTTAAAGTTCATATGCGGTACAAACAAACCTAAATTATTATTTTATAACCCCTATTATGTGTTTTGTAAAGGGATAAACTTATGTGAAGTTTGGATGAAATTCCAGTGGGTCGGACGAGTTAATGTATTTTGTTTGATATCCTTGAAAGAATCTATGGAGTGCAAGGGGAGTCCTGCTCAGACTGAAAACCACCCTAGGTTGAAGCCAAGGTAGCCCAAGGCTAAGGCAGCCAAAGCAAAGATAGTCGTGGCCAAGGGTGGGATTACCAAGGTTGAAGTCTAGGGAAGGCTGGGCCATTCAAGGTTGTGGAGGCAGCTAGGGCCAAGGGCCAAAGGCGAGGCTGATTCAACCAGGTTTACAAATTACAATAAAAGAGAATGAATCTTCAGTGTAATCAACATGAAAATAGAACACTCGTGTATGTACAAAGGCTTTTGAAATAACCTGGTTGAACTGTTTGACGGATGGCAAAGGGAACCGTGGGATTCCCTATACTCCACTTGAGGTGTGGGTGGGCTTTATATTAGTGGAATAATGGATTTCAAAAAGACAAATTTTAACCCCATGTTTTGTTATTGTACTAAGGGCCCTAATTAAAAAGATCTAGGCATGTGGAGGTTACATTGTTAACCATCAAGTCATCCAATAGCTTAAGCTATTAAAGAGAGGGATAATTGTAGTTTTTGTCTTATTATATTTTCCCTTAACATGAAGAACCAAACTAATTCCTTTCTTAATGATATATATATAAGATTATGCTATTAAGAGCCTATCTAAGTTTATCATGTCTGTGGTTGTAGAATAAAATATGTACCTTGCAACTCAATATGCTAGTACTCGTCTACATTGCATCACAGCAATACAATGAGAAAAAAACATATGGCTGCATGCCTTTGCATGTGGATACTATGCATGAGTCACATTTCATATAATTTATATGGATGCCTATTGTTGTAAATACTTCACTCCTATCACCTACTTCTTTGATTAACCATTCCTCATGTTTTCCTTTGCTAGCGTGGGAGGTATTTTCTATAACAAGATGTGTAAACCTTAGTTGATTTGTTAGATGTGGTTGTATCTTCCATAATGAGAGAGAGTCATGGACAAAATCTCCTGATTTCTAATTAATATGTTTTGACAGTTTGAAGAAGTTTTAACATGTGTGAAGAAGTTTTTATGTGTGTGCAAGATTAGATTTTTTTTTCAAATTACAGAGGTGGGATGTATGTTGAGGAATGCTTGAGAAATGTGGATGTTTCGCACGGTCATGATTGCTTATTAGAAGTTTCCATGCCTTGTATCTAATAAAATAAGTGTTTTAAATGGTCTCCTCTAGCTTTCTCTTCAGTGAACGCCATTACTAATTTTTGTGAATTCCATTTATGCACTTGTGCTATACCCTTGTTATAGCCATCCATATAGTTATCTTCAATTTCGATGTATTAATGTTAATGTTAGAAAACCTGCATAGTAACTAGTGTCAAATCTTTGTAAGTGGCGCTATATGGTTCTTGAAGATAGTTGGAGCCTCCCACTGTGGAAGGGATCCAACAACTCTTTTCTCTGGGATTCAACTTAGCTCGGATTTGATCCCATTTCACAGTTTTGCACTAACCAATCAGATCCAAGCACTCCTCAACCTTAGATCTAGATGCCCAATATATAATAGTGTTTTGGATATCTTTCTTATGAATATTTTAGTATTTCAAAATCAAATCTCTTAGTGGAAGTTCATGAATGTTTCTTGAACTTCCTAACTTTTGGACCATGAGTTTTTGCAAACTAAGCAAGTAACTTTGAACTTAGAACTCACATTTGTTCTGAAGTGGATAACCTTTGAAATCAGGAATCCGTTTAGGGAACTAAGTGTATGGAACCTTGAACTCAGAACCCATGATAAAACCAAGGGTGTCACACACACACACACACACACACACATTCCTTTTATACTTTGTGCTCAATAGCCTCAATCCCAAATTCACTAAATGCTCTAGAGGTGCCATTGCCTGGTATGAATTGACTAGCTTCAACACTTAGCTAGGTAAGTCTATCAAGAGTGCATCCTGTCACACTCAACTCAATCTAGTTTGTAGGAATTATTAAGAGAATAATCTCACCCTCTACACAATCAGAACTCATTTGCCTTTATTGCAAGACATCATAGAGAGAGACTTTGTATTCTCTGCTTCAAACTAGCACCATAATTGTTACTTACCATGTTCCACGTTGATCCCATTAAGTAGGTTGGCTTCTCTAAGTACAACCTCAGGTACATAACTCAAGTCCCATCTCCTTTGTTGGTACTGAGATTAAGTCTCATTTGAGGCCTTTGGGTTAAGAATATGCTAAGATCTCCTTGGATTTCACATACTAAATGGCCAAAAATCTATTAGTAATTAGCTTCTTTCCACGAGCAAGCCTCAGTCTTATGGATCTGAAGTTTCCATCGTAGATCTCATTGTATGCCTTCTGCATTTTGTAATAGCAGGCACTGGTTTGTTCCATATTGGAACATCTAGTAATATATGTCGCAACCCTTCCACTACCTCTGCAGCAAAGGACAAAACTAGAAATTCTAATTCCATAAAGGGGGTATATCACATCAAAGGTCACAAAACTTTAGTGTCTTTTGCAATTTGATCACTAAACTTCAATTCTTTGCAAAGTGATCACAAACCTTTAAAATGTTTTGCAATATGGTCATTAAAGTGATTTTTTGACAATTTCTTGCCAAAATTGCTGATGTGGCAATGGCCACATCATCGCCACGTCAGCAATTTCGGCTAAGAACTATCAACAAATCACTTTAGTGATCACATTGCAAAACATTTTAATGTTTTGTTATCATTTTGCAAGGAATTGAAGTTTAGTGACCAAATTGAAAAGGACACCAAAGTTTTGTGACATTTAGTATGATTTACCCCCATAAAGGAATGTGAAATACAACTTTGTTGTTTAGACTTGAGGTGTTTTTTGTATAGGGCTCATCCCCTGAGGCATTTTTTTATTACTCTCTTCTTACTTTTGAAAAAAAGAAAAGAAAAGTAGCCCCCATACCTCCATGAGTCATTACCAAATATTTTCCATAGTTACCATCTTAGCTTTCATTGTTTCCCTAAGTTTTTGTGGAACCATATTATTTTTGTACACAATTCAGGAACTGTCTACATATTTTTTGTTCACCAGTACTTTCCTTGTAAGGCTGCTCGTTATTTCATATTTTCTTGAATGCCATAATAACTGTGGAACTGTACTATATAGACTCCAGGTATGTTGGCATGGCAGGTTCATATGTGTAACAAACTTGCTAGTCGGCATGTACGCGTTGGGCTGGCTGACCCAAGTGAGATTCCTCGCTGTGACATATGTGAAAATGCACCTGGTAGTTTTTTTTCCTCTGTCATTTCTATTTTGCAAGATTTGCATTCTGTACTAGCAAAGATTTGAAGCTTGATACTGCCCTTAAATTTTTGTCTGTAGCTTTCTTCTACTGTGAGATAGATGGTACTTCCCTATGCCTGCAATGTGATATGATTGTACATGTTGGAGGTAAAAGAACTCATAGACGGTACCTCCTAATGAGGCAAAGAGTTGAGGTTGGTGATTGGTATCTAGTTCAGGTTTTTCTTTGTTCCATGTGACTGTATAAGGTTTCCAGAAGTTTTGCTTATTCTATTGGTGTACCTTGTAGTTTCCAGGGGATAAACCTGGCCGTATCGATGAGCTCGGTTTGCAACCTGGTGAGTCAGGTGAAATAAGACGGGAGCAACATCAACCACTTACGCCTGCAACCAGAGAGAACCAGCAAAATCACAGGGTCTCAGCTGTTCCAGTGCTAGACAGTAATAACGATGATGGTGGCAAAATGGACAATAAAATGATTGACCTCAATGCTAACCCCCAGCGCATACCAGGCCAGGCTTCAAATAACCAGGTAATCAGTACTCCAAAAACCATTTTTGTTCTGCCTTTTGTATGTTTCTCATTAGGTGATGTATGCCTTTTGATCCTGCTGCTTGTTGCAAGTGTGCACTATATCTGCATTTGTACCATCAACTCATCAAGTGATTTGACGAGTGCAATGCCTGTTTGTGTACTTAAGGAACAAGGAATGGAAGTTCTTAGTGGGGCAAATCAGGAATCTGCAAACATGGTTCCTGTTGGATCCTTCAAAGGAGAGCTTGAGAAGTGATTAAAGAAAGTATGTTCAATACCAACAACTCCGGTATCTCTTCCTCACCTCCACCCCCCCCCCCCCCCCCCCAAAAAAAAAAAAAAATAAAAAACCCAAAATAATAATAATAATAATAAGTTTCTCCATTTCTTGTCTTTTCTAGTGTTTACAAATTAGGCATAATCTTTATTGTTTCATAATGTTCTGAATAGTTGGATGTCACCATAGCATCACCTTAGAATGTAGATGCTCAAACTGCTTTGACTTGCTTTGATTTGGTAATGATGTAACACAAAACCCCTCGTTCAGTTTTTGATTTGACTTGGTAGTGTTTAAAGCTTCACAAAGGGGCAACTTAGGCACAAGGCACAAGGCACCCTCCATACCTGGGTTTGGGAGAGTCAAATATACACTACCTTATCCCACCCCTTGGAGAGGCTGTTTCCTTGTTTAGAACTTGTGATGTTGAGGTCACAATTGAGCAACCTCCCCACCACGCCTCGGGCGAAACACCAATTGGAGTTAAATGAGATAAAAAAAAATTATTCCCCCACTTTCCCTGCTGCGTCTGGTTAATGCCTCAGAGTGTGGACCCTCTTCCCCTCTGGACCCTTGTGGTTTTTTAACGCTCAAGCTAAAAAAAAGGAGAAAATTCATCTTGACAAATGGGGTTCCTTTGAATCCTGTAAATGTTTTCAAGACAATTTCAACATTCTAAGCCAAAAATGGCTTAAGATTATTGTTTTCTTTCAATTCCCAATATTGAATGAATTTCTTCATTGTGGAATTGTGTGTCACCGTGTCGTTTATGTAAACAGAAAGTAAGAGTATAATATCACACAGTGTATGCCAAACCCAATTGTTAGCTTAAGTGATAACTTTTGTCATCTTCAAAGGGAAGTGCTGCAAACATTTCTGCCCTTTATGTGGTATCACTTCATATGTCATATTTTATCCAGTCAAAAGAAATATTCTCATTGGCAAAAAAAAAAAAAAAAAAAAGGAGATATATTTTCATTTATACAAGTGCTTGTTGCGTAACATGTATGCATCAGCTCAATGTTACATCGAGCACTCATTTCAACTCAAGACACTTTCACATGCAAATAACTAATTTATTGATCTTATGGTGTTTTGTTTTATTTTATTTAAAGGTTTTTAATTGGAAAAAACTGAATAGATTGAACCAAATTCTAAGCAGAGTATAGTTTTATCAAGACGCCCCAAGAGAACACGATTTATATTGGTCCAGTGTCGATCGCGCTTACATCCTTTCTACAGGATCCAACTAATCTTGCATTTCACTAATCACCTCTAAAGTTTTCAATCAGGTTCGACTTAGAAACTTGTGCACCAGAGATTGCTGGGGCTCTAGGGATACCACTCAAAGAAAACCCTTTGGGAAGTATCAGGCTTGCTTCCCTAAACCAATATAATATTAAGATTACAAGGATGTCCACTTTGATGGATAGATGGTAATCAAACAGTAATAACAACATAATAAATAAATGAAAAGATAAAACTCTACAGCTCAATGACGTAGTCTATCTATAGCTTGAAATCCCTTTTTGGATGAATAGCAAACAATCTCAATCTCAACCCTCAAGCTTTGGGTGTTCGGTGTAGTAGACAGAATGGATTGCATCGGTGAAAAACCTTGAAGCTTTCCGTTTATACTGTCTATATGTTCTTCCTTTGATTTTGGTTTATATCTTTCAAGAAAAGTGTCCAAGTTCAATGTATTAGAAAGGTAACCACGCTCCTTTATACCTGCTTGATATGGTAACCTGCAATGAATCGGGAAATCACAAAAATATGACATGCAGGCCCAATAGTTGACATGATCAGCCCTCTACTTCAACTGTCCAATATGACAGTTGAATGATGTTCAACTCATGCAATACATGGATGTAGGCTTAGAAAAGTGTTGGTGCAGGTCAAGAAAGTTTATTACACTGACTTGGGTCAGATTGAGATATGTAATTTTTGGCCTAACAAGGACATTAGAAACTAAAAGGGGGTTAGGAATGGATTTGTAACCATTAGATCCCACATTGATAATCTACTAGGGAAGTTTTGAGTAAATTACTTGATCTTATAGACCTAAAAATCACTTTTAGCTAGCACTTTTAGGCAAAAATACTTGGTGTTGCTTGTGATCTCATTCTAGAAATTGTTTAAAAGTTTGACAGAATCTGCGGACAAGTGAAACAGACAGGTAGATACTACCTGCTTTGTGACTTCAGTTGTGTATTTTGCTAAGTTACGCTGAGCCCTTTCTCTTCCTCTTACTTTTGTGGCTGCAGATCTTGGACAATCCGACGCCTTGCTTGTTGAAGGACCTTCCATTGCCTTGGAAAAGTTGGTTGAAGTGCAGATGATTTTCGCCACTGTCATCGACAAGCGACATACATGTTGGCTTAAGGAGAGTGATTTCTGTTAGTCGAGTACATTATTACATTGTCCAATTCATGGTATTTCACAAAAAAAATGCATGCTGCAAATGAATTTTATGTTTTGTGTCTGACCAGAAGGGATCCTGTAAAGAATTAGTCAGGTACATGCCACATCTTTAATCTAAATTTAGAAAGAAAAAAAAATGAATGGAAAGAAAAACTAAAACCTCTGAT
Organism: Diospyros lotus; assembly: GCF_014633365.1. Classification (NCBI taxonomy): domain Eukaryota; kingdom Viridiplantae; phylum Streptophyta; class Magnoliopsida; order Ericales; family Ebenaceae; genus Diospyros; species Diospyros lotus. The sequence continues at coordinate 39,694,005 of NC_068338.1, read as the reverse complement.
AGTTCAATGTAAACTAACAGGGACTAGAGAAACGATGGAATAGCAAGATAGATAGATTTGATTTGAAGGTGGCAACAATGGAGACCCGCAATGCCCTGGTGTTTGTATTCTGTATATATTTAGAGACGGTGTCAGGGTAAGCTCCCCAGCTTTAAGTTTCATAGTTGAATAGTTAGTCTAATTATGTTGTAAAGTACATGTACTAAATATAAAAGATAATAATAATAATAATATAAAAGATGAAGTTATTTTCTTTTTAACAGTAAATTTTTAGATAGTTTGGTAATCAATAATCTAATACAAGGTGAAGATAAAGTTACTCGCTTCACCGAGCTAACAACATAACACGAGAGAGAGAGAGAGAGAGAGAGAGAGAGAGAGAGAGAGTATGTCGCTAATGCGAGGAAGGGATATCAACAAAGGTAAAAAAGCCAGTAAGCCGCAGAGAAACCATCCCAAACAGTACCAATTGAAGGTCAAAAGAAAGTTGAAGCAGAAAGAGGTGGGTGTCGCTGTGTCTGTGTCTCTGTCTGTGTGTGTGGGTGGGGGGGTTTATTTTCCTCTCCGACGGCATATTATTCTCTTCTTTGGAATCGAAGGTAAAGAAGACTTTTATCATGAAATTCATAACTCAGCTTCTTCGTCAAGTAAACACAGGACAAAAACACACAAATCTCTCAATGTCATCTCTCTCTCTCTCTCTCTGCGCGAGAGAGCAAAGTCGTTAAGACTTGGGCTCTGTTTTATAGCCATTTTTTTTTCCTTGAAAAAGACCTTTTCTTCATCTAATTTTTCACCCTTGCACTGTTTGACAACTAATTTTTTTCAAAACTCATTTTTCCATTTCTCCTCATGTGATGGTTTTTTCCTTCAAATTAAGGAAATAAAATTTCGAGAAGGGGGGGAGGAGCTCTAATTTTTTAGGTAATTGAATCCCATTGTGCGTTATTCTTCTACTGCTCAGGCTTAGACACTCATAATTTTGTTTTCAAAAGTTCTCAAAATTGCTTCTAATGCTTAGACTTATTGCTAGAGCTAAACAAAAGGACCCGTGAAAAAAAAATGTATAAAAAATCACGTATAAATTAATAAGTTTGGAAAATAATTTTTTTTAATTTTTTATTTTGTGGTTTCATTTCTTTGAGAAAATAATTTAGTTAACTTAAAATACGTTATTATTTTAATTTTTTATATAAAATTAATGCTTATCAAATACGAAATGCCAGAAAAATGATCAAATTCTATGAAAAATATTATCAATCAAACACCAAAAAATAAAAAAATAACATTATTTTTCAAGTGAAAAAATTATACCAATCAAACAACTTAAAGTTCTAATTTCTAAAAATTCAATTTTCTTTAAATTCATTTTCTTTCCACCCAAATTTCACCCTTACAATCAAACTGCGCCCTTAGTTCTAACTACATCATGAATAGGAAGTAGGGATGGAGCTACATCATCACTAATCGTGATTACTCTTCAACAAACAACAACAAAGTATTCTCTCTCTCTCTCTGGATAAATATATTGCATCCTCTTTGTTAGCTTGAATTTATGGGCGAATTATAGGAAACATTGGGAACACTTAACTGTACAGTTTTAAACGCCAGAAAGTTTTCCCATCCTTCGCATTTGTTAGGATTTGCCCCCAAGTGTCAAAACAAACGCCAGGAAACTTTCCCCAGCGTTTGACAAATGTCAGGAAATTCACTTTTATCTGGTACCACATCATACTCATGCATAAAAAAGCTCTATGGAACTTCAAGATCTGTAACATTACCCTCGAAAATAGACAAGACAAAAGTAGTACTCAAGAAGTTGGATCGATTATAGTCTCTGGTATTGGGTATTATACTGAGTAACTTGATCGAGATGAGCAGTCCGCTCAGCTAAGCATATATACAGGAGTACAATCAGAAGAAGAACTTAAGATCCAGGATGAATCCAAGACCTCCCTCCAAATCTAGCAAAAAGCAAGGTTCAACCATCCTCCCTGCTACTTAAAACTTCCCTTTGAACTTTTGAAGGTCCGAAGACTGGAAACTTCTCAGGCACTGCTAAAAGTTATCTTCATAAAAACCTAAACAACACCCCCCCCCCCCCCCCCCCCCCCCCCCCCGCGCGCTCCCTAACCAAAAAAAAAAAAAGAAGAAGAAATAAAACCTCACCTCTGGTTACTAGAATTTACCTTCATCCCTCGTCTGTTTTGGTCCAGAGAGAGGTCGGAAAGGCCAGCTGCGATGTCATCAAGCCGCTCCTCTTTGAAAACTTCTACCCCACCGGAATCATCATCAGAAGTTGAAACTATTGACTGTGAGGAAGTTTCTTCCACGGCCATATTCAGCTGCCTTGATTAGTACGTCTTCCTCAGAGTCAGCTGGGATGCCCAAATCCCAGACCCTGAAGATATCCTCACTTGATTCCTCCGCTGCAAATGCAGGGAAACCCATGTTGAACTCAGAATCGGCATTTTCACTTTCTTTCAAATACTCTCTGTAATTTGGCTGAAATGGACGCTGCCATTTAGTTTTCGAAATCAACTTATCAACCTTCTCAAGTATTCTAGAATCATCGTCAGGCTGTTCGACCTCATCATCACTTGAAGCATCTTCGCTAGAATCAGTCATTCCTAATGTGAGCGGTGTTTGTGATCCTTCATTGGAAGCAAGGATCTCGTTGTCAAACATTCCGCTGTATCTGGAAGACACAGAGGAGTCAAATGAATCAGGTTGTGAAGCTCCAATTTCCAGTAAGGCAGCTTTCAGAGCATCCCAGTTACAATCCAATATTTCAGAATCTTTGACCAAGCAGGAGTCTGCCCACGCTATATCTTCTGGGGAAATGATTTCTTCACTCTTCTTAGTTGCCACAACATCGAGAATTGATGAAGAGACTTCCATAACATCATCTCGGGGGCCATGGCCAGGGCAATGAAAGCATAAGAAAAACAATGTTTCTGCCCCTGACAGCAACATACAATGCCATGAGTCAAGTCCGACCAGAAGATGACTAATTGCAGTAACTACTAACAATAATTAATTAATAGATGTTCCTGTTAAGATGAAATACTTCATGATATAGCTAAGTTTCCTCCTGCCTCACATGCAGAACAAAAGCGTTCCTCAGAAATCCTAGAATTGACATTGCATGGTATTAAGTCTGACAAAAAACGTGAATCCACTTCTAAGCAAAAGATTGATAGCCAGGCAACTCAATGACAAAACATCTTGTTAGTGATTGCCAAGTAGGAAACCAGGATTAAGAGGTACAATTAGTTGCATGGCCACTATAGTACACAAAACAAAATACAAAATGAACGGAACTGTTACAACTTGAGAAAAGGGCTAAAAAATCTTAATCAGAAGAAGTTCAATGGTTACCAGAAGAGAACACTGTAACAATAAAATTAAGACACTTCTCACTCATGAGTAGCATCAGTCAGCAGAACCTCGTATTTCAGTTACGAACACAAATAATTCACATTTACAAGCTCCGTAAAAATTCACTTTCCAGCAAACTTATATTTAGTTTGGATAGCCTCTGCATTTTATAATCATATTGGTCAATTTTGATGGATGTGGAGTCATACAAGAAAAGGGCCTCCCAAGAGCATGAGGCTGCCTGCTTTGTGAGGGTAAGGGAAGGGTCCCTTGCTTTTTTGCATAGAGGATGTGCAACCAACCATACCCCTCCAAAAAAATTACAACCAAAATTACACTTAATAAGGTTCGAGTAATGCCTATTAAAGATGAGATGTAAGAGATGCAATTAAGCCTATTAAATATAAGATGTATGAGATGCAATTAAGCCCGGCTGGTCCAACCAGTCGAACTGCAAACTGGGCTGTTGGCCAATAAGGTTATTAAGTTAAACTATGCAAGCAAAAACCGGCGCATACTTCCATGAACCACTGGTTGAACCGCAAACCAGTAGAACCAGACTGGTTGAAACACGATCCATGGATCAGCTGCATGAGAAAGGCAGCATCATTTACCATGATTCCCTAAACTCTTCTCCGAAATTGGAAACCCTACACCCACTAATTTCTTCTTCAATCACCTTCTCAGATTGTGCTGTTTATCTTCTTCTGTCTTCTTCTTCTTTGCAAATTGACCTCAGGCAATCAGTGGCCCATTAATTTTTCAGTTCTTCTCTTCCTATTTTTTTAGTGTTCTTTTTCAGTTCTACGCCTAGTTCAGTAGTCTTTTTTACTTTAGTTCTTGTTATTTGTATCTTTCACAGTGTTTGCATATTTGTCCCCATTAATTTTTCCCAGCATATATATGTATATGTGATATATAGATACAGATAGTATTTTTACAATGTTTGATCATTGATGCCCATTACTGTGTTTGATAATTGCTGGAGTGAAATTTTCTAACAATGTAGTGTGTAGTTGTGCTTTGTAGACATATAAACATATATCTATATATATTTGCACACAAACATATATATGTCAATTAAGATTTATGATAAATTAATAGTTTGTGATGAAAATATGTTATTTTTTATTTTTATATCATAATTTTTTATTTTTTATTTTTTTGTTTAATAAAAAATAAAAAATGGTTCGACCTTGATTTGATCCCGCTCTGATCACTAAACTGTGAACCCCCCCTTGTTCAGATCAATGTCCGGTTCAGTTCCAAACACATTTTGAACGTGTAGAAAAAAACCAATATAATGCAGCCATGACTTAATGTTGGTTACAATGTGGAGAAATTCTAAGCATGTACCTTGCTAGGGTTATTGCCCCTTCCAGCAATTAAATTTCAGTGCAATGACATGCTTTAGACCCACTCTCCTTTTCTCAATCATATCAAAACACGTTGCGCGAATTCACTACTGGATAATTGCATGATCAGAACAGTAAAAATGAAAACACTGGCCTCAAGAATAGAAGTCTACTAAATTTGGAATGCTAGGACACCTCATTTGTATCCATACCATCATGGATTTGCGCCAATAGTTCGTAACATAATGGTTGCAGAGCAAAAGATGCATCTAATGACTTTGATTTAAGAAAGTTCCCAACAATCCCATTCCCATAAGTTCAGGAGAAGGGTGCCTCCTCACAAAGGGGGGTTGCAATGACCAAGCCATATACACTTTGGCATCAATTTCCAAAATCAGTATAATTGATTTTCCATTCAGAAATTTGCATTCTTAAATACATAAGAATGCAAGAGCTGTTTCCTCTACAATGAAGTCATGGGACATAGGTACTTGCATTAATGTACAAAACATTAGAAGAACACGATAATCAAACTTTATAACAATGGAAGATTGCATGCCACAGGCCCCGACCTTAGGATATTTTGAGAGCACTGTGGAAGAATATTTTTTTAAATACTACAATCATAAAACTTATTTTAAAAAATGCTACAACTTCCCCAGTCAACATCCACAGTGGATGAATGCATGGCTAGCCATTTTAGCCACGTGTAGCAAGTTTCATGCAACCATTTTAGCCATTCAGTTAGCGGAAAGAGTTTAATGGGACTAGCTGGCATTAATTCACTGCAAAGCTAACTAGGAAGGATTTGAAGCATTTTTATAAATAGCTTGAAAGTAGTATTTTTCTAAAATAAGTTTTCAAATTGTAGCATATATATACAAGTCAGTCAAAGTTGTCAAACAATAAGGCAGGGAACTTGAACTTTTAAGACAAACTATGGTGAAAACTGGGAGACAGGTGCTGTGGCACAAGGATATTCCTTGAGCAGAGAAATGAGGGCAATTTATATGGAATTGGTATGGAAACTTATTAAAATATCTATACAAGTTTGTAATCTGCATGTAGATTCTACATAGAACAAATACAACATAACCCAGCAGGAAAAAAAAACAACTTAAAGACGAGGAACAAGATGACACATCCTCAACTCATCCCACGCCCATGCTTCTCATGCTCCATAATGACAATTAGCTGCATAACCCCAATTTGGTAGGGTCAAACTTTTATTGCCAGAAAGTATGGCTGTAAGCAGTTGTGCTCAAGCAGCGAGTATACAAACAATTTCCACTTTTCAGCTTCTTTTTTAGGAGGGTTTTAGGTAAGTAGACAAGAAAATAATATAGGTGGCAAAAGCTACTATCCTAAACTGAAATTCAAGTTAAGGAAATAGTACGATCGGAGTGGAACCAAAACCAAACTTAAGCAAATTGACAAGAAGCAACTCCGTTGGGTTCAATTGGGTTGGGATTTAATTGAAATATTCAAATGTGGGTTGGTTCCAGAATCAGGGTAGGTTTTTCCACACTAGCGATTTCCTGATCATGCTCAGGATTTCGGTTCTGCGATTTTGATTCAACCGGAAGGGTAATCTGGTTGGGCAACCTTCACTGGTTCATTACTGATCAAGATCATGTTCTATTAATCGCAACACTCAGCGAAGATGGAAAGTAGGAAAGTAAAAAAACGAGTTTTCTATTTCGGTGCTTAAAGGGGCTATCGGTTGGTCGTTGTTTGACAGAAACCATGGTTCCGTGCGTCTTTGATCGAGAATAAAAAAGAACATATTTTAAACGGCCTTGGGAGGGCTTCTATACTGGTTCGCTAAGCATCAGTACAACGAAGAAGCCAAGACATGGAAGAAAGTGGCTTACCTGCTTTGCGATTTGAACACGCTGGCGATTGTGTTCTCTCGATCGACCGAGAGCTCTCTCTCTCCCCCGCAAATTGCAGCTAGGTTAAGGTGCCCTGTGAATGAATCCTCTTCCAATTTGTATTCCGATTCACTCTGGTCGTCGATTACTTGTAAGATAGACTTCTATCCTAGAGAGAACTCATATATTGCCCGCGTCGGGCAACATACGCGAGCCCCACCACTACCCAATTCCCCCTCACCCCCCGTACGCGTCCAAGTATCCTCACATACATACATACATACATATTTATTTATTTATAATTTTTTAAATATTATTATAAATTATTATTTTGATTAGAATTACAATTATTTTAATAATTATAACTATGATCATAATTAATAATTTATTTATTTTTAAATATAATAAAATTTATCCATATTTTATATTTTTTAATTATATGTGTAATCGAATCAATTGAATTATTTAAAAGGACTTAACGTGATTGATTTAATTAAGGAAGGAAGGGCAACATTAATTAATTATTTAAATTAAATAATTTTTTTTTAAACCGAACCAACTCAATCAAATAAATATTAAAATTAAACAAATTAAAAAATTCAACTATCTATGTTTTTAGGTATTGACATGACCCAATCAGTAACAAATTTAAAAATCCCTTCCAATTAAATATCTAATTTTGCCTCCCTTTTCCTCAATTAAATCACGCCAAGTTATTCTAAGTAATTTGATCAATTCAGTTACGTCATTATTTGACATATATAATTAAAAAAATATGAAATAGATATAAATTTTATTATGATAAAAAAAGTAAATAAATTATTAATTATAATTATTTAAATAATTATAATTCTAATTGAATCGAGTAATAATTTATTTAGATAATAATGGATGTGAGGATTATTGAAAGGAAGAGGGTTGTGGGCTATAATGGGGAATGGGGATGGTGAGTGTTCCTATAGCCTTGTATGGAAGGTGGGAGGGAAATTGACTGGCGATGAGACTTGCGTCGAGCAACATATCAATTCTTTTAAGAAATTAGATAAATTAGTGTTATTTTAGGATTAAGACAATTATTAAATTAGTGTTATTATTAAATTTGTAATCATGTTAATTCTTGTGGTTTCTATGTTTTTAAACATCATTTAATAATATTTTTATTCTCAATTAAAATAATTTCACTCAATTACAAGTAAAGATTATGCAGTTATAGTTTGTATCTTTTTAAAATATAGCGTTTAATTTAACTTTAACTCAAATATGGATATTTATTTAATTATTTTTAAATAGAATGACTTATTTATCATTTTCTCTATCACATGTTTATATATTAAAAGTGCATGTTTGATGCCTACTATCTTGAGCACATTATGAAAATTTATGATTTTTTTAGATATACGTTTACATGATCACATTAATATTATTTCATGATTTTTTTCTTTTAACTCTTAACTATAATTTAGATGACATATTAGAGTTGTACATGAAACACAATTTAGATCAAATCTAATTGACATATAATAATTGAAATTTAAATATTTAAATACAATTATTACATGTCCAAATTAAGTCTAGTTGATTGCGAAAATTATAACAAAAATTAAGATATAGAAAATTAATACTATAGAATAATCTTATATCTAGCCATATTTTCTTTTTCTTTCGACGTGTTTGGTTCACTTATTTACATATTTGAATATGACAAATTAAATTATTTAGTGACACTTCAAAAAATATTTCCATATATATGATTAGATACATGATTTGTATATGATTAAATACATGATATGCATAATTTGATACACCAAATTATGATAAATAGAAAATAATCACTAATTATTATTTATTAAGTGAATTTATATCGTTTGATTTGAGAAAGAATATCAATCACTCTCTCTATTATATCATTTTATTTATCTATTAAATTATAATAGTCAATGATATGATTAATTATACATACTTGCCAACAAAAATAAATTTTAAATGCAATAATCATAAACTTTCTTCATGCATCAATTCAAGAATATAGTGTAATTTATGTCAATTAAATAGTTTTATACGCAATAAAATGTAAATTATAATATTTTGGTGCAATTTGAACAAAATTTAAAGACATGTACATATAAACTAAAAATAACACGTCTATATGCAATAATCCAAAACTTTTGGATAGAATGTCACGGTAAAATTCAAAACTTCGAAGAAATTACACACGCCTTCCCTTGTCTTTCTTTGGATTGTTGCTCGTTGCCAGCAAAGCTCTGATGACTCTCGATCATCACCTACAACCTCAGAAACTCATTGTCGATTTATTTGTGTCATCGTCAACTACTTTCCATTACTCTTCGCCATCCATAACACCAAAAAACAATGACTTATCTTTGTAGGCAAAATTGAGTTGCTGAATTAGTTTCCTAATGACTTTAAATCTTTATTTTTTTTCCTTTTCTCTCTCTTCATATCTTACTCATGGCCTAAATAATGAAAGAGAAACAAACTTTTATAGTAGATATTTAGCAACCCAAACACGCAATAGTCGCCTCTATCACCATCGGTTGCCACTTGATATTGTCCTATCATCAATGATTATCTTATCAAAAGTTGTGTCGTCTACCTCCATGTCTATCAACTTTTTTAGATTTGATTTTCAATTTAGTATACACAAACTTATATGTAACGATTTTTCAAATAATTTTTTTGCCTATTTTAATTTGATTTGATTGGATTTTGTTAGATTTCTTCATCATTTCAGATTTTCAAATCATCTGCCATTGAATCCAATAAATTTCATATTATTTTTGGCAGATTTTTTAATTGTCCAAATGGGTTTGTTGATCACTACTTTGGAATTCTTTGGTTTTTTATTCATTGCAAGTTTTCAATTTCCAATACTTACTTGTTTGTTCGTTATGTTCTAAACAAATTTTTAAGCAACATTTTGAGTTTGATTATTGTTGTGTTTTAGATTATACCTATTTGACCTATGATTTGGTTGGTTTAACTCTTAACTCATTTAAATTTTATTTGAATTCAAAATAGGTTATCCAATCAACTTCTTATATATTTTAACCAAATTTAAATTTAAATAACTTTTATTTTACTTATTGATTTTTGATAAATGTAGATCCCATAGAATTGTCGTAATCCCATTTATGATGCCTAATACTAGGCTGGATCCAATTTAACTCGATTTGATCTAATTTTATGTTCAAATTTGACTCATTAACTTAATAAAATTGACATTGTTTTACAGTCTTCAAATTTGACTCATTAATAGGCTTGATCCAATTTAACACCAAGATAGGTTTATTCAGAAGTTTCATAATTCACCAAATTACCATTAAACTCTTTTTTGGGCCTAATTTTAATTAATTTAAGATACATTTTTAAATATTTATAATTTCTAAAATTTTTATATATTACAACGTGTGTAAATAAACGTACAGTTTATTTTTTTAAGAAATTCTTTAAACCAAAAAAAAATTTATTGCAGTGGAAAAAATAATTTATTTTATATTTACTAAATGACAGTTTAGTAAATATTAATTTTATTATTTACTAAATGACAGTTTTTTTGAATGAACAAATGACACAAAGTACTTGAAAATGTTTTTTTTTTTAACTTAACAACCAATTTTTACAATTCACGTGCTGTTGAGGCCATAATTATTTTTTGCTTCAAATTTATATTTTTCTTTTCAAATGTTCAAAAATGAAAACAAAACAAATTATTTATTTAAAAATATATATAAAAAATAAGACAGAATATGAATAGGTTAAAAATATACGATAAAATAAAATATCAAGTAATGTATTATATTATTGAATAATATAAACTGGCATTATAAAGTATAAAATATTCATCGTATTAAGATATTTTTGTGTTCATTTTATTATATTTTTTCGTGCAAGAGAAAATTAAAAAAAAAGAAGAAGCTACCAAAGATAAAGGGACAAAATGCCATTTAGCCAAAGATTAAGGTTATTTTGGGGAATAAATAGAAACTTGTAGGGTTGAAGAGAGCAGGGATGGGCCTACCTTCGGGATAGGAGGATTCAGTTGCAGCCCTCGCCCATCTCCTTCGTCTTCTCTGCATTCGTTGTTCGGCTCCTTCTTCTTCTTGTTCACCGCCGTAATCTGCATTCAGCTCGAGCGCAAGGTATGTTATTCTCTCTACCTCCGTACGTAGATGTTGTTTATGTCTTTCTGTTGCGATTAGATCTTGTAGGCCTGTCTGCTTCTGTTTTAGTAGTTTTTCCGTTAAGTCGCGGTCTGAATTTTTTATTCTGTTTAATATGGATACGTGTTGTCTACTGTTGGTTTGTTTGACGACTTTATATGTTAATTTGTACTCCGATCTCGTGAATTAGGGCTTCTGATTTCGTCATTTCATATCTGATCTCTTTTGGAATTTTTTTTTTCTAGAGGACTATTTGCTATAGGGAATCAATTCTTTGTTGTGGTTAATAAAAACACGAAAATGATAATTCTAATAATCCAATCGAAAATTTTGAGAATGACCTGATACGAGAGGTCGTCCTAATTTCCAAGAAGTTAAGGGTTAGGAGTAAGAGCTAATAGTGTCGTTGTCATGATGTGAGGAAATTACCTTGATCAAATTAATTCTATGTGAACAATAGCAGTCAAGTAATTGGTAGTTTTTTGCTGCCCTCTTCTCAACCATAATTGGTTGTTTGGTTACTTTTTGAGATGTTAATTGGCGCCTTTGCTGCAAGAGGTTATAGTTTGTGGATGATAAGCGCAGAAATATGAACTGCTGCAACAAGGTAGAGTAGTTCTTTGCATATCATCATGTTGAACAGTTGGGCATCTAGTGTTATTAAAGGCGCGTCTAGGCGCAAGGCGCACCAAGGTGCACCCTGGGCGCCTGGAAGCCTTCCAGGCGGGCGCAGACCAAAAGGCGCACCTCAGCCCAAGGCGCCTTAGGCAAAGGTGCGCGCCTTGGGCTTTTTTGCTGTTTTTCAAGCTTTTTTATTTCACTGTTTGCTACTTTATTTAATTTTTTACTGCTTAGAGTTTAAATTTATTGCTTCAACTACAAATTTGACAATAAGTAAAAAGGCTATTACTTCAAATGCTCAAATTGAATTTGAACTAGATGAAGATGGATGGGGAGAATTGAACAAATGCAATAACAAAATGCAACATTAAGTCACTAAAACAAAGAAATATGCAAATTCAAGTCTAGTATATCACCTACCAAAAAAATGCATGAAACTATCATCACGCTTCTAAACCATAGAAATCATCCAACAAGAGGAGTAGATGATGTGGAAGAAGATATTAGAGATGATGCTTCTAATGATGAAAATATAGAAATTTTTGGTCTTTAGAGTGTTTTTTTTTTATAACATGCTTGTTAAAATATTATTAGATGTTAGAATCTATTTTATACCTTTTTCTTCAACAATATTTTTATTTTATTTTATTTTTATTAATTTGCGCCTAGTTTCACCAGGTTCATGCCTCGCCTTGCGCCTCAGGCTCCAAGACCCTTGTGCGCGCCTCAGGCTCTAAGACCCTTGTGCGCCTTGCGCCTTTCATAACATTGCGGGCATCAATTATTGGCTGCTAGAGCTCTTTACTGCCCAATTATTTCACCCACTTTGGCCAATTTTATTTATTTGCTTTGCATATGCTTCTTACCAAACTTGACCTTTACTATTTTAGTGCTAGATTTTCCACGTGACTGCAGTGTAGTCAGGCGAGAGAGGCGCTCGGGCAACGCCTTGCATACTGCCAGGCAAGGCTCCTTTTGCTTAGGTGCCATCTAGGCACTTGGGCGTCGATGCCTCTGGGTTGCCTGGGCTGTAACAAGGAAAATACAAAAAAAAGAAAAAGAAAAAGAAAAAAAGAAAATGAAAGATCTTTGTCTCTGAAAGTCACAGAAGGCATGTGAAATGTCCTGGAAAATCTAATGGGAAGAGGAAAAATGAGAAATCAAGCAGGGAAAAATAAACTCAAATCTCATTTATCTGCTGCTACTGCAAACCAACAAAAAGCACTGCAACTCTCTTTCAATTTCTCCAATTTTTCTTACTTTTTTATGGCTGTAAAGGTCACCATCAAATAGATTTGAGTGAGGCAGCAGTCATTGGAGGTCGGTTGGAGCTGTCACACACCGGGAACCCCCTCGGCATGTGGATGAATGTTCTGGCAACTGCTCTTCACCAGCAGGCTCGCCTGCGACAGGAGCTTCCAGTGGCCTCCCCTCCTCCAATCTCCCCATGAAATCTGGTCCATTCTGATAGTTTTGGTCAGTCTGTTCGCTGCATTTCCCCCACAGTTTTGTTTGTGTTTTTAAATATATATTGTGTTTGTTGCTTTGAGGGTTCAGAGAAGTTAATATTGAATATTGTTTCCAGATGAAGAAAACTTAGTTAACAAATAACAATTATATTTATATTTATTATTATTATATAATATTTCTACATTTTATGTTTTTGCTTGAAAAATATTAAACAAATTTGTATTTAGGGATGTTTTAGATGTTTTATAATTATGTGCATTATTTATTGTCTTGTTCACATTAAATATAATTTTTATTAATTTAACACCTCACTTCACTCAGTTGAGCGCTTTTTTGGACCCTAGCACCTCAGGTGTCAGGTGATATGAAGTTATGAACACCATAGTGACTTAAGGGTGCCTTTTGCCCTTGACTACCTTGCATGACTGTTAAGTGGACCTGAGGGGTTAGCATAAACTAGACACCTCCTCCACATCCCCCTCCTCAAAAAAATAATAATAATAAAATTAATAAGAGATGCACTATGGCCGCATGGGCAGCTTCTGAAGATAACTTGAGAATTCGAGACACTTATAGTAGTTTGTAGTACTTGCAATGAAATCATGTAATTCATTGTATGTTGTTATCCCAAAATGTAGTCAGCATAGCTGGCATTCATGTGCATGCTTCTTGTTCCTTTTGTCCCAACTGTTGCCATAAGTGCCTTTAAAAAGAATTAATGGTTGTTAACTTTTTCATGTTCCAATCATTGTCCCTCCCCCCTGGTCATTTTCTGCTGGATTGTTTTTTTTTTTTTTTTTGGTCATTGGCGATTAAACTCTTTTACTCCACAGAGTATGAAGTCTATGGCTTTGAAGTAGTTTATATATTCTACAATGCGGTTGAATATGTTTGTTGGTTTTAACAGCGGCTGGGGAAAAAATTGTTAACTGGTGATGTCATTGTTTAGACCCAAGTCATTGTGGACAAAGTTAAATGAGTGCTGGAGATGTGAACCTTGAGGGGTCCATTTCTATTTGTATATTTTGCCAGCTTTTCTATGGGAAATTCCATATCACTCAAACAACCCTCACAAACTCACAAAATTCATAATAGTTCCATCCAAAATTAACAATAGTTCATAACTATTGTTAATTACTGTTGTTAATTTTGGGTGGAACTATTATGAATTTTGTGAGTTTGTGAGGGTTATTTGTGTATATAGCATTCCCCCTTTTCTATTGCTTTGACTTACTGATTTGGATATGTATTAAATCTTGATTTGGGAATTTTAAATTTTCCTGATGATTGAAAGCTATCTTAACTGACTATTGTGATAGTTAATGTTGGGGTTTCTGCATCAAGTATAAATAGGCGGTCCCTCTATTTAATGCCTTGAAGTTGGAGCATTGTCTTCCATGTATCAATGGATACTTAATTGGTGGTTATTTTGGGAACTAACTGTGGCCATAGGATCTTTCAAAATCTCTTACCAAAGGATGTGGTTGAAGAACTGGGGTCTTTTAGACTAAGTGTGTGTTGCTGCCAGGAGAAATGATAGAGAATTTGTGTGAGGTTGTCTGCATGCTGAAAGTATATGCATCCTTTAATTTTGGGGTTCTGGTGTTTGTTTATATGAAGGAGAGAGTAGAAGTTTTACTTGGACTCATTAATATGGTATTGGGCGTGGTTGTAATGTGGAACAGGGAGTAGGCAGCAGCTGTGGTGGTATTGGTGTTTTTGCAAAGTGGTGGTGCTCATCTCAATCTGATTGTTTTTAATATGAGCTCAGACAGCAGAAGCAGAAGCAGGAGCAGGAGCCCTCTGGATCGTAGGATCCGTACGGGACGGTATTCCCATCGTGCTGGACCTTACAGAAGGGAACATCAGGGCTTCAGGTTGTCTAGGTTCCATGATTTATTGGTTGTTTTTGTCGTCTAAACTATAATCTATAAAGATATGCCAGCTGAGGAGCTGATGGGTGAAAGATTTGTGTATGAGTTCTCTAGTGACAAATGTGGAGGGTGTATTGAAATGGTGAATGGCAATTCTATAAATGTCTCTTGGTACTTCTGAAGTTAAAAATCTCATACTTTTACTTCTAAATTCTCACATAGTACACCACAATGTTTTCTTGCATTTGTATTTGTAAATATATGAATTTATGTGTATATGGCCTAGTGGTTTTGGTCACCATTAAACTTATTGCATGGTCCATTTTGGTGGTTGGACGCCCCCCCCCCCCCCCCCCAAAAAAAAAAAAAAAAAAAAAAAACCAAAAAAAAAATCTGAATTACTTTAAATTAATATTAACATATTATGCGTTTTTTTTTATCTGTACTTTTATCTCCAAACTTTCAACCCAATTGCTCCTCTTTAAATGAAATCGTAAATGTTAATAGTACTCTTAGTGGGTGTGCCAAACTTTGGCACTGGTCTACTTGCCACCTTGGGACAGGGTGTGGAGAGTTGCAAAGTAAGCATTAATGTTAATATTACTCGGGGTGCTTATCATGAACCTTGCATTTTTTCTCTGTTATGCTAAAAGGAACAAAAATCTTCTAGGTTATGCTGCTGCTGCACTGTTTAATAAACCTGACATTCTGCGGCACTTGAAGAATCAAACAACCAGTTTTACAAAATTTTGAATTTATGGTTTATTTTCTTCTGAGCAATAACTGTTGTGTTATGATTCCAGCCAGAGCAATCTGTGTAAGAACTGCAAACGGCCAGGTCATTATGCTAGAGAGTGCCCAAATGTGGCAATCTGCCATAATTGTGGACTTCCAGGGTAAGGATTCTTGTCACGTGCTTTTTGCTTATATCATTGCTTGCATCCTATGCTACTTGCAAATCCTAGGCATGCATATCTTGATTCCCTGAGTAACTTGCCAATTAATTTCTAGACTATTGACTTAGTGTGCTGGAGCACCCATAGCATGAAGTTTTAAAAATGCTGTTAATTATCTCACCAAGTGTACTGGATATTCTCTGCTTTTTATAGTGGCCTTATGGGGGTTTAATTTAACTTTCCTTGCACATGTAGAGGATTCTTGTTTGAAATGGATTGTCATTTTCTTGATTATCAAATTCATTCTTTCACATTCTGGCCTGAACTTTTACTTCTTGGTATATTTCAAATTATTTCAGAATGTGAACAAAATGGGTGGCCTAATGTTCTTTTTTTTCTTTAGTCATGTACTTATTACTTATCTCAGTGCCACATATATTAGACTACTCCTGTAAGGATCCTTTGGATTTATACTATGAGAATCCAAGCCTTCTCAACCCAACAGAGCCTGATGTGACTCATCATGCATCTATTATATATGTTAGTAGGATTTTACGGTTTTTTTCATGAAAGGTTTAATTAGTTAATGCTTTTTATGTTCTCTTTCCCTTTTCTATTTCTTTTGCTTCGATTCCCATTTTCAAATGTAATTTTGAACAGTCACAACCGACATGAAGTCAGTTGTAGTAAGAAGACAAATGGCCTGCTAGGCTTAATTAAATCTGTCTTCATGCAGCATTACAAAAATGACTATTATATTGCTGTGTAATAATTGCCCATACAAGTCTTCTATCCTTTCAATTATGAGAATTACTTCTCCTGTGGGTCTCACTGGTCGTCATTTGGTCCAAACATGTACTCCAGACTACAGTACTAGTCCCTCAAAGTGGGCAATTTAGCAAGGCAATCCACCCCCGCAAGACTGCTCTATCTAGAACTTCAAAGTTTTCCTTTTCTTCTTGAAACCATTAACTAAATAATATTAGGACAAATAATTTCATCACTCAAATTTAATCCCACAGTATTTCTAATTCTATAATCCTTTGGTATTATCAATCCCCAAAATCTTGTCTGGCACAGACACCTAGCCTCAACGTATGAATCATACAATCCTGTAACTTCAGCATACTTGTATTTCGACTTTCACAAGCAAGAGAATTTAGGCAGCCCTTAGTGGCTGGGAGATTATGACAAGAGTTGAGCACATTTAGGAATTAGTCATCACAATGGTCTGCATCATGCTAAAAGTTCTATTCAACTCTTGCAAGGGTGGCACAAGCAAATTTGAATCCTTTCTAGGATACGATGCATCCAGAATGGTGCATCAGCATTTGCCTTTGTAGTGGTGAGCGTATTGTTATTTATTTCTTTTTGGTGAGTGTCTATGGAAATTGGGTTTTAGATAAAGCTCTCAGCTGAATGACTTAATCGGTTCTTCAAGTTTGGTTTGATGATTATCATGCTTGAAAGATGCATGTAAGCTTAGTTTTACTTTAAGACAATTGAAAATGTTTAAGAACTAGATCAAATGATTCAATTGTATGATATATAGCTCTAAGCTTGGAAAAATAGGTTTGACACTGAACTTGGAAAATTAATGACCTTCAAAATGTGGTCAAGTTTGACCTATTTAGATAACAGGCTGGACAAGCTTTTAGTGACTCTGACATGAATTGAACTGTGAGTATGTTAGTTAGGGAGATCCTCTGTTATTGGTAGCCAAACAGTAAGCAAATAATTTTGAAGATCAGATTTAATTACTGCATATGATTGCCATCCTTTGTTATTACTAACAGCTTCATGTAACCAGGCACATTGCATCAGAATGCACCACAAAATCACTGTGTTGGAACTGTCGTGAACCCGGCCACATGGCTGGCAACTGTCCCAACGAGGGAATCTGCCATAACTGTGGTAAGGCAGGGCACCGTGCTAGAGACTGCCCAGCTCCCCCATTGCCACCGGGTGACCTGAGACTATGCAACAACTGCTTCAAGCAAGGTCATGTTGCAGCTGATTGTACAAATGATAAAGCATGCAAGAACTGTCGGAAGACAGGTCATATAGCGCGTGATTGTCAGAACGATCCTGTCTGCAACTTGTGTAACATTACCGGGCATGTTGCTAGAGAATGCCCGAAGGCCAATACAATGGAAGAGAGGGGCATGGGGCCTCGTGGTGGTGGCGGCGGCGGCGGTTATCGAGACATCATTTGTCGGAATTGCCAGCAGCCAGGCCACATGAGCCGGGATTGCATGGGGCCTTTGATGATCTGCCACAACTGTGGGGGAAGAGGGCATTATGCATATGAGTGCCCCACCGGAAGGTTCTTGGACCGCTTTCCCAGGCGATACTGATGGATGATGAATGGTAGTACCCCTAGCATTTTATGGTTTCATTTTGAACGACGTTTGTTTGTGTTTAAGGTAGCTGCTGATGTTGGTCTGTCTCCAAATATATAGCTGAAGATTGGAACTATTTAGTACTGAATTGATGATATCTAGAACTTGGATTTGAAGCATAATTATGGTATTGTGTGTATATGCGCGCGTGCAGCAATTTTGGATCTTTTTCGTGAACGTTTTGAGAACTGCATGGTGGACATGTTTAATGTGGCAGGCTGTTCTTCTGAGATAAGCAGGAAGCTGGAGAATTTAGACTTCTTTTGTGTTTTTTTTCGTTAAAGAATAATTTACATGTGAAAATATTCTATGCTTAAATTTATTTATTTATTTTTTGGATTTTTTTTTGCATGTAAAAATATCTTTTAAAATAATATTATGCGTGTATGCGTATTTATCTATGTATATATGTATTGATATATGCGCGTATACACTCACACAGACACATCTATATAAGGGTATTATGATGTGAGGAAACGTAGTTTTGGTGTGTATACGTAAATATGTATTTATGGAAAGATGCTTTGACAGTCTTAGATAACGTTGTCATTGTAATAAGTTTAGTAAATCTTAAAAATTTATTATAAAATTACAATGATTAAGAAACTTTAGTTAGTAAATCATAAAATTAAAAATTCATTTTAAAAATTATACCAAATTCAAGAAAAAATATTTTTTAATTTACCTTAAACCCTTGCTTTACTTATCTCAACAATATAATAATGACTTGATTACAATGATTAAGAAACTTTAATGTTTGGTCACGCAACATGCAAATAAATACTAGTAAGTGCCAATTATCAATAAGAGTAAGGGCATTTAATTCATCGAACTCATGCGCACACAACTTTAATTTAATTTATCTAAAAATAGAAAATATCAAGGAACAAGAGAAGAGATTATGCATCCGGTTTTATAATGAACTTGTGCATCATCCGTGCGATGCACGGATATCACAAGAAAAAAATTAATTATTAAAGTGAAAATTATATAATTTAGTAATTACAACAAATAAACATTACAACGAAAAAGTAAAAAATAAACAAAATTATCATGTTGTAACCATCAGAAATAAGCAAACATACAACAAAAGGATTACATATTTTGGAAGACTTCCTTATATACTACATTTGTCGTTGAATTTGTTGGTCGCCTGTCTTTATCACAAATCAATATCCTCAATCCATCGCGCACTATGACTCTTGACACTGTAACATACAATTGCCTGTGACTGAATACTGATATTTTCAAATACAATTCCATGAGAGATAGTGATTATCCTTGACTTTTGTTTATTGTCATTACATATGATATAATTAAAGGGTACTGCCTCCTTGTAAATTTAAAAGGTTAATTTAGGGTCAGAATGGGTCAATGTCTTTTTAGGTGTGAGAACAATATATCCAGCATTACTTCTAGTAAGAAATTTCGCCTCAATGACATGTATCATTTCCATACTGGAAATCCATTTGTAGAACACCTTCAACCGAACACATTCACTACTTGATTCAAGATTCTAGAGCCTCATATTTTTAGTCAACCTCAAAATTGTACAATCCCTCCACAAATATGACGAATTGATAGATGCAAGGACAATATCTTATCTACTTTCTTTAGGAATTATAGGCAAGATTTGTTGGAAATCTCTTCCAAAAACTATTGTCTGTCTTCCAAATGGTAATTCCATACTCATTGGATTGCTGAATCTCAAAATGTCTCTCATGCTCCTATCTAATGCTTCAAAACAATGCTTATTCATCATAAGTGTTTCGTCCCAAATAATGAGTTTACATTTTACAATTAATTCTGCAAGAGAACTCCCCGTTTAATATTGCACGTTAAATCTTCATTTGGATTTAGTGGAATTGCAAATTTAGAATGAGTTGTTCTACTACCAAGTAATAGAAAAGATATTATTTCACTTGATGCCACATTAAGTACAATCTTTCCCTTGATCTTAAAGCTGCAAATAAAATTTTCTACATAAATGTTTTTCCTATTCCAACGTAACCATATAAGAACACACCACCTTTGTTAAATTCAATAGCCCTCATAATTGTATCATATGCGTGACGTTGTTCATCATTTAATTTAGAAACCAATATCTTGTGTTCTGTGCTCAAAGATTTTTGGTCATATCGCAACTCATCATGTATAAATCTATTTCGACAACTTGAAAAGCATTAAGAACCTGGAAATGGCATTGAACGAAACTCTCACTGCCCCACAATATCTTTTTAACTTCCACAAGAGAATAGAATAATTTCTTATTTCATCAGCACTCAATTCCAATTCTGCATATATGCAAAAATAATAAATATATTTTTTGTCAAAAAAGATAGCATAATTTTTTATTTTTTTATGATTTTAAATAAACCATTTCATAATTAATATAATACCTTGATGTTGCAAAACGTTTTTTTCTCATATATATATATAGTATATTATCTGATAGATACACCCAACATTTTTCCCAAATATACTTGAGTCGTAACAAAGATTTAGACAACAATAAAGTAGCAAAAAGTCTTCACAGATTATCTGCAGATGCCCAATGGCTCGCCTTGGCAATTCTATCGATGTATTATTTGTCATCATCTAACAAACCCAAGGCACAATAAGCATCTCTGAATGAATTGTCTCTAACCCCATTTACAATTTTCATTTCATCATAGTTAGTTGGTACACGTATTATGTTCAGAATACTCCTCAAATAATACATCTTTTTACAGCCTGGAGGAACAAAGAAGATACGTCTAATAGAGAACTCGCACTACCTAGGCTACCATTCTCTTAGCGACGACTTCCATATGAACTTTGTGAGGAATTCAACATAAGTTAGTTCCTTTACTTCATCATATTTCTTGTTCGCATCCATCCAAGCCAGAAACATACTCTGGTTTACAGTAGGTCTACTAAGTAGTTTATCATTTGGATTCGAATTTGAAAAAATGACATTTTGTTCGTTCGAAAGATAAAAACTCAAACATTCAACATAAGGGTCTTTATATTGAATATCAAATCCAAAAGTTCTCCAACAACCTCACAAGGTGATATGTACTTATAGTCATAGTTTATATTTATTTCATCAACATTTTTTTTGTAATTGTCGTCCACAAAACTCTTGTAAAAAGTTGTTGTAATGCAATCATGTCCCTTGTTAACATATTTGAATAAATACTTTATCGATCGAGACTGATTGCATTACTCAGATTCATATGAGGACCGTATTTTAGTAACAAATAGCGATTGTGAGGAACCACAAATCTATTATCAAGCTCAATACCATTTTTTGTAATTCCTCTTCCATCATCCCTTCTTTTGTACATCGAATAACCATATTTATCAATACTAGTAAATTCAACAAATTTCTTTAGAAAATGTTTGGTACAACGACCATTTGCCATGCATGGCAAAGAACTCTTTGCAATGCCACATGGTCCATGCACCATGAAATCTTCATAGCATTATAATAATGAGGATCCAAGACCTCATCAGGAATTTCAGTCGAGATTATCCAATCAATATCATATGTTGTAGGATATTTATCTTCTGATGAAAAGAATAGCAAAATATGTGCATGCAACAACCCATGTTTCTAAAACTCTACAATGTATATAACTGCATCATAATTCAAAAGTGCAACGGTGTAAGCAACATTTGTATTATATGTGACCAAAACTAAATAACGTTTAAAAGTTTATGAAATTCTCATGCAGAAGAACATATATTATACCTGATTTAACTATTCCAAAAATTTTATTTTACTTAAGATTTTTAATCAAACCATTCAACTTCATTTTGAAAATCCGACACAATATCAGGTCGGTAATTAGGTCTCAAACCCCTGTTTCTTAAAAAATGTATTATCTCCGACCACTTTGGATTACACGTAAAAATGATGAACAGATCAGGATAACCAACCCATTGGCATATAGCCATCGCGTCTTGATAGTTCTGCACCATATACCGTGCTCTACCAATAAAAGTAGATGGTAATATGACACGTTTGCCCCGTGTAAATGGATTGGTCTCTCCTCTTAAAATTGTATCAGCTAGACCGTTATACATATCTAATCTCACATCTCTTTGATGACTTCGTGCGTAAGCTAACCGAGATGACTCAACCATCATGTAAGCATCTACCACAAATTGTTGGAAAAGCCTTCTTGAGAATAAAAGTATTGGCGATTCGAATGCATTTTCTTGCAATCTATATGCAAAATACTCTCATGCTAACTTTTTTTCTTCCACTCAATTTTTGTGTATTTGCATTTGTAAGCATAATATTTTCAGTATAACCATCTTGACCATACGCAAAAAGCAAAACATATTGCAAGCCAAGATAAGAAGAATGCAATTCATTGATACGTTTCAATAATCTAGTATGGATTTCTACTACAATATCTCTCTCACCAAGAGATGTATCGAAATCACCAAAAAAATAATCCTGTAACTTCATCAACAGTTGGCATATTATACCTCCTTGCGTCATGACGAGATAATTTTCACACCAATCATTTTAGATATTTCATTTGATTCGTGCTTATTAGTTTTGTGTAATTATATATATATATGTATATATATATATTTGTGCATAGACTAGCACCACTATTTAGTTCATATTGAATTTTTGAATTCAATTCAATTTAAATATAAAAAAAATAAGTTTTTAAGATTTGAATTTTGAAGACAATGATTTGATTTTGAATTGAACAGATGAAGTAAATTAAAATCTCTATTAGTTTACTAAAACATTTCTAGAATCAATATGTTTATTAAATAGTTCGTGCTAAGTTGATTTTATTTGAATTGCTTCCACTAATGAGATTAGACTGCATTTTCAAATTTTAGCTTACATTCCACTAACTATAGATTAATTGGATAACCACTACACCACTAGTGCTACTTCTATCCTCTTTTCAAGTCGCTAAAGGCATTTAATATATTTCTAATTTTAAATTTTAATTATTCTGTGTTAAGTTTTATTAAATTTAATATAAGTTTAATTTATTTTAGTAAGATTCTAATATTTTTTGTAATCAAAATAAAATTAAAAAATATTCTAAAATTTTTATTAAATTATTTGTTAAACTTTTTAAAATGTACTATATTATTTTTTTATCTATAAAAACTAAAATATATTTATTTTGAAAAAAGAGAAAGAAACATATATAAAAAATCTAAATAAAAAGTTACGCAGGTTATTTTTTAAAAATTATTAAATAAATTTAATAAATATATTAAAAAAATAAAAATTTATAATATTTTTTATATATATATTGTTTTTTACAAATACTACCTTATAAAAAAAAATTTATAAAAAATTTTGAATGGCCGCAAATGAGTTCATTTAAGTTAGAAGAAACAAAGAGAGAGAAAGTCAAGGACAGTTGAAGAATGAAAAGTATTTTTGATTTTTCAAAATATTTAATGAAAACAAAAACAAAAAAATCTACCAAACTGGACGACCTCAGTCAGACAGACTTAAAAACTAGATTTCTATATTAAATAAACAAACAAAGTACTAAACTACAGAATTACAGAACAAATGAATAACAACAACCTAAAGAGAGAGAGAGAGAGAGCTAGCAAAAGCATAAAGGGGGGGGAAGACGAGACGGAGACACCCCTCCCTCAAAAACTTGACCCACTATCTAAATATATAAATTAACACTGACCAACCTGATCTAACCATTAAAAACTAGGAATCAATCGAGACAAACCGGAATCGGCCTCGTGGACCTCCTTCCCCCGCCGCATTTCCAACACTTTCCGATGACTGTTCGAGTGAACCTCGCCGGAGAATGTCGGACTACACGCCGGTCTGTACTCCGGGAGCAGCCGGCCGGATTTATATCGAACACCGCAAGCGTTACAGAGAGTCTTCGGTCCAAGCGGACCGCGCCGCCACTGCGGAGTCTTCTGGACCTGGCAATGGGTACACCGCCGCTGCCCCGCGTCGCCACCGGTTTCACCCGACGGTCTCTTCTTCTGCCTCTTCGCCGGCGGTTTTAAATCTAAGTCGGTGGCGGCCGGCTCGGTGGCCTGAACCGGGTTCGAGATTGAGGAGATAGATGTTGAAGAAGACCGGCTCGGAGAGGACATAGTTGAAGACGAGTCGCTGGTCCAACCGCTTCCAGCGGGTCTGGACCGTTTGGTTCTCGGTTTGGCCGGGTTCGGAGACGGTACGCATAGTAAAGGAGTTCCATGAACCGTCGGTCGACTTTCCGGTTCAGGCCGGTTTACCGAATTGCCCTTCGCTGGGTCTTTGAAATCACCGACGGGGCACAGAAGCGATAACTCTGATCCAGAATCGTCCACAAATTGAGACAACCATTCAAGGTCCTCGAAATCACCAACCTGAAAAAATCAACTTTTTCAGTCCATGATTTTCAATGATGCAAAAAACAACATACCAAGTATTATTTCGTGTCATATATATATAATATATATAGTCTACGACATGGATGTTAAATTTTCAAACTTCAAGAGGCTAGTCATTCTCTTAGGTAGCATATGTACCGTTACAAAAGCAAAAATCGAACGTCTCACCGGAGTAAAGAGTCTCTTTTCTAAAGAAAAGAAAAAAAGAAACTGCCAAAATAATTGTTACAGAGGTCAATAAATGGTTACCGGAAGGCCGTGGAAAGAGCCGGAGTCGCCGGTGCCGGAATTAGAATTCTCGTCATAATCAACCCGGAACTGAGAGGACAAGGAAGCAGAGCCCTTTTCTTCATCTTCATCTTCGTCTTCTTCCGATTCTTCTTCTTCTTCTTCAACAAAACCCTCCTCAAAATCTTTGTTAGAGAGGTCAAGAAACCCATCCACCCAACAATCGTCGGACGAACCGCAAGCGACTCCATCGAAACCCCCCAAATCATCCACCAACAAAACCTGTTCGTCCGAAATCGCGGCTAATTCCGAGAGAAAACTGGACTTGAGTGCCCTAGTTTCCATCCACGCCATCTCCGCACTCTTCAGCTTCCAAATCCTCAAAACAACAGAAAGTACAGGAAGAAGAACCTGACCAAATTCACAGCTGCAGAAATAGGGGAAAAGGTTATGGCGGAAAAGGCGCAGGGATAATGGCTCTTCTTTTTTGATTTTCTCCACGCGTTACGTATGTGACAGTAATTTACAGAGCGAGATGAGCTGTGGGGTTGGGGTCGGGTTGGCCCGCTGCATACTTTCACCGTAGATTTGTCTTCTGAATTGACCAAAATAGCCCACTTTCTTCTTCCTCTATGTTTGGTAGCCTAAGTCTCGTGACCCTTTCTCCGCTCGCTCGCTCACGTGCTGTTTTGTCAATTTCTCGGCGGCCCATGTTTGCGCTTTGAAATTTCAAACCCATTTCTTAAGAGTAACGGGAAAAAGTATTTAATGACTTTTATTAGTAATAATTAAAATATATTTTAAATACTCTCAACACACACACAGAGCCATTTGCGTGCCTATCGACGATTGGGACAAACTTTAGAACTTCAACTCGTTCCCCTCGTTAAGTTTACGTTAATGACTTGTGCTATTTCATAACGTAAATTGTACTAAAAGGTTTGATTTGGATAACATTCAATCAGTTCTAATTTGTTTCTAAAGAAAAAAGTGATGATTTGGACTTAAAAGGTTTATAATTATTATAATAATATTAGAGAAACATAACGGAATCAACCCAAATTGAATTATATTATATATATTACCAAATTTAAAATAAAAAAAATCGAACTGTATATAGCACTACCCAAATTAGGCTGCTCAATGAGTCAAACCCAAAATGAAATTGTTACTTTAATTTTAAAATTTTAATTTGGTTTGATTTATTTATTAAAAATCGAAACTTATATGCTACCTAGCTAATAGAGTGCTTTATATACCCATCATTTCCTATTTTCTTTGGTAAACAAACAAGCAACGTTTAAAAATAAATAAATAAAAAAATAAAAAGAGCAATATGTACTTACAGATGACGTCACGAACTAAAGCTTCCTTATCTGTTATGCAAAACAAGAAATCAATAAGAAAGGAAAGAGGCGTCAAGATGGAAGCAGTTTGCGTACCCGACAGAACATTCAATCAAAAGGATCATAACCCTTCAATTCTTCTTCTTCTTCTTCTTCTTCTTCTTCACAAGTACAACATTTGGCTCTAATAGTGGCATTGGTTTTATATATATATATATATATATATATTAAATTAAAGATAAGATAGATACCATAAGTAATTCATCCGAATCAAATCAAATCAAAATCCAAATCCAGTTTAATTTTAATCTGAGATAATAAATAAATTAATAAATTCGGGTGGATAAATTAATTAAGATAAGTTGGGAAGGAATAAGCTTAAGAGTTCCCAGTTGATAAGGATTTTACTGTGGGTGGAATTTAGGAACATCTAGAATCTTAAATTATCTAGTTTTTATTCTTTTTTAGAATATTTTTGAAAAAGATTCTTCATCAATTAATATTAACCTTTCGATAGATTCTTTTTGAAGAAGTATTTGTCTTCATGAACCAAATCTGCTTACGTAGCTAAATCCTCGTGTTTCTTTTCTTTTCTTTTCTTTTCTTTTTTGTAATTAATTAAAATCAAACCATTGTTTTCTGGAATGTCTTTAGAGTTTAAGAAGCTAAATATAAAATAAAATAAGATTTTTATGATATAAAATATCAGTTAATATGATAAATTTTCAATTTTTACTTTTATTTATAAATAAAAAATATTTTATGTAATTTTTTAAAAATAAATAGAGTAATTAGTTGTTTAAAAAAGAGGAAGCTTCAATCCGGCGGGCGCGCCGCCTCTGGACAATTGACAAATGGCAAATGGATCGTGGACGACAGTACGTCAAAATGAACACGCGGCAGGACAGGGCAGGGCAGCCACCGTGACACTGATATTTACGTTATGATTATTATTATTATTATTATTTTCACTGGATAGATACATTTACATAAAATTATATTATTATTACACATGCTTGCTGTATAAGGATCCGGACCGGACGGCATGGAATCCTGTTTGGCGCCTGGGTTGACTGCTAAATTAATTAAATATTTAATTTTATACCCACCCCTAGTTTGCAAATGAAATTATCCACAAAAATTAAGCAAGTAGGTTATTACTTTATTTTTCAAGAAAAAGGAAAAACTCGTGAGAGAATGCTATATAAACAAAACTCAATTAAGGCTCTGTTTGTTTGTTTAAGTATAAAATCTTCTCTCAATTTTTTTTATTTGTTAGTATTTAGTTGATAAAAATCTATAAAATTATTTTTACACCATAATATATAAATTAACTTATTACTTCCAAATTTTATGCAAAACTAATAAACTATTTTATTCTTTGGTCAAGATATCTTCATATTATTTCTATAAAGAAATATGTATATATACACATGTACATATTTGTTAAGCTCAATTAGGGTAACAAGATTTTGATGATAATTAAAATATTTTATTAAGATAAAAATAAAAATAAATTATTTTAATCAACTAAATATAAAAAATAAATAAAAATTATGGTTAAGTAACGTAAGTTGACTTATGGTTAACTGAAGTCAACTTAAGTAAAGCAGCAAGTTAGTATTAGATTTTGCATAAATTTAGTTGACTTAATATTAACTTAAGTCGACCGAAGTTATTCAGAATCTTAACTTTTGATTTTAAGTTGATCGAACTTCAATTAAAGTTGTGCAAAAGATTTTTAAACAATTTAAGTTGACTAAAGTGATAATTTCAATTAATCGAAATCCAACTAACATCTTTGATTCTCTTAATTTTGAAATTTTTTAATTGCATGTAAAAAAAAAGTCAAATAGATGTTCCTTTTTTTTGTCTTCCACTTTAAAATTATAATTTGATAAGTTTATCTTTCCATTTTCAAATCCCCAAGCAAAAAGTAAAATCTCTTTTGAAAAAAATTGTTTTGGCTTCACATTTGTCCTCTTTTTTGCATATTTTGATGTTTTATCCGATCTTATTGTCTCACTCCTATAAACTTTTTGTTTTAAAAAATCTTATGTTTAATTCTAATATGAGGTTGCCTTTTTGTACATTTTCCCAACTTTATCTGATTTATTTAAAAAATTGTTCAAATTCATATATTTTTCTTGTACAAAATATATTTATAATATTTTTATAAACAAAGATACTTACAGATGTTGAAATGAATTAGGTTGCAGTCTAGAAAAGGCTATAGATCTTTTTAATTTCAAAATTGCTCTTCTTTGTAACAATTAGTTTTTTAAGAATATATATATATATATTAGTTTTTTAAGTAAATGATTAAATGTTAATTCTAACTCAAATTAAAAATTAATAATATATTTTACTTCGTAAAATCTCAAGTATAGTTTTAAGAAAAAAGACTAAACTCTTAGAGTCAAACTTATATAAAAATTTTCGTATAATTTGTGATTACTTGTTGTTATCACTGCTTTTATTTTAACTACAATCACTAAATATCAAAATCATATTACAAGAGTTTTTAATAAAAAATATATTTTTTTAAAAAACTCGTATTTTTCTAATCAACAATATATATAATCACACATGCATACACATATGTACATATATATACATATACGTATATATAAATATTTTGAAGATGGAAAAATAATTTCATTAATTTTAGTGTAAAGAAAAATAACTTACTAATTTTGAACCGGTAAGTCATTTTCCAGCATTTGATATAAAATATGTTTTATTTTTTTTTATTAACCAGACATCAAAGAATAAAAAAAATTAAAACGTATTCTATATCTTAATAAAATAGACGATTGTTTGGAAACATACATATAAAATCTCAAATAATATTAAAAAAAAAAATCAAGTTTTGATTAAAAAGAATGTCTTGATTTACAAATGTAGGAATGGATGTTAGATAATCCCTACTGACTTAAAGGGATTCTCCGTCAAAGGTTGACTTTTAATGAAATTTGGGTGGCTAACCCTAAATGCATTCAAACCTAGCTTTTCGATTCCAATTAACAAAACAGCATCACAAGGCTTACTTATTCTCCCAAATATTACGACGCGTTAGCCAAATGGCGGAACGGAAGAAGCTTCTTTTCCGGCGGGCGAGCCGCTCCTCGACACATGGCAAGTGGATGATGAAGCGTCAAACACGCGGCAGCCACCGTGATGCTGACTGGCATTACAACGACATGTTTATCCAATGTCCGTCCGGGCGGCATAAAATAAAATAAAAGCCTGTTACTGTTAGTGCGTGACTTGACTGACTTGTAAGTTAAAATAATTTTGTTTTTTCTACTGATTTATATATATATGAATCTAATCTTCCACTCTTCGTTTTGCGTTTGCACGTGGCATCTCAAAGCGCGTGAGCATGCATCGCTTTGTTTTTAAGCTTCAACTTGGAGTCATAAATGATTATCAAAATTTTGCGAACGAGTACGAGGATGTGTGTTTTTTTTTTTTTTAAGCGGAGAATAATACAATTGCATTTGATTGTTTTTTTATAAATAATTTATTGAGTAAAAAACTTAGCTTATATTTTGAGTTCTTGAAAGTATTTTAAAATGAGTTTTTGACTTTTAAAAATATGAAAAACTATTTAATAAATTGTTTTCAAAATTAATATATATCAAAATTCAGATTATATTATATGGACTTAAAAATGTGCCGTTCCATGTGAAGATTTTTTTATTTTCGTAATACAAATAAATTTACAAAATGACATTGTTTATTTTTATTTTTGGATTTTTGAATAGGATATTTAAAAATGAAAATATAGGTTCAAATTTTATTTTTCTTACTAAAAACAAAATTTGAATACAAAATAATAATAATAATAATAATAATAATAATAATAATAATAATAATAATAATAATAATACTGTAAACAAACACTTCAAAAGCTACTTTTGAACTTGGCCATAAGGCCCATAACTTCAGAGTATTGTCCCTAACAGTAAGTGGTTTAAAATGACTATAACGGACAAAGGTAATTGGTGTCTTACAATTTGATGTGATATCTTATTTGAACTATATATACCCTATACTAACAAAAAAATAGCCCTCTCAATCATAACCTAAGATCACGATTTTTATATTCTAAACTCTACGCTTTCAATTAAAATTATAGTTTATTTAAGAATTACAGTTTTTTAGGTCTCAAATTTGAGTGGTGTGATTTTAGATTATTGATTGGTGGAGAATGCTGAGTTAAATGGCTTCTAATTAAGGTTTTAATAAATATCCTAAACAATTAACATTATTATTTATCTAATTTGAAAATAATACATGGTGTTGGTTTTTTAAAAAAGAAAATGACTTCACAATATAATCCTAACTCACTCACTCGCACCGGGTAATGCCTTGCACTAGTCAACGCAATTGCACTAATTATATGTGTAATAAATTAACCCAAAAAAAAAAACAAATGAACAAAAGAATAACAAAACGGATAGTTATTACACTTAAAGAAGTTATCTAATCTTAATAAAATAAATGACTTTAAATATATAATTAAGTTAACTCACAGTCTAATTATTATAACTTTTTCAAAATAAATTATTTTTGGAAGGAAAATATTTGGCTAATAATCACATAATTCAGTGTCATTCTCATTTTAAATGGACATATAAAAGTGATCCCATACCAATGTGAGGGAGTATTTAGTTGGGAAAAATAATATTTGCAATGTAAATAAGAATCAAGGACATATCACAAGATCTCATGTGACATTACAAGTGTATGAAAATGTTATATTGTTCGTGTCAAGTAATATAACATTTGTTTGACGTGAACAAAATGAAAGAGAGTTCTGGACTTTATCCCTTCTCCTTACGTTAGATAAACTTGATACCAACAGGAGAATAGATATGTGCAAGTGCTTTTAAATTCAATAATTTTCATATTGTTAAGTAAACTGTATTAGTACTAGAGTTGGAAAATAGACAGGTTGGCTTGGCTCGACCCAACCTGATCCGTTTCTTGCTTGGCTCACGAAAGATGCGGGACAGGATAGGGCCGACTAGTAAAAATGGAGGTCTGATACGACCCTATGACCCTTAATAAATAGGTCAAAACGGACCAAGTCATGCCATTTTGGTAGGCCACCCCTATTTTGGTGGACCATTTTGGTGGATCACCCATATTTTAGTCATCATCTTTATTTTTTATAGACTGAGTCGCATGCCACAAAATACTAACCCTATACGACCCAATTGCTACAATACTAGATTGGGTTAAGAGGCGAGCTGGCCTGACAAGCCTATGAACCGCCCAACCCATTTGCAACTCTAAGTAGTATATCCCGTTCCTCCCAATAATGGCCAACTTGGTTGAATGTGATGGGACTCAACACAAAGGATGTTACATAACTAAATCTAGGGGCGAGTTGGACGAAGGTGGTGTTTGCGTTAATATTGGAGTGGACGGGGGTGCGGATGTAAATTTAAATAAATAAAAAACCCACAAAGGGGACAGCCGTTCGAGGTCTCCAACGAAGCATTTTCGGACACTGTACAGCTGCGTGTACTTCGGACAAATCTCCGACGACCTTCCTCAATTGCTTCTGGAACTTCGTCTTGATCCTCTCTCTCTCTCTCTCCCGACCGTCTTTCAATTCGTGAATGGAAGCAATCAGGAAACAGGCCACAAAGCTCCGGGAACAGGTCGCTCGTCAACAGCAGGTTCTCTCTCTCTCTCTCTCTCTCTCTCTCTCTCTCTTTACATGACACGATATGATACGTATTCCGTTCACTTTCTTTTACGCCGTTTAAGCCCTAAGTTGATCGCGCGAATGATTGATGAGATCAAGTGCTTATTCGTGCAGATCCGTTTATAAGTTGTAATCATTTTGTTTTCTCGATGTTGAACATGTTCTTCAGTTCTATAGTTCCTTGTTGGATTCACGCTGATGCGTAGGTTTAGGTAATCTTCAGCTTATGAACTCATTGTGATTGTTGCGATTTTGGCTGTATTGGTTGGGTCAGATTGGTCCCTAAGTACTTTGACTATAAGATCTGGACCTTTGCAACGCCGTTGAATTTCGAATTGCAGAGTTATGTAAGATTTTCATTGTGAGAACGTGAGTTTTGACAATTTCAAGTAATATTGGATGGTGAAATATGAATTTGTTATGTTGGTGCATTGTGGATTTCCTGTCCAAGTAATCTGAATGTTGTGTAGGAACGATGTTTAGACAATTATATGCCTTTTCTGTTTATTTGGATTGTGTGTTGTGCCAATAGTGCAAAGAGGACAAATGAAATGTAATAGTCTTTTATAAGTAAATTTATCATCAAGCCAACACATTCAGTACTGAAACAACATTTCAATCTGAGGAAAACCAGAAAAGGCTGAGGATAGAATGTATTTCTCATTTAGTCAATGCAACAACTTAAAGCTGGGACTATGCCTTGTATTTGCAAGATGAAGGTTCCAATTTTAGATATTTAAAGATGTTGATGATAAAATAGTTTGGCTTTGTATGATAGCTCAGCCAAAATATGATGAATTTACTTGAAGAATCCTCCAATCTTTCAGTTAAATGGCGTGGGGTTGAGATATTAGGAGTTCTATGAGCTCAGACACATCCTTCATGTCCTTGAATATGACACGAGGCTCTACACATTTATGATTCTACCATCTCTACAGTTCATATAACTATTTGTTGGTCTTGCTAGAAGCGGGCATCATTAATTGTTAACCAATGTGGAAAACGTTTTGAATTGATTTATTTGCCCCTCCTGTAAAAAGAAATAGAAATTGTTGTTCTCATATTTAGAAGGCGAGCATTGGTCTGACAATGCTATGTCTAACCTTTACAAGGCTCCCTATTTCACCAAAGTAATATGTCTAACAATGTTATGAAAGGACGTTGGTTCCACAAATTATTTTTTTCACTTCAATGTTGCCAAAAAATACAAAGGAAAATAGAGTTTTTCTCTATAGATGAGTAGTTAAAAAGTGTTTTAACTTTTATGTCACATAATACTGTTGAAGGTTTACATCAATGTAAAAATATTATCTATGCCATAATATTTGTTTTCTTCTTATTTATTTATGTTTTATGAGCCCATATTCTGAAATCTGTGTCCAGTGCCATCTCATACAAGCAACTACTGGAATTTCAAATTTGGAAATGTCTATTGTATCCTCAACAATTGAAAAAATAGGCTTTTATTCCTTTACCTCTTGTGCTATAAAGTCAGAGATTAATTAACTAACAATGATAAACTTTAACTTCAGGCTGTCCTAAAGCAATTTGGGGCTGGGGGATATGGAGGTTCAGATAATTTTGTCACTGATGAGGCAGAGTTCCAGCAGCATCAGAAACTAGAGAAACTTTACATATCAACTCGTGCTGCTAAGGTTACTTGATCTATTGTAACTTCTCTCTTAGGCTGGGCTCTCTGTTAACTCTGAGAATCTTTATCTTATTCCTCAAAATGTTTACCCTTATGTTTCAGCACTTTCAAAGAGATATTGTTCGAGGAGTAGAAGGTTACATCGTTACTGGTTCTAAGCAAGTCGAGATAGGTGTCTTGATGAATCTTTGATTTTCATGTACTAGTATTCTGGTTCACTTGATGTGAAGGGCTTTGATGTTCATATCAACTTGTTTGCAGGAACTAAGTTGTCAGAAGATTCTAGGAAATATGGCGTTGATAATACGTGCACTAGTGGTAATACCCTATCAAAAGCTGCATTAAGTTTTGCTCGAGCTCGTGCTCAAATGGAGAAGGAGCATGGAAACCTTTTAAAGGCCCTTGGTACACAGGTTTGATATACATTTTTTTTTCTTCTTGTACCAAAATGTTATTGTTGCAGAATTTAGTAATTTGAGAGGGCATTTGACAGGCACCTCTCTCATTGTGCCCCTTTTTTAGGTTATAATTTTTTGTTTCTGTTTTAGGAGCCATTAAGAGGAATTATTCCTACATTCTGTATTATTATACTGTTCTTTTCATCCAAGGTTAGAGCTGCCTTGTCACCATTTCCTTAGTTGACATAACCTGTGAGTTCCACCAAAAATCAAAGGAGTTAAAAAAGGGAGAATTCATATTTTTTAATAGATTTTAGAGTCTACTCATTTGTTAGACCTATTGAGTGTGCTTTTATTCAATCATGCTGCTATGACCAAAAATAAGATTCCTTTACCAAATAAAACAATATGCAGCCCGTGCTTCCTGATTTTGTCGGATGATGTATTAACAATATTTCTGATGGTACAACCATAATTAATGATGCATTAACTCATCTAGTACTTGCACTTTTGTGCTTGAGGTATGTACATGGACACTTTGCATGAATTTTGCTTGTATTCTCACAGTGTTAAGACATTTGTGTGGCCATCATTTTAAGACAACCTGCTAGAGATTGAATGTTGTACAAACTTTTTTTTTTTGGGTGCTGTATAAATTGAGAAAAATTATATTATGTAACTGCATAGACCACTTACAATTTTTAACCACACTTTTCAATAGTGCTTAGATATCAATTCTCAAGTCTATTGTTTTGGAGAAGTAATATAAAATTTTCATTAAATGTTGGTTTACACCTTGCTACTCTGAGAAAGAATAGGAAATATTGGTGAGTGACATAATCAATTGGTCAAGCAGCAATGTTGCTCAATTGGTTCATACATAGGTACTTGGTCACATACTTAAATATATAGCTAAAAATATTTGAGTCATCTGACAGAAACCTAGGATCTTGTTTAAGATTATATAAGCTCAAATGGTGATGACAAAGTTTGAACTGGGAACCTGGCAATTCCAAGATAATAAAGTTTTGACTGGGGCTATCGTGTGATTTCCAAAGTTTGAGAAACAGCATGACTTTGGAATAACCAAACCTTATATGAAGCCACTTTCAATAAATAACCTTTGATTGGATGGTTAATTAAGAATGTTCTTCTCTCAGAGAGAATGTCTTGTTGTCCATCTGGCATCATCTGCATGGTTGGATATGATGATGCATTCTAAACGAGCTGCACGTCTTATTCTTGTGACATTAATACTCCACAAGTTAGTGTCAAGTGTCTCTAGCCTAATTGATTCAACTACTAGAAATGAACTCTCTTTCTACTCTATTTTCTCCCTCCTCCTAGTGACAAGGGCTTTCAGTGAATTGCTTGACTTGTATCTGATGACTTTTTGCCAGGTTGCAGAGCCACTAAGAGCAATGGTAATGGGAGCTCCACTAGACGATGCTAGACATCTTGCTCAACGTTATGATCGAATGCGACAAGAAGCTGAAGCTCAGGTATTTTATATATGATTTTACTAGAGTGCTTGAATTCATTTATCTTTGCGCATTTCTTCCTGGCAAAACATTCTTCACTGAAATTGCTTTTTATTTTTCCTTGTCCTCCCTCCATGTCTCTCTGCTGTGTGCGTGTCTGTCTTTCTATCTCTCTCAATTTTGGTCTTTTAGCACTAAGCTGTTATATGGCTCCTGTTGTTCTTTCACTATTATGGTCTGGATTATTTTGGAAGTAGTTTTATGTCAATTGTCTTCCAGTGGAACACAAGATGTTTAAAGATGCTTGCTTAACATCAAAGTTTATTTTTACAATCCTGTCATTTTATTGTCTCTCAAACCTAGACAGGCCATTGAAGTTTCCAAACGTCAAGCTAAAGTGAGGGAAGGAATGTGTAATCCTGACATTGCTTTGAAACTTGAAGCAGCAGAATCAAAACTACAAGATATGAAATCAAATGTTGCAATACTGGGGAAAGAAGCTGCTGCAGCTATGTCTGCTGTTGAAGCTCAACAACAGAGGTTGACCCTCCAGCGGCTCATAGCCATGGTAATGATCTCATATCTTGACTCAACACGATTTATTATATATATATATATCCCTCCATAAATATATGGGAATCTTTTTAAAGATTTGTTCTTAAGCAAATTTTTGCCCTTCTGTTTCGTAGGTTGAATCTGAGCGGACCTACCATCAGAGAGTTCTTCAGATACTTGATCAGCTTGAAGATGAGGTATGTGACTATTAACCTATTAAGAAGCATGCTACAAGCTTAGATGTCGATACAATATAAGGCCACTTGAAAAGATGAGGTTAAAGGTATGGCAGGGATAAGGCAAAACAATTATATATTGATGTCCTTTTTCTAGTTATATTTATGTAAATAATATCTGCAAAGTAGAATATTACAGTACTTACTAAATATGAAAAATAGGTTAATTCATAAGTCAAAAAAGATCATAATATAATATGTTTGACATTTTAAAAACACCAATCAACATCTACTACATTTATAATAAAGGAAATAGAAAAGGAAATAAATATTTCCATCCCTCGACTTCTAAGTAGACCCCGCAAATTAATTGCTTTGACATGCCACTTTGTGTGTATGCATTTTGATTTATCTCACAAGCCATCACTTATGGACTCACCATCACTTTTGGCACATGTAATATGCATGTGGATTGGATACATGTTGGATGCCCATAGGGCACCCATTTTAGATGGTTTGAGCTTCATAGGCTACTTATGCTCTTTGAAACAAATCCCAGTCCCCCAACATTTCTTTTCCTTTGTCCTGCATTTTATCTAAGAGTTTTTATTGCTATTACATGTTTTGCACCTAAAATCTGATGGATTTAGCCATCAACAGATGACGTCAGAAAGGCAACGCATTGAAGCGCCTCCTAGTTCAACTGTGGATAGTATGCCTCCACCACCAGCATACGAGGAAGTCAATGGTGTGTTTACTTCTCCAACACATAATGGATCAACTGACAGCATAAGTTACTTTTTGGGAGAGGTAAGCAAATGTCAATATTTGTTCCACTTAGTGAATGATTGAGAATTACTCCAATCTTTGTAATTGCTTTCAAATCTCTTGTTTGCACATCTTCCATCTTGCTGCAGGCAATTTACTCATATCAAGCAGAATCTGATGTGGAGCTTAATCTGTCAGTTGGTGATTATGTTGTTGTCCGAAAGGTTTGCAGTGACCTTAATTTGACTTTCTATAATTTATGCCTTTTGCTATACCCATCCATGATAAATCCTTGGATATTTTTTCCATCTCAGATTTCAATCAGGAATTGATTATACAATTTAGTTATGCATTGAATCAACCAGGTTTCTCTGCATGGGCCACACCAGCAAAAAGTGAAATAAACGGGGCATAATAGAAAATATTTCCCATTTAATCTGTTTATCAATGTATTTGTTGCCCTAATAGTTTTATATGCTATCAAATATTTTCTTTTATAACATCCCAACTTTGGTGTTGAAACAAAAACAGCATTGAAGTTTCTACTTCAGATTCTTGTTTCTTTAATCTGTGTTGGACAGATAACTCGTTTTGCTGCTTATTCCATGAACAGAAAATAAATTCTGTATGCATGATTTTTTGGATGAAATATAAAGCTATAGTATTCCTTATAGAGATTTACATCACAATGCTTGTGTGAAACTGGATTATGCAGCTAGGGACGCTGGTGTGGCTGTTTTTTAATCAAAGATTTTACAAAGCTTTGTCAAGATTCAGATATAAAAATCCCCATGGCTCAAGTTATTATTCAATATTCTTTTTTGCTTAATTACTATCACTTATCTCTTATAAATGTCTTACGTCATTATTAGATCTGGTGCCGCAGACTCTAGGAAAGTGCAGTTCTCTGATGTCATAACTTATTCTTCAGATTTACTCTTTTAACCAGGCTTTCATTATAGTTCAAATCCTCTTATGGTGTTCATCTGTGTGAAATTCTCCCTTGTGACCAAAGAATTAACAATGTTGCTGCTAGCTTGCCACAAAATCCTGCCTTTTCTTTATGTCCAAAATCAAATACATGGCTATGTTCTGCTATATTTACAGGTATCGAACAATGGCTGGGCAGAAGGAGAATGCAAAGGGAAAGCGGGTTGGTTCCCATATAATTACATTGAAAGACGGGACCGTGTTCTTGCAAGTAAGATGACTGAAGTGTATTAAAATAGAATGCTGCATTGAGTTAATAGCACTTGCTGTTTGTAATTGTATATTTTTTGGGTTTTTTTTATCGGTTACTAACCTACTCGCAAGGGAGAGCTTGTGCTTGTTTTTGCATATATGGAACATAACCGGTGTGCCTGCTTTTCTCTGCCTGGTACATACAATGAGTTCCCAATATTTCCATCAACTCGTGTGTCTGTAATTTTTATTATTATCATTATTATTATTTGCGTGTTTGTGTGTGTGTGTGTGTTGTTGGGGGGTTTATTTTGGTTTGAATACATACCGAGAATCAGTGGCGGATCCACCTGTGAAGCCCACGCACCTCACAATTAAAATAATTTTTAACATACAAAAATAATTTTTTAATGTAAAAAATATTTTGTTAATAATAACCTAGTAAAAAAAAAATTTACAACTCACTTTAAAATCTGGGATGTACAGTTTTATACTTTAAAAAAATAAAAAATTAGCCTCCCTTACATAAATTTCTAAATTCACCATCTTTTACATTTGTTCAAGTCAAGGTAAGTTGTTAACTGTTCAATTTTTAAGGTCTGTAAATTCTTGAAGTTGCTCTCGAGCTTATTTTTAAAGAGATGCGATTGAGCTAATAATCACAAGCCTGGTTGTTAGTAGTATTAATGTTCTTTTCAATATGGTTCCAGCTTAGATATCCAACATCAAAATGTTAGCTTTATGAGCTTCCGATGGAGCCAGCGAACTGGATATGACGGCCGGACCTTGATTGAACAACTCTTTTGCGGTTCGGTTTTTCAGATTC
Organism: Diospyros lotus; assembly: GCF_014633365.1. NCBI lineage: Eukaryota > Viridiplantae > Streptophyta > Magnoliopsida > Ericales > Ebenaceae > Diospyros > Diospyros lotus. Next base: position 39,655,228 of record NC_068338.1, on the reverse strand, counting down.
AAAGGAGGGAGACATGCCCCTCACTTTATAGCTAACTCATTTATGGCCCCTTCTAACTCATTTTAATAGTAGCATATAATTCTGAATTGGTGGACCCGTGACTAAGGATGCAATTTGATTTGAAGTAAAGTAAATCTCAACTTATTTAGTTGAAAGTAGACAATATGTCAAAACGAATTGTACCTGGCATAACTCGGCTGGAAGCCATGCCAACTCATTTGGGCTCATTTTTTAAATAAGTTCCCTGCCTATTGAAGCCCCTTTGCAAGCGCTTCTTTTGCAGTGCTGCAGCAAGCACATGCCATGGAGGAACCGAAGGAATTAACTTTTAATATCACATTAAATTTTTATCAAACTATCTTCTTCTATCGGTTATATGAATTTTAATTTTTATAATTATTTTTATTTATAACCTTTATCTTTTATAAAGTTTTTATATTTCATATTCCACCTTTTTTATTTAATATTTATCTATTTTTAATTAAATACTTATTTAATTTCATCCACCCTCCTAATGAAAACCTCTATTGATTTTTTTTTTCTTTTTTTGCCCTATTGGACTTCTAAAATAAAATTTAGTTGTACTCTTATGAGTATTGACTATTGCAATATAATAGTGAAATATATATTATTATAATCAAAACAATGTAATAGTGAAATTTCTGCAACTCCAATTCAAGTATATATTTTTCCTTTGCATTTTTACTTTTAAATATATTTATATTTAAAATATTATTATATATTAAGTAATAAATCATTTTTAGATTAGGAATATTTAGTATCTTCACATTGAATTAGCAATACCCTTTTAACATTTATAGTACCTTCGATTATTATGTTTATAAACATTCATAATAAAATATAAAAATAAATCTCACTCAAAACTTCTTATAGTACAAGCCATTTCCACACCCAAGTCATGCAATTTATCTTTTAGTATTTCAAATCCCTATAGTTTGTGTTCTCTATTGAACAACCCCTTGCTATTTTGTCAAAGCTTTTGTTAGGTCCTCTAATAATTTTATTTTCAGTATTTCAAACCTTATTTTTTGTGCGCAACATTTATAACAGGAAAATATATAAGTTCAATATGGAATCAGCCAACTCCAAGGGAAGCAAAGGAATACACACTCCGCCAAACGTAATGCTAATGCTAATAGAATGTGAATTCAAGCGTCAAGTCTTCATTGAGCCCAGCCAAAGCTCGTATCATATCAGGAGGATCTCTATCTCTACCTTCAGAAACACCCTTCATTCTTCCCCATTGCTTTCCTCTTTAACAAGCTCATTACTCTGAAGCATTGATGCCGGATTTCACGTCGACAAGAAAGTGGTGCGGCTGCTCCTCCAGGTAGTACCAGAGGATGATGTTTGCGATGTATGTCAAGACGAGCTCACAAATCTGCTACTTCCCCGCCGACCTCGCCCAGAGAGTTGGGGTCCGTTATCCTGCATTTTGTGCAGAGAGAGAAGAAAGAAACAGGTAGTTTCAGACCACAGGCCCATTTCACAAACTAGGCGCCACAGCAATAGATGTCGTAAACAATGATTTTGGAAGATAATCAAATAAATATGATAAATGTACAAAGACCTCAAATGACGGCTTCAGTGTCAGCCTCTGCCGTTTTCTCATGAAAATTCTCTGAGCCTGTTTCTTCTTCTCCTCCGCCTTCAGCTTAGACAGGCTGGGCCTGTAAAGAATAACGGTCCGACCAATCCGACCAACTACCACAGACCCAGTGCTTTGCTCTAACTGCTTCACCGCATCCTCCAACTCCGCTGGACAGTTGTTGTGTATTTTAATCTGTTTTAACAAGCCAGTTTATTTATTAGAATTGTGTTTATCAACAGAAATATTTCATGTTTGAGTGAATTTATCAGACAGATATGCCAATGACTACTCTACTTCCTATATAATAAACACATACTTCCCAACGGAAAGCGGAGACTAAGCAATAGAGTTATCTGGAGCATCATCATAGCAAATCTAGATTCGGGACAAGCAGTTACAAAAGAAAAGGGAGGGACCGCAGAGTTATCAATCAGGTATCTTCACTGTAAATCAAACAACTGCTCCTTGCAATGCTCTCACCTCCATCCATCTAAAGCAACTTTTCCAGTCCTTGTTTGGCACATCTAATTTCTCAAACCCATTAATTCCTCAAACACAAAATAACTCGGTCTCACATTGTCCAACCCCATCTTTGAAATGCAGAATTGGGTTTGCTTCAGCAATTCCCTTTGGATACTAAAATAACTAGAGAAGTGAGAAACATGCTGCATGCTATGGACAAGAATTCAAAACCCAAGGGCCAGGGTTGCATAAAAGATGAATCTCCTTGAATTCCTAAGAGCCACGGAATACAAAAAGCAGGGTTGCACTTCAGCTTTCTTCCTGCCTATACTTTCACCAGATTTTGGGATAAAGAAGTTAAAAGTCCAATAATTGAATAGCCACTTTTACATACAATCCACGAAACCCTAAAACCCTTAACATCTCGTCACAAACAAAGACAATTCGTCGACTCTAAAGCAAGAGATTCCGTAATTTTGTACCTTGAGGAGCTCGTTGGCCTCTAGGGTTTCAATCAGAGCCGACGCTACTGAATCGGTCACCCCGGACTTGCCCACCTGTTGAGATTTGAGCTTCTTGCCGAGGCTGTGAGCGTAAGAGGCCAGCTCTTTCTTTTCCTTCACAGTTAGATTCGGCAACTCCGGCCCCGATTCTCCGCCTCCCGTAGAAAGCGACGAGCTCGAATGCCTCTCGGATGGGTCCGTAACCGTCGTTTCTTCCACAGCTTCATCATCACCATCATTATCATACTCATCGTTATCCGAGTATTCGCCGCTGATTTCGGGTTCAACAGTCAGTTGAGCTTTGGGAACGGAGAGTGGAGGGGCGTGAGACGATGAGAGAGAAAAGGCGGGCAAGGGGAAGGAAAGGGGGCGAGAAGAGAGTGGAGAAGCGACGGAGGAGACGCAACGAAGCTGAGGCGGGGGCGCCGGCAGGCGAGAGGCGGGGAGGCGCTTGAAGAGAAGGAAAGAGAGGACAGGTGAAGAAGGGAAAGAGAGATTTAGCGGCGGCGACAGGCGGGGAATGTGGTGCAGAATCAGATGGGAGGACGATGAGAGCTGCAGCCCCGCCATTCCCAAATTCCAAATCCTCGCTGCTCTGTACCTGTACCGACGTGATGCTTTGATGATTGAATATTGATCTCCATCGTAAACTTATTATGTTCGTATAACTTATGCATTATGCCAGCAACTGGGTGTTTGGTCTAGTGGTATGATTCTCGCTTCGGGTGCGAGAGGTCGCGAGTTCGATTCTCGCAACACCCCTCGCCGGCGGAACTTTCATTGATTTTAACTTATTATAGCAACAACAGTAAGTAATGTTATAATTACTAAGAGTGCGTTTCATTGGCTAATGGCCAAATTTCAACTTCTTTATTTATATTTTTAAGTTAATTTAATTTTAATATCTGTATTTTTTAATATATTTAACCACTTTGATATGTAAAAAAAAAGATAAATATAAGTGCTTTGATGTAATTAAAATAATACAAAATTTAAGTTATTACAAAAAATATATATTTAATTAAATTGAGTCAAAAATATAAATTTCGTTGTTAAAATATATATTTTTTTCTTTTTTATCAACGAATTTGTTCCGTTGTTAATGTTTTAAATTTTTAATTTTTTTTGGCCACGGATTTATTTTGTCACTAACGTTTTTAATTTTTAATTTATTTTTTTCTTTCTTATTGATGAATTTTTTTGTCATTAACGTTTTAAATTTTTAAATTTTTTTTCTTTTTTAGTGATTGATATCTTCCGTCACTAGAGTTTTAACTTTTTTATTTATTTTTTTCATTTTTAGTGTCAAATAAATTTGTTGCTAATGTTTTAACTTATTTATTTATTTTTTATTTTTTCATTTTTAGTGACAAATAATTTTTATCGCTAAAGTTTTTAATTTTTTTTCTTGTTTAGTGACGAATATTTTCCGTTGCTAAAGTTTTTAATTTATTTATTTTTTTCGTTTTTAGTTACAGATATTTTCTATCGCTAAAGTTTTTAATTTTTTTTTCTTTTCTAGAGAACGATAATTTCCATCGCTAAAGTCTTAAATTTTTAATTTAATTTTTTTTAATGACAGATTTATTCACTAGCTAAATTTTAAAATTTATTAAAAATATTAAAAATTATTTAGTAATGAAATTTCCATCGCTAATTCTGTCACTAAATTCAAAAAATATTAACAACAGAATAAAGAGTCGCAAACCCGTTGCAAAAATTTAGTAACGAATATTCGTTGCTAATTAGTGATGGAATAATTCCATCACTAAAAACTTTTTTTTTTTTGTAGTGTAATAACAAGTTTTTTTTATTTTATTATTAATAATGTATGAAAGTATGAACGAGATTAACAATTTAAGTGAAGATACAAATATAAGCAAAAGTCATGCTTCTAAGCGTAATACCGAATGAGGATCTAACAAATCCAGTGTAAATGTACCCAATCTATTGATGAGAGAATTATTGTGCTATCAAGCATTGATGAATCGTCTAAAATAATTGATAATGTTATGGAGATTCAAGAAACATTAAATATGCAAATTCACATTAATTGGCAATTGGTTTTAGAAAAACTATATGAAAATAGACAAATGTGACATAATACAAGTCATAAAAGTCTTTCAATTGGATGAAAGTTTTGCTAAAATTTTTATGAGTTTGACTGATGAAGTATTGATGCAATATTTGATTTTTGAGAAGTTTGGCCGTGATCCACCTCTACTATTTTAGGATGCCATTGATTGAATACTTAATTAGTGGACGATGTTTAGTGTGTTTGTTGAAAACGATGTTTAACATAAATTACGTATTTTAATATATTTTGTAATATGTATGTTATCCTTTCTATTTTGTTTGGATATTTAATATGTTATCTTTTTTACTTAGAGAGATACATACATTACTAAATAATAAATAATGATTACTTCACATGATATCTATCTCTATTTTTCATAAATTTAAAAATTATATTTAAAAGAGTCATATTTCTCAAATGATGTACTACAACAAATAAGATATGACATTCAATTACACCACAAAAAAGAAAAAAAATATGACAAATTTAAAGTTTAAATAGGTACACTTTCTATGGAAAAAAAGATAATTTTCATGAAAAATAATAGATATCAAATAATTAAAATTAAAAAAATAATTAATTTCATGAAAAATAGTGACAATCAAATATCAAAAATTAAAAAAATATAATAATTTTTAAATAAAAAATTAAACCAATCAAACACGAATATCCAAGTTGAGAATCTTAAACACAGGTCGATAAAGTTGTGAATTGTGATGCTGAACAACTACAACCTGAAGTTCAAAACTGAATCTCAGCCGTCCAGCAAGAGGATGGACCCGCCACTTGTGAATCCTACGGTCCAGATGTCCACCCTTATAAACCCTAGTAGAAGATAAGCAACTGAAACAGTAAACCGAAGCAACTAAATGTACTACTCCGTTTGAATGATAACTGTGCTAGGTAATTAAGTTCAGCAATCATGATCATCGTTCAACTTCAACTTCAACTTCAACTTCTCCTGGACGTCAGCCAATCAAATCAAGCAGAGAGAAGGAAGAGGATTTAGCTAGCTAGATTTGGTGAGATCTGATAGGGGACTCTGTTTATGCTTTGCAACGGCGAGCCGTGAATCTTCCGACGGTCTTTTCTTTCACCGCCGCACCGGAGCCGTCTCTCGGCGGGACGAAGCATACCGACAAACACTCCTCCGATTCGTACACAAACTTGATCCCCCGGAAGTGCCTCAGCATTGCCTCTTTCCCCTGTTAAAACTCATGAGATTCATCTCAGCCTAATATAAGCATCTCTCTCACTAATTATTATATCAATTATCATTGTCACCTCATTATAAATAACTTCTTTTTTGTGCGTAAAAATCCGTACTTATAAATTTCAAAAATATCATTTTCACGGTTAATAATGAATTTTGTCCTTCCGATTTTTTACTTTTGTTCTATTTCTTTCAATTCTTTTAAATACTATAAATTAATTTAAAATAAATTTCAAAAATATTATTATCCAAAATAAGGTATTTAACATTTTATTTTGACACATAAAATAAAAAATGCTTTTAGTGTGATAATAATTTTGTGTCAAAGTAAACTCGTTATTTAAATTTACGAGTTTTAACAAAGTCGATAATAAGACTAGCGATTTTCGTTCTAAGATTTTGATTACTAAACAAATAATATTAAAAATAACTAATATTAAGACTAGCGATTTAAAAACCACTTATAAATCACTATTTTCACTAGGCAATACAATTAGAGATTTAGAAAGTTTGCTAGGGAATGATTAAACTATTACACTTAAAAGATCTAACATAACAAAAGAAGCGAAATGAAATATAATATTTTGTTAAATGCATGTGTAATAATAATTTTATGTCAAAGTAAACTCGCTAATTAAATTCGCAAGTCTCTAATACAATCGCTAATAAGGCCAGCGATTTATAACGAATTTATAAGACCTCATTTAAAAAATTTTAATCAGTAAACAAATAATATTAAAAATAGCTAGTACTAAAATTAATAATTTAAAAATCACTTATACATCTCTGATTTCACCAAATAATACAATTAATTAGAGACTTAAAAGTGTTTGTTTGGGGACGATTAAACTGTCACTCTCAAAACGTCCAAGATGCCAGATGAGGTGAAATTGATGTGGCATCAACTGAAATTACTAGAATACCCCTACGCGCTGATAGTCTCACCTGCCACGCGGATCACCTGAGAGACCGACACGTGGCAAGTCAACACTCCGGAGCGGAGCCCGGAAAATCCGGGCCGAACCGCAAGACCCGTTCCAACTTGACCGGGATTCTCGGGGGTCGTGCCCGCTTATCTCGGGTACCCCAAAACGGTTTCGCCTATAAAAGACAAGGATTCTCGCCAGGTATATACAAGCTCCACAGCTCTCTCATTTACTACTACTTGCTTTATTCTACTGATTTGAGCGTCGGAGTCCACCCCGGGGGATCCAAGCCCCGGTCCTCCATTGTCTTGCAGGTCCTACACCCGAGGTCCGACATCCCCAAGTCCGAGGTTCCGTTCCCGAGGTCCAGTCGCGGAGGTGGCACGTGGTGGTCGGTCCCAAAAACCATCATCATTTGGCGCCCATCGTGGGGCCGACGTCCATTCTCGCTAGCCTCTTCATTCCCTACCTCGCGCTTCGGACTTCAACTCCTCACCTCGGACCTCGGTCTTTTCGCGAGTGTCAAACGACTTTCACTCCTCGCCACAACTAACCACATGGCTCCCCGAAAAGACGTGACTCGCAGCCAGGTCGGAGCCAATCTAGAAGCCCCGCAACAAGGAGAGAATCCACCACCTCCAGCCAATCCCATGCCGGAGGACCGACTCACCAGGTTGGAAAACCAGGTCCAACAGCTAACTGAGTTGTTGACTGGTTATCTACACCAGACCGAACAGCATCGTTCGCATGTGCCCTCTCAGCGGGCGGAGCATCAGTCACCTCCTCCTGCTCGGGAGCCTCGTCAATCCCGCCAGACGGGTCAGGAAATCCACTCATCTGAGGTGGCAGGATCCACTTCTGCCCCCTCGCGAGAAAAAGGGACTTCGCAGGAGAGACGATTGCGTTTCTTAGAGAAGCAAGTCCAGGAACTCAAGAAGGGAAAGGAAGAGTTGCTCCACCTCGGCCTAACCAACCCTTGAGTAAGGGCATCATGGCGGAGGTTCCACCGGAAAGGTTTCGTATCCCCTCCATCAAGCTCTATGATGGAAGCACAGATCCCTATGATCACGTCGAGCTTTTCTCCTCTCACATGCTGGTGCAATCAGGGTCGGATGCGATGTGGTGCCGGGCATTTTCGGCCACTTTGGGAGGACATGCCCGGACCTGGTACTCCTGCCTTCCCCATCGTTCCATCAACCACTGGGAAGAGTTGAAGACCTGTTTCTTAGCCCACTACGCTCCCTTGAAGCGCCACCGGAAGTCTTCCATGGCTCTGGTGAACATCAAGCAGAACCAGGGTGAATCCCTAAGAGATTTCGTAGCTAGGTTCAACGAAGAGGCATTAAGTATCGATGAGTTTGACCAGCGAATCGCAATGGTGGCTCTTCAGAATGGCTTGAGAGCTGGGCCATTTGCTCAGTCCTTAGCCAAGACTCCACCTCGTACTTTCACAGAGGCCTTAGCCCGGGCTAATAAGTACATCAATGCCGAAGAGGTGATGAAGGTGAAGCGGGCGGAACAACCTGACAGGAAAGAAAGAGAAAAAGAGAAGAAAAAATCGGCCCCAGAGCAGAAGACGGACTATTGTCCCTCCCGAGCTCTCGATCGCCCGAGTTTTGGGGGTGCACGTGGAAGCCCGGTGAATTACACTCCACTCAATACAAGTCGAGCAGAGATTCTCCTGGCATTGGAGGATAAGAATTATTTACGGCGTCCTCCCCCGCTGAAATCTCCACCCAACACTCGAAGCAAAAAGAAGTATTGTCGTTTTCACCGCGACCACGGCCATGATACTGAGGATTGCATCCAACTGAAAGAAGAAATACAAGAGCTTATCAACCGAGGATACCTTCGGGATTTCGTGGGTCGAGGAGGTACGAGCTCGGGCAAGGTAGAACCCAAGTCGGAGCATCGAGGGAGGTCTCCTACTCGAGATCGCTTTCGAGAGCGAAGTCGAACACCCCCCCGGAGAGAAGGATTCCAGGGTCCCACTCAACTGCTCCCAAGAGCACGGTAAAGGAAGGGGTGGTCATCACATTCTCTGAGGAGGATCTTCCAAGTTATCCCAGCTATTCGGATCCTCTGGTGATCACTACTCAAGTGGGAGAGTGGGAGATGAGGCGAATCCTCGTGGACCCAGGTAGCTCTTCAGAGATTCTCTACAAGAGGGCATTCCTAGGGATGGGGTTCACGCTCGATCAGTTGAGGCCAGTCCGTGTCCCATTGGTGGGTTTTGATGGAATGGTGATCCATTCTGAAGGTTTGATCCGGTTGCCCCTGACGGTCGGTAGTGGTCCTCATAAATCCCGAGTGACGTTGGATTTTTTGGTGGCAGATGTGCCCTCGGCGTACAATATGATCCTTGGTAGGTCTGGGCTTAGTGCTCTGAGGGCAGTACCGAGTACGTATCACATGGTGTTGAAATTCCCTACTTCGGGAGGGATTGGCAAGGTAAGAGGAGACCAGCGACAGGCTAGGGAATGCTACGTGGCCTCTTTGAGTGCCACTATGGCCAAGGGGTCAGAGTTAGACTCAGGACCGAATCAGGAGGCGGTCCCTCAAGCTGGTCAGGGTCAGATGGAGACGAAACAGGTGAGAGACCCAAGTATAGGAGCAGGTCAGAGGTCAGTAAGGGAGGAGGGACAGAATTCCGCTGCCCCTCCCACTGTTGTTACTAGTTTCATCTTGGAAGGTCCGGAAGAGCCTAAGACTTCAGAGCCAGTGGATGAGCTCGAGGAAGTCCCACTGGGGGAAGAGCTCGATCGGACGGTGCGAATCAGTGCCAAGTTACAGGAGCCCTTGAGGTCCGAGATCCTATCACTCCTACGCCGATATCAAGATGTGTTTGCATGGTCTACCCTAGATATGCCGGGGATAAACCCAGCGATCATGACACATCGCTTGGGGCTCTACCCGGATTGTGTGCCGGTAAGACAAAGGAAGAGGAAGTTTGCCTCGGAGCGGGCTAAAGCTATAGAGGCGGAGGTGGAAAAGCTTATGGAGGCTAATCATATTCGGGAAGTCAACTACCCAGAGTGGTTAGCCAACGTGGTTCTTGTCTCCAAGGGATCGGGAAAATGGAGGCTTTGTATTGATTTTAAAGATCTTAACAAGGCTTGCCCGAAAGACAGTTACCCCCTGCCCAGGATTGATGCGTTGATTGACGGAACAGCGGGGTGTCAGCTAATGAGCTTCCTGGATGCATTCCAGGGGTACCACCAAATCCCACTACACCCTGAAGATCAGGAAAAGACGGCCTTCATCACGGATAAGGCTACCTATTGTTACCGAGTTATGCCCTTTGGGCTGAAGAACGCTGGAGCTACATATCAGAGGTTAGTCAAGAGTCTATTGGCTGAACAACATCCGGACGACTTGGAGGAGTGCCTCAGAACCTTACGCCAGTATCAGATGAAGCTCAACCCGGCCAAGTGTGCCTTCGGGGTTACAGCTGGTAAATTCTTGGGGTTCATGGTGCATTACCGGGGAATTGAGGCTAACCCTTCGAAGATAAAAGCCATACTCGAGATGCCTCCCCCTCGAAGTATCAAGGAAGTGCAGAGGCTAACCGGGAGGATAGCAGCTTTAGGGAGGTTCTTGTCAAGATCTGCGGAAAGACAGTTGCCATTCTTTAAGGCCTTGACTCGAGTCCAGAATTTTGCATGGACAGAGGAATGCCAGGAGGCATTTGAGCAGCTGAAACAATGTCTAGTCTCCCCCCTAGTCCTGGCAAAACCACAGCCAGGAGAGTCACTATATATTTACCTAGCTGCCTCGGATGAAGCTGTCAGTTCGGTTTTGGTACGGGAGGAGGACAAAATCCAAAAGCCGGTCTATTATGTGAGCAAAAGGTTGGCTGGCGCTGAGATTCGTTACACTCCAACAGAAAAGTTGGCATATGCTCTAGTCATCTCCGCTCGAAAGTTGAGGCCCTACTTTGAGGCACACCACATTATCGTCCTATCAAGTCAGCCGCTGAGGCATGTGCTGGGAAAGCCGGACTTGTCGGGGAGGATGCTCAAATGGGCAGTAGAGCTGAGTGCTTTCGACATCGACTATCGACCTCGGCCGGCCATCAAGGCGCAGGCTCTTGCTGACTTCATCGTGGACGGCACCATACCAGAGGAAACAGACGAAGGGATTTCCCAGACTTGGACTCTCTCTGTAGATGGCAGCTCAAGTGTCGGAGGCAGTGGCGCTGGATTACTACTGCAGGGCCCCGATGGCCAAGCTTGGCCGTATGCCCTCCACTTCGAGTTCAACGCCTCTAACAATGAGGCCGAGTATGAGGCGCTCATTGCCGGGCTCAGACTAGCGGAACAGATGGGAGTCAGGGATCTGGAGGTATATTCTGACTCAAATTTGATTGTGCAGCAGGTCACAGGAGAATTCGAGGCCCGAGAGGACGTCATGGCCCAATACTTGGCGATAGCCAAGGATCTTATGGCGCGATTTCGGATAGTGAAAATCAATCATGTCCCACGAGCGCAGAATGGAGTGACGGATGCTCTCTCAAGGATAGCTGCTTCTTCCTTCCCTAGGAATTCCCGAGCTGTTTACATGGAGTCGTTGCCCCAGAAGAGCATAGAGACTGAGGCAGAGCAGCTTTGCGTAGAAGGGGTTGAAAGTTGGATGGATCCCATCGTAGCACATTTGACCAAGGGATGGCTACCCGAGGAGGAACTGGAAAGTCGAAAACTCAAGCGCCAGGCTGCCAAGTTTCTACTAGTGGGATCAGACCTTTATAAGAAATCCTTCACTCAGCCGCTACTGAAGTGTGTGGGGCTGATCGAGGCCGACTACATCCTAAGGGAAATCCACGAAGGGATTTGCGGCAGTCACATCGGAGCTCGGTCTCTCTCCCAGAAGGCACTTCGGCAGGGGTATTACTGGCCGACAATGATGAGCGACGCTGGGCATTTGGCCCAGACTTGTGAGAGATGCCAAAAAACCTCCAACCTGGTTCACACCCCGGCAGCCGAACTCACCCACCTGGCTTCACCTTGTTCGTTTGCCAGGTGGGGAGTCGATATCCTTGGGCCTTTTCCACTAGCGGCTGGACAGAACAAATACTTGATAGCAGCCATCGACTACTTCACTAAGTGGGTGGAGGCCGAGCCTGTGGCGACTATTACAGGTCAGAGGGTAAAACAATTCCTTTGGAAATCCATCGTCTGCCGGTTTGGTATTCCAAGGGTGCTAATAACTGACAACGGCACCCAATTTGAAGACCGATCAGTGCAAGAATGGTGCCGAGAGTTGGGGATTAAGCAACATTTTACCTCGGTCACCCATCCTCAAGCTAATGGGCAAGTAGAGCTTACGAACATGACCATTCTACAAGGACTCCGAGCTCGGGTTGAGAAGGCAGACAGTCAATGGGTAGATGAGCTCCCCAGTATATTATGGTCTTATCGAACCACACCGCGAACGGCTACAGGAGAATGCCCTTTCACATTGTGTTATGGCTCGGAGGCTCTCATCCCTGTCGAGATTGGGGTGAGGAGCTACCGAGTGGAGCATTTCGATCCCGAGATTAACGAGCAAGGGCTAAGGTGCAACTTGGATTTGATGGATGAGCTCCGAGACCTGGCACGAATTCGACAAGCCGCATATAATCAGCGCATTGCTAGGTACTACAATCGACGAGTCCACGCTAGGAGCTTCATGCCAGGAGATCTTGTTCTACGACGGTTCGACGTGAGCCATCCTCGGGACATGAATAAACTAACTCCGAATTGGGAAGGGCCGTACCGGATGGTGGAATCCCTAAGTCCGGGGGCATATCGACTAGAAGACATGGAAGGCAAGCCCCTGAAACATACTTGGAATGTGCAGAACTTAAGGAAGTTTTATCAATGAGTAGGGGAATTCCCTGAATCTCTTTGTACTCTTTTTCTTTACGACTAATGGCAAGGCTTCTCTTCATCTAATAGCAATTGTCCAAAGGATCATACTTCGTCGAAGAAAAATCTAAGGGTCACGAGCCCTAGGCCGTTCTCAAAAGAGGGCTAAGGGCCATGAAAAAAAAAAACTCTAGCTAACACTCTCCTTCGCGTGGGAGTGGCTAAAAACCAAGGGTCACGAGCCCTAGGCCGTTCTCAAAAGAGGACTAAGGGCCATGAAAAAAAAAAAACTCTAGCTAACACCCTCCTTCGCGTGGGAGTGGCTAAAAACCAAGGGTCACGAGCCCTAGGCCGTTCTCAAAAGAGGACTAAGGGCCATGGAAAAAACTCTAGCTAACACCCTCATTCGCGTAGGAGTGGCTAAAACCCAAGGGTCACGAGCCCTAGGCCATCCTCAAAAGTGGATTAAGGGCCATGGAAAAACTCTGGCTAACACCCTCCTTCGCGTGGGAGTCGCTAGAATCCAAGGGTCACGAGCCCTAGGCTGTCCCCAACGGTGGACTAATGGCCAAGGAAAAATTACAACACAACACCCCCCTGATTGTTGACCTAGGGAGAACCAAGAGTCAAATTCACCCTCGTCAACTATGGAAGGGATCGAGGCTCAACTAGTCTCAAGTCCATATGTTCGCAAGCAAAAGATGAACAGTCAAAGTGAAGCACTGTATAAAAACGGGAGGATCCAACACATGATAATAGGGGAAGTACAAAAAGGCCCTAGCTAGAAAAAAAAAAGAGAAGAAGAGCTCAAGCATCAGGAGGCGCATCACCATCGTCAGCCATCTCCGAGTCCTCCATCCCGGCCACAATCTCCGCAACAGACCGAACAGTGGACATGTCCAAGTCTGGATGAGCTCGTAATACCTCTGTCTCATGAGCTTGGAATCCCTTTGTCCAAGCGTCCTGCAGGTTCTTCTGGAGGAACTCCTCTACCTTAGGAAGCTTGATGGGCTCGGCATACTTGCGCTCGTATTGGCGAATGACTGAGTTCGCCTGAGATAGCTTGGAGCTCGTCCGAGATAGCTCTGCCTCTAGCCCCTGAATACGTAGGTCTGAAGCCTGCCGCTGGGAGGACAACTCATCCAAGTTCTTCCTATGGCTCTCCAGTAACTCGTCCCTCTCCTGCAGCTGGGTGTCTAGTTCCAAGGTCTTCTTGGAAGCTTGAGAGAAACGTCCGGAAAAGTCCGAAACGAGTGTGACCACCTGCAATAGGCAAGGCAAGTAAGGACAACATAGATGAGACTGGAGGATGTTGATAAAGTATAGATGATTACTTGGGCCAGATACTTGCACAATGTGGCTTCTATGGCCTCCGAGGACTGCTCGGCCAACACCTGACGATCGGCGGGAGTGGCAAAGTGGTGAATCATACGTCTGGCCACCTGAGTGTTCCGGCTGAGATCGCTTGCCTTCACTCCCCAATCGGGAACATGGTCTGGACTATGGGGAGGAGACTCCGGGGCTGGCATGAGCTCTCTCGGAGGATGGGAAGTCCTCTTCCTTTTAGCACGACTAGGCTCTCCTTCCTCAGCAGGAGGAGCATTCAAGGTAGCCTTTCCCCCCGTAAGAGCTGGGGCGCCATCGTCCTCCACGGGTCTCCGTTTGTTCTTCCCCCAGATGAAAGCTGTGCTCACCATTTCAGCTGCAAATGTGCAAACAAGATATTAAGGGCAAGAAAAGCGAGTTAGAAAAGTATGAAAATAGTGGGAAAATGACTACCCAAAGTGACATCAGGCTCGAAGCAAGTGTGAGTGGATAAACCCCCCAGGTACAAGGTGCGATCACATATCAGGATTCGAGCGCTGATAGGGTTCAGCTCTCTCAAAATCTGAATATTGTGAAGCTCGTCCTGCGTGATCTTGCGACTACGGACCTTTGAGGGCTGGAAAGCCCACTCAACTGGCACCCCGAAGCTGACCCCCCGGTCTTTCAAGCCAGCAAAGAAAAATCTACTCTTCCATCGTTTTACCGATGTGGGGTTATCGACTACGAACTGACGCTGGTTGAGGGGGGAAAAGGCAAATCGAGGTTCAGTTTTGCTAATGGAAATTACTTTGAACATCCTAAAGAAAAGTTGAGCAGTGGGCTCAATGTCCCGAGCTCGACAGCAGAGAATGAAGGTAGATAGGCACCTCCAGCCATTGGGAGTCAACTGAGAAGGGCATAACCCCACGATAGCGAACACCTCAACTACAGGAGTCGCGAGAGGAAATCTAAGGCCGGCAGCCAAGGCCTGCTCGTAGACGGTGATACAGCCATAGGGGGCCTGGTGAGCTTTCAGACCTCGGGGTTCACTATACCAATACTCATCATGAATGAGACGGTATTTTCGGAGGAGGGGAAACAACTCCCTCTCGGTTATGGTAGAATGGTCCGTGGTTAGATCCTCGGGTAAGCTTCCTAAGTTGGGATCACTACTAACATGAGACTCTGAAGTGGGATGGGGTGAAACTCTTTCAGGCCTCCTAAGTTTCCCAGGCCTACGAAGGGGGCCGTGAGGGGGGCTGGATAACTCGGTGTGTGATTCCTCACTACTTGAGCTGGTACTAGAGTTCTCAGAATCGGAGGAAGAAGAAGAAGAAGACATGCTAAAAGACGAGCAGAAGTAGTTAAGAGAAGGTCACTGACCAGGAGAGTAAAGGCCGGGGTCAAGAAAAAACAACCACGACTGGGCTAGAGCCTCGGAGAGCTCAGTAGGCGCGATTTAGCTTGGGAAAACCTCGAGTCACGCCTGCAAAAAAAAAAAAAAAAGATGAGCTAAGGAAACAGGTTAGTAAAGTTGCCTTGTTTTAAAGATCGTTTTGTTATTATTAACAAAGGAAAAGATCCAAGGACACCCCTAACATATATATATTATATATGTAAATATATATATATTAAAAAAAAAAAAAAAAAAGGAAAAGTCTCAAGGGTCGGCCATGGCCGACCCAAGGACACCCTTAACATATATATATATTATATATGTATATATATATATTAAAAAAAAAAAAAGGAAATTTGCAAGAGGAGAGCAGGAGGGGGGCGGCCATGGCCGAGCTCGGCCATGGCCGATTCGGCCAGGGCCGAACCCCCCTGCCCTGGCCGACCTCGGCCAGGCCGAACCAAGTGCTCGGCCGTGGCCGAGGGGCTCGGCCTCGCCGAGATCTGGCGAGGCCGAGCATGGTCGAGCCAGAGCTCGGCCATGGCCGAGCGCGGCCGACCTCGGCCTCGGCCGAGGTCGGGCCAGGCCAGGCCGACCTCGGCCATGGCCGAGACGGCCTGGCCAGGTCTACCTCGGCCAAGCAGAGGCGCCTGGCCGAGGGAAAATCCAATCCCTAAAAAAAAAAAAAAAAAAAAAAAAAAAGCAAAAAAATCAAAGGGAATAAATAACAAATAAGAAAAAATAAAAGCAAAGGAGGATGAGAAAGACTAACCTCAAGGAGATGAATGCTTGTCTTTAAATAATAAGTGTGGGGTAGGGCCTTAGGGCTTATATAGAGGGGCCCCAAAGCAAGAAAAATTCAAAATGACAATGTTTCACTCCAAGCGAATTCTTCCCTCCAAACCAAAACTTATTCCTATAATTCCAGGGTAGTAAATGAGGTTTTTAAGCACTAATCTCAACTTTAAAAACACTCTCGTGCGCCTTGGTAAAAATCAACAGTCAGGCAACCTACTCCTTGACCCAGCATGGTTTTCAGCTCGGCCCAAGAAGTGGGGGGCAAGTGATGCGGCATCAACTGAAATTACTAGAATACCCCTACGCGCTGATAGTCTCACCTGCCACGCGGATCACCCGAGAGACCGACACGTGGCAAGTCAACACTCCGGAGCGGAGCCCGGGAAATCCGGGCCGAACCGCAAGACCCGTTCCAACTTGACCGGGATTCTCGGGGGTCGTGCCCGCTCATCTCGGGTACCCCAAAACGATTTCGCCTATAAAAGACAAGGACTCTCGCCAGGTATATACAAGCTCCACAGCTCTCTCATTTACTACTACTTGCTTTATTCTACTGATTTGAGCGTCGGAGTCCACTTCGGGGGATCCAAGCCCCGGCCCTCCATTGTCTTGCAGGTCCTACACCCGAGGTCCGACATCCCCAAGTCCGAGGTTCCGTTCCCGAGGTCCAGTCGCGGAGGTGGCACGTGGTGGTCGGTCCCAAAAACCATCATCAGAAATAAAATGTAATATTTTGTTAAATACAAATTTATGGGTTCAGTACTATATATATTTTTTTTAATTCCTTCCAAAATTATATTATTTAAAAAGTTAATCTTTAATTCACCTGGATAATAGCCCAGCCAATTTCGCGTATCTTGGTTGATCGGACGCCATCCCAGCGTCTGTGATTACAAGCTTGGTAGAATTTCCAAACTCCAGTGGGGTCTGTGAAGTTAACAAACGCGTAGCCTTTGTTTTTGCAACTCCTGCACAGTGCACAGTACACATTCACTTTAATTAATTAATTATGCCTAAAATCTTCACATTAAATTGCATGCCTTTTTAATCGTTGTATATTTAAGGCTATTGAGGTATTAAATATACATTGCTTTAAAATAATGTATATTTATTTATTATTGTTGTTTTTGAGACTAAATATTTTTTATTAGTTTGTGTTAAAATAATAAATATA
This sequence comes from Diospyros lotus, assembly GCF_014633365.1. NCBI lineage: Eukaryota > Viridiplantae > Streptophyta > Magnoliopsida > Ericales > Ebenaceae > Diospyros > Diospyros lotus. The sequence continues at coordinate 39,637,916 of NC_068338.1, read as the reverse complement.
TATTTATTATAATAAACAAAATGTTTAGTCTAAAACCGATATATAAAATAAATAATTGCAAAATTATTTAAAAAAAAAGGAAACCACAGCACTATCATATGCCCTTAAATACATATTATATGAAAAAGATATTTTTGAAAAAAGTGCATTTATAACCCTAAAATAATTTTATTAATTACTATATATCAACCTATATAAGTGTTTTTAATGTAAAAAATAAAGTACAATAAATAAATGTCCTTATCTCGAAACAAAGCATTACTCATATTTAGATATATTATAAAATATAACATAATAATTTTGTTGTAAAAACATACCAGAAATCAAGCGGCAGATACACGAAGTCGTAGGCCGAAGCCGCGCCATCCCCGGCCTTTTGATTCTCCGCCATGCAATGCTTGTCCAGAAACTCCAACAGCATGTTCCGACTGTAACATATTAAAATGTTTTCCAAAACTATTATTAGAGCCAGATTAACACACACATATATATATAGAGAGAGAGAGAGAGAGATCAGAACAGAAGAACGAGATAGATGATTGGAGGTGGCATGGCAAAGTTAATGACAAGTCCCCATGCATTTAAATGTTCTTAATTCCCCTCTCGTGCAGAATTCCCCAATCTTTCCTTTTTCCATATTTTGTGGGTTGCTTTCCTTGTCAACCCGAAATTAATTGTTTTGGTGCCAATATATAAATTAGATACCCACATGCCCAAAAAAGAAAGAAAAAAACCAACTCTTTTTTTTTATACGAATTTGTGACGTGAAATGAGGATTTTGGGAACGAGAAATTAATTGGAATGGTGAGATCAATTAGCTAGCTAGCAAGAGCAACGTACTCCATTTGTGGTGGAATGTTCTTGATCATCACTGTCGTTTTCGCATCACTACTACCAACGGCCAAAATCTGGTGTTTATTAAGGGAAGCACTAGTTTCAGGTTCCTCACCACGCCCCGGCTCCTTGGGTTTCCAAGTTACTTTGATCATTTTCCTGCAGCCGGGCGGGAGCTCTTCATCATTTCTACCGGGGCCTTCTCTCTGAGGAAGACCGTCTCCGTCGGAAGCTCTAGGCGATCTCGGTACAACTCTACCGGTAACCCTTCCGGGTGCTGGTACCGCCTGCAGTTCTCTCCCCTCCTCCACCTCCGCCGGCGGTGCTGTTGGTGGAGGCTCGATCGCCATGGAAACCGGTACCTGGAGGTAGTAGCCGGTGGCAGAGTAGTTGGACGGGCAGAGAGATGGAATTACCTGATGAACCTCCGGAGGGTACAGTTCATGCACAGTAGCATTGAGAAGCGGAGGAAGATAGCCGTAATAGGCTGTCTCACGCGATAAAGGCAAAAACACTGGTGTTTGTGGGTTCACGCTTTGTTGACGTCGAGCGTCCATTGAGCGCGGCAAATTTGCTAGAGAGAGAGAGGGAGGGAGAGAGAGAGATGGTCTAGACGACTAGGAAAAAGATGGTAATTTATACCCAGATGATCAGATATCAGGCGATATATAATGTAATTAATAAGTAAGATTCAGTATTAAGATAAATTTATATATTTTAGTTGATTAAATTATGGTAATTTATCAGTCGTCATTTGGTCTAAGCAGATAGGCATGGACTTCGGGACTTGAATGGCGTCCTATGTTGCACGGAAACGGAAATGGAAAACATTTTTAATAGGAAACGGAAACGTGAAAACATACGTTTTTCTAAAAAAATAGGCATAAATAAAGTCCGAAACGAGAATATGAAACGTTTTCGAAATATTTCAAAAACTGAAAAATAGCACCTATAAGGTATTTTCGTGCAACATAAAATTGGCGTCCACCTCGCCGATGGCTCAATCTTTCTGGTGGATTATCATCAGCGAGTTTTTTTTGGAAATATATTACTGCTTCTCTATCCCAAAATATTACACAATATTACAATAATACTATCATTATTATTTGGATGGAAATTACTTTTTATGGTGATTAATATTACACAAAAAAAAAAAAATATTATTGACATGTTTAAATGCATACAAATATTATTCACTAAAAAAACAGTGATGTTATATTATGTTATGTTATTAATTTATATATTGAAATAGTGTGACAATAATTTAACATATTACATAATATTTAAACGTTATCTTTTTTCTGAAAGCAGAAAGTTTCCGAATTCTTTGTAACTTACACATGTAGTTTCCCAATTTGTTTCGGAGATGCAGTATGTTCCCAAAAATCTCTGCTTTTTTAATTAATTAATTTAAAAATTAGAGTGGTAGATATTAATTGAGTTTAAAGTTGGAGCAAGCATCTAATTAATAATTATTTAAGTAATTTTTCATTATAATTAAGTTTTAATAATCCATAAATAATTTATAAATAAAGCTGTATATAGTTAAATTTGAAGTAATTTTTATTTGTTTCTGAAAATATATATTTTGTTTTTTTCCATGATTTAATATTTTTTTTTTTCAGACAATGCCTTAATTATTTTTGACATGTAACAATATAGTTTTGAACTACATTAATTGTTAGTTTATAACTCAAGTCATCTATATCCTTTGTATTATTTGTGGATTTGAAAAATAAATAAATTGTGTAAAATAATTTAATTTGAAAAATACTACTCAAACTGCCCATTCCCATGTTTACCAATTTTTTTAATTTTTTTTTGTTTCTTAGAAAATAAAATACAAAATCAAACTGTTAAATTGAATTAAATAAAAAAAATGAACAGTAGAAAAGAAAATAGAGGGCCTAAATTTGAGAAATCCAACAACACTGCGCATTTGACCCCGCCCGAAAGCGGATTCAGATCCGAAAGTAGGGTCGGGCAGACGAAGGGTGGAGAGAGAGGCAATTGGCAAAGCAAATAAAAGAGAAAATTCGAGCATTATCAGTATCCAGGAGTTCTGTGACCGCTCCCGCCACTGCGAAAATGCCGCTGCTCTTCGCCGCCGCTCCTCTCCCGCCGTTATTCTCTCTCTCCTACTTTCACCACTCGGTACTCTCTCTCTCTCTCCCTCCCTCCCTCCAGATGCATTCAAATATATGCAGTTTTCTTTTTCTGACTTTTATTTCTATCTCGGAAGAATCAATTCAACGGAGTTCCTTGATGCAAGGAGTGGAATTTCGTTATGCCTTGAGGAACATAAATTTTAGAGTACTCTGGTTATGCTATTGGTGACGAAAATGCGCGGAGATTGAGTTATTGCGACGTTAATTTCATTTGCTTGTTTTCGTTTTCGGCTCTGGAATTCAGGCTTCTTTGCGCCGGCGATGGAATACTGCTGGAGTCAGTACCACGAAGCTCACTCTGTTTTCTGCAATGGATCTCAAGGAATTGCAAAAGAGGTACGAGTTGTGTATCGGTAAATGTGTAAATTAATATATACATATACGATTGCACACGTGAAGTATATGTAATTATGCCAGGCTTAGTTACTACAACAATGATATCACAAGCCTTAATCCGGCTAGGCGAAGCATGTTGGCTGGTCATTATTTCGAGATAATGAAAATGTGGAATCGACATTAACACGGCCAAAACTAATTTGATGACATATAATTCACTAAATAACCGATCATCAACACTAATGGAATTACAATAGCCATGTAGTTGTATTGAATCTTGATCTAACTCATACTATCTACTTAACTTTGGAAGCTTTCTAAATGTTGTAAGCCAGAGTGTTCTTAAATTCTGATGAAAAGTGAAAAGAAAAATGTTCCCCACTGATTTTTTGGAGGATCATTGTGGAAGTACAAGTCTGACTATAAACGTGTAATATGATATATGACATAAGTGTTTATCCTTTATGCAATATATAAATGCAGTTGTATTTATCTCAGGTGGCCCTATGCACAATAAGAACGTCTCTAGGTAGGTTTGCAAACTTCTAACCCTCCCAAAACCTTCCAATGGCCTGAGATTTTTATGGTGGGTTTCCTTATATGGAGGCCCCATATGGCTCTTATCTATGTTTTCGTGTTGACGCAACTATTATTTTTTTTAGTTGAGTTAATTTGCATCTGAAAAGGATAAGTTTTATTTGCATGTCTGAATGGCCATGGTTTTTGCTTGATATACACCTCATGCCTGGTGATTTGAGTTATTTTTTGATTTCAGGAACTCGGTATTCTAGCAGATATCAAGATTCATGTTAGTAGTTATTCTACATTGAAAGTGGTTAAGCCACAGCTGGTTGGACTTTGAAGTTCATATTGATAGCTATAAATTAGAAAAACAGCTATGCATCTTGAAGTTAGAGAAGGCATTTAAGACTAGACAAGAGAAAGTTGTATGGTTATTTATTTGCTGCAAAACTTGGAGTGGTTTGAGCCGATTAGATGCATTGTGGGCCAAAGATAGGAAGGTCATCATAAGCATGTAAAGTTGAAAACTATGATGCTAATTCATTAGGGCTTTTAGTATTTATCATGAGGATATCTTTAAAATGGAGCTTCTTTTCCTAGGTTTTCCTTATTGGAGTTTATGCCATCTATTAATGGTGCTTTAGCTGTCAAAATAATTGACTACATGGTCATGCAATAAAAACAACTGAAGAAAACCACATTAAGTCATTCTCTATCTATTCTCTTTAATTAGTTTAAGTCAAAGTGGAATAAGATTTTCTTGTTAAATTCTGTAATACAGGTGATTATAATTTATTTTTTCTGTTCTCATACTTGGATTCCCACTGCCAAGACCTCCCCTTTCTTGTTGGAAGGTCCCTGTGGCCTGTAAATATGGGGGAATCTTGGCAGTCATTTTATTACTTTACCCATAATAAATCTTTTAAGGCTAGTCATTATTTTTATTTGTAAGAAAAAAAAAGTGTTTATGGTTGACTAGTAAAAAATTCAAATAAAAGAGTAAATTATATTGTTAACTATAGGTTTTAGGTTTTTTCATAAGCAACCGCGAATAAGGTATTTTATCCTTTTTATTTTAGATAGCTAGAAATATAGTTTTTGTTGATGACTAATAACTAATTAATGTTAATCAAGACTCTCTTTTCTCTAAGCATTAAAAAGAATTACTTGTAATCAATTACTATCGGTATGTACAAAAACTCTCTACATCCTACATATGGATACTTTCTTTGAGTTAATTCTTGTAACTTTATAATGCAAGTACTTTTATTAATTTCATTTCTTATTGGCATTAATGATTGTAAACTTGTTTCTATAATGTTGCTTAGGCTATTACATATTCTCTACATGAATAAAGGGTGTTCCTAGGGCATGAGGCTTTCTGCTTTATGAGGATTGGGAGAGGGTTGTACCTGTACAAACTTTTTCCCTTGCTTTTTGCAAGGGTTGTGTTCTTCTACATGAATTAATGATTATGCTACATATTCATAATTGCATATCTATTTTTATTTGAATTACAATTAATCTGCAGAGGATTTCATGCATAAACCACTGAAGTTCTTTTCACTTTATAACATAAGGTTTTGAAGAAAGCATGATGACTTACTATTAAACAAAGAGGTTTTCTATAAGAAAAATAAATAGTTTAAGAGAAAAACCTTAGAGCAGTGAAAAGACCATTTGAATAGTTTTCTGTTTGAAATTTGAAGTGGAAATATGGGCTAGATGCATTACTGTTTACATGATTGTAAGTACATGATCTCTAGATTGTGCTATGTGTTGATAGTTAAATTAGCGAAATCTGGTGGACTTGAAAGACAATGAGTTGCTTTTCTTTTTGTGGCTATTTTTGAACCCTTTTAGATTTATTGCAGAATACAAAATTTTGATAGACAAAATTCTCCAATCTTTTTGAATGATAAATTAACCTTTTTTGTAGATATACAGTGACATGACTGACCCAACTCATGCCAAGTAATAAGAAGCCATGAGGAACATATACAACAGAACGCGATAAAAGACGAATTCAAATTAGCTAGGATACAAAGAAAAATATGAGTAGTGAGTGAAGGTATAAAGTAACTATAATATGGCGATAGATTAATACTGCACTTTTGTTTTTATTATAGTAGTATATTTTTCATGCTGAATTGAACCTTTCATCCCTATGATACTTTGTATATGATATGTAACTTGTGATAATAAATGGACTTTTTAACACAATAAACAGGCGGACTTTCATATGCGCAGTCAATCAAGGTGCTGAGGAATCATTTAAAAAAACTGTTGAGGTGGATAGGCTGATAGACACGTTGAGGGATGCAAATGCAAATGAAGTAAGTTCATAGTTCTTGGCCTTGTTTTTTCCATCAACTTAATGATTCTCTGTACATAAGCATTATCTCTAAACTTGGAAATCAAGTCCATGGTTCTATGTATGTGATATTACATCTGGAATTGGAATATTTCCTACCTGATATATTCTTTTATTCATATTATTGCTGCTTTGAATTTCATCTTGTGAATTTTAGCATCAATTGGGCTATGTCAAGATGATCACAGCAATTTGTTACAAGAATATTGGAACTGATAATTAGATCCTAAGAGCAAGTTATCCTCATCATATAGTTTTTCATTTTGGCTAGTTACCATATAGTTTTTCTATTGCACAAATTCTGGACAGTGGATAGAATTCTTCATTTCCATTTAGGATTTCATAGAAAAATTGCATGTCACATGATTTTGATGATTCATACTTGTTTTCTTTTGGTTTGTCCACAAATGTACTCTAAAGATAAAATGTAAAAGTAGATAATGATCATCTGCTATGGACTTTAGTCAAAATGGATCCATCTGTTTGAGGCCTCAAAGGTCAAACTTGATGTACTGCATGATCCTTTAGCTTATGCCATTTAGTCTGCAAAGATTTGGATAATAGAAAAGACATGCTGTTATGCAACATGTGGTTTTTTATATCCACTAAGATCAGATCCAATCACTTGAAACTGCATAATGCCTTCTTATTTGGATTTTGTGGTAAAATTAACTTTACTGAACTCTTTTTTCCTGTGGTTGATTTTTGAATAGCTTCAGAAGCTTGTTGTAGAAAATGTCCTTGCTTTCAATGAGGGCTTTTGGATACGACTTGCAGCTAGAACTGAGACTTGCAAATCTGAGGATGATAAAGCATGGTTTTCTATTTGATTGACTTTTAATTTTATTATATTTCTGATTTTGATCCCTGTTTTATTTATGGAATTCTGTGATAATATTTGTGTGTCTGCAGAAAGATTATGAAGAGCTGGCCTCATCTGTAATGGGCATAGTGGATCGCCTTGTTCATAAAACCAATGTACTCTCTCTCTCTGCAGAGCATTATTCGACAGCGATAATTAGATATGCATTCCCACAGCTAAATATTAATTTCTCATGCTATCTTTTGTTTGTTATCTTGTTAATAGTTCTCTCCTCCCTTCAGGAAAATATAGAGTCAGCTACTGATGTTCTGAAGGCAATTTTAAAACCAGTAGTCGATGAAGTGGAGGAGATGCTTTGGCCTCCCCGAGATCCTGAAGCTCTGATGCTTATGGAGAAAGTAGGGCTGTGTTTTTGTTGCCTCAGTATACAACATATATAACTACGTGTGCATTTTTGTACCTCATAATTGGAAAACACTTTCTCAGCATTATATACTGAACATAGTTTCTGTATTCAGTCAGTTTCTTTATTCAGTCTTTTACAATGATGTTTCTAGGGGCCAATTGGCTCATAAGGAGTTGATGACTTGTGTCTTTTTGTTTTACATGGTGGCCAAAACTATTGTCCTCAGGTCTTTTTTCTTCTCAGCGCAGTATTTCCTTATTTCTTTCTGCTGTGGAATTCCAGAAAGAGGATATCTGTCTCCAGAGAGGATTTTATGTTTGCAACCTTTCTTTTATTTTATTTTTGAGAAGTAATCTTTGCAACTGGATATTCTCAGGAAATAAAACGAAGGGAGCAGGAAGGGCAACTGGATGAAGGTTTTCTTTCAGAAGTTAATGCACAACTACGGCAAGTGAGATGTCTAATTTCTTTACACCTTCTTTCTTGGGCCTGATTGCGTAGTAGCATGAGATTACATTAAAAGAATATTGGGCAGTCCTACTTGGTAAGTGCAAACTGCAGCATTTAACTATTTGTTATAGGATGAAGTAAATAATTATGGCTGTTGAATTTTGGGAATTATGTTATACACAATTAGATCTTTGGTTTATGAGGGAGCTTCAATGCCTGCAACCGTTTAGGTAGCAATGCACAATGTGGCATATCACCTTAACAAAACTTTTGCAATTTAAATATATATATCTCTTAAGCAGTGACTATTAACTTAGAAAAACTGTTAGCATAATCGTGAAAGCTGCTGATATGCTTAGGAAAAAGTGCTGAACATCTACAAAATTCCTCTGATAGCTTACCTTTTTTTTTTGGTGGGGGGAGAAAATAAAATTAAATGCTGGTTTTAATTATCAACAATTATAGTGCAAGGAAAGAAGGAAAGCAAAACAAGAAACAAGCCAATGATATTCTTACAGGAAGCTGTTGGTTTCAATTGCAATGCCTCAAGCTTTGATTTCTTTACTTTCAGCTCCCATTGTCTCACTGTAGGTTACTTTTATTAATACCATAAATTGGTTCATATATGGGGGATGAACCTCCTTGTTGAATCAAATGAAAGTCTTTTGCCCAATGATGAAAGAAGTAAAATAAAAGAATTAAAACTATGCAGTAGTCCTGCTGCTGAATCATCCATGCATTAATATATACACTTTTTTTCTAGTAAGTAATAATATTTCTACTTTAGATAACTATAAATAGCAATTTATGCTGCTTTAAGGACCTTCTTTTTTTTTGAGAGTGCAAAATTTTCCTGGTGTTATTTGCAAATCTGAGGGGGAATAGAGTCTCCATGGAGTACTTGAGCAAACAAATGGAGCAAATGGCTTCTTTGTTTATTAGTATTTTTGTTTTAGTCTGTTCAGCAGAAAAATAATTTAATGGATCCACAGGTGCCTAATAGGAATGCAAGAATGCCACTACACAAGGTGTGGGTATCATTGCTCACCTTTGGAACTTGAGAGGCCTCTATATAGAGAAACCTAATCTTCTATTCGTCAATCTTGATGTGGGAGGTTATTTTTAGACTTATGTACAACTGTCAAAGTTTGATTTCTTAGAAGGATTAATTTTGATGGTCAGTATTTTAAAGTACATGGATGATTGAGACTGGGCTTTGACCCTTTATAATTGAGTCTAAAACAATTGAGACTTGTGGACACCCATAGATATTTGCTTCGTCATTAGATATTTAGCATGTCAAGAGTACATGCTCTAGTTAGGTTGATCTTTGAGCATTGTGTACAATGGAGAATTCCCTGAAACAATTTATTAGAAATCAGTAGTTCAGTTTGCCCCCAGTAATTGCAACAGATTTGAATGTTGCAAAAAGAAATTGATATGGTTCAGAGCTGGGAGAGAAAAATTGAAATGCTTTAAAATCATATGAGCATCCAGAGGTATCACTATTATAAGCTAATAGTGGTGAAATGATCTTAGGAAGAGTTGAGGTTTACCGACGCTGGGTTCTTTTCCAAAGAACTTCTATAATGATGCAAGTCCAACTACGTCTACTCAAAATCTTAAATTTTCAAAATAAAGAGACGATCTAACAGGTTGAAACTTCCCAAATTAATATGTAGGTCAGATCTTAAATCTAAACTGGTCAAGAAAACTGCAAAAATGAATTGTATGTGCTGTAAGACTAAGAGAATTGCCATTTATCAAATCCCACATGTTTGCTCCATGACCAAGATGGATGTGGAATTTCCTCCAGATTGCATAATGCATATTGCTTGCTGTAACAATTACGCTAGGAAGAGAATCATAAAAATCAAGCACCAAGCAGATTGCTCTCTAAGTTATTAGAACAACTTTTTGAGTTATATTGTATGCATTCACATCTTTTGTGCCACCAAATTCGTCAAGCAATTTGCATTGCCCTGAGGTTACATCACACATAACTTTACTCTGTTTTCTTCTTCTTCTTCCTGTTATGCATATTGCTTGCTGTAACAATTATGCTAGGAAGAGAATCATGAATATCAAGCACCAAGCAGATTGCTCTCTAAGTTATTAAAACAAATTTTTGAGTTATATCGTATGCATTCACATCTTTCGTGCCACCAAATTCGTCAAGTAATTTGCATTGCCCTGAGGTTACATCACACATGACTTTACTCTGTTTTCTTCTTCTTCTTCTTCTTCCTGTTATGCATATTGCTTGCTGTAACAATTATGCTAGGAAGAGAATCATGAATATCAAGCACCAAGCAGATTGCTCTCTAAGTTATTAGAACAAATTTTTGAGTTATATTGTATGCTTTCACATCTTTTGTGCCACCAAATTCGTCAAGCAATTTGCATTGCCCTGAGGTTACATCACACATAACTTTACTCTGTTTTCTTCTTCTTCTTCCTGTTATTTTTTTCTTCTTTTTTGTGGTTGTCAATATTCATCTATGTCTAGGTTTGGAATTTTCATTTGAATGGCTTTGTAATTTTTCCAACTGTTTCACATGCCCATTTATATCCTGTTCACTTTTAGATCTTTCTTATGAGTTATGATATTACTTTACCGTACTGTACTCATTTATAGGCAAAAGAAGATGAAGACAAGCCTGGACTTCAGGCTATGTTGCAAAAAGTCTTGCAACTATATGCTTCCAGAGTCCTCTCTAAGCGTAGCTATGCAAAAAAAGGTATGTTCATTAGCTCTTGCTAAATCAAATAGTCTTGCTATATAGAAGTCATCTTTTATTCACTCAATTCTATATGTTATCATCAAATGGTATGTGAATGCAGGAAAATAGTAGTTTTTTTAAATCTTTATTAGCACTGGAGAAATGCTAATACAGTAATACTACATTATGCAAATTGTGATTGATGCACTTGTAAGCATATTTATATCTGGTTTACTGCCCTAAATTTTTGCATTGTTAATGAAGTGAATCACATTCTGATATGAAGATTCCCTAGTCAACTTCTTCATTGTTTATGTAGTAAGACCAAATAATGTGTGCCTTTAACATGCCTTAAAGATGCAACATCCATGGAAGGTTTTTGTTGCACTTTGCATAATTACTTCATCCTCACATCCTTCATTAAGTCTGCAAACTAGATCTTTCAGATTGTGGTCTTGTAATTATTTATATTACATTTCTTAATCAAGAACGGTTAGCATACTTAAATGCTAACATTAAGAAATCATGTTTGTTGAGTTCCCACATCCTACATTGAATAATGTTTTGTGCATCACAATTTATCACTCCTTCATGCCAATGATACAAAATTCAGTCTGGATTTTGAATGTTGTGAGTTGTCAAGCTTAGGTTTAAATTCATTCTTCTTAAACATGTATGAATTTGAATTCTTGATTCAAGTTAAAAGATACAATGGTATCCAAATAAATCTAATCTTATGCGAAGAAAAGAAATAAGAATAAAGAGGGACAAGATGGAAAAGAGAAAACTCAAGAGATGATTTGTGAACGGATAACGTGAGAACAAAAACTATATTCTCTTTTAGCCCAATGTATTTGGATTTTCTCTTTGGGAGCCCTAGAAGGAAGGCGTGTAGCCTAGTGCCTTGATTTAATCAAGCATCAGCAGCTTTCAACTGTATCAAATTTGCCTGAAAATCTACAAAGTATGCCACTCCACCCAGATAGGAGTTATTTTTAGCTTATTGTGGTTCTTTCGTAACATCAAGGAGTGCTCAGGGGTAGAACATCCTTGTTCAATGCCCTTGGGAAGGGTTCCTCTCAATGGCAAGTGCCAGCACTTGCTTGGTGATGCTTACTGATGCACGCTAAAAAGATGGTACCGTTTCCAGTTAAGCAGGTATATGCCTTCTTAGCATGGTCTATGTAGGCTAGAGTGTCCTTCTTGAGGGAGTCTTCTTGATACATCGGCTCTTTGCTGTAAAGTGGCAGATTTAGAATTTTGAGACTGCATAAAAATATAAATATAAAAAAGAAACAAATCTTTTGTTTGGGCTTAAATTTCTATAGTGTTTTTCTTGTTATGCTTGATTACCTAAACGCCTGGTTCTTCCCTTCATTTCTGCAGGGAATGAGGTTCTAAAGGCCGAAGAGTTTCTTGAGACCTTAATTAAAGGTACCTGATATCTCTACTGTCCTACATTGCTTCGCCACCATCACTACCAAAAAAGAAAAAAAATCCAGTCCATTTGCTATAAAAGATGCAACTAATAGAAACTGTTTTATTGACTAAGGAACCCAAAAAAAAAAACTTTTTGAATTACTGCACATATTTGTCATTCATCCTATTTTGGTTCTATATTTTCTGTTACCTTTTTGTGAGAATGCTTGAATGAACTGGAAGTGTATCGTTATAAGTGAGTCCTATGCAACATGGAATCTGACATTGGTGCAAGGGCAAGGCCTCCCAAAAATATAGAAGAAAAGGTAGGCAGGCATCGGTATCTAGCTAAGGTACAGCTCGTTTGCCAAGATGACCTCATTTGACCTAAGATGCAGTATTCTATGGTTGTGCTATAATGTTTGTTTGGTAAAAGGCAAAGGTAAAGTAACCGTGTTTGTAAAAGTGTGCCTGAATAAGTTTCAATACGAAACATGGGCTAGGAAGTTTTGGGACTTGCTTTTCTTAACCTATGAAAGACTAGGAAACGTGGTATTTTAAATGTCTTGCTGACCTAAAAAGCACATGAAGGGATTTAGTTAAAACTTGAGGTTTTTCCCTCTGCTAAACGTAAGATTAGGTAAAGGATAAAAATGTTGATTAGCCACAAAAAAAAAAAAAAAAAGAAGAAGATTGAAAGGTTAAACTAAAATTGATATATCTCAAACAGTGGTTTCAATGCATGTGGCCTGAATTGTTCTAATTAAGCTTTAAAACGCTACTCAAGTTGGGGTTTAAACCTGACATTATTAAGCTTTAAATGTTAAACTAAAAATGTGTCATTAACAAGCATGATACAATGGTTGCAGCCCCTGAAGGAGAGTGGAATAGGCTTTTGATCAATGGCATGACTGTTGGTAAAGGGGAAATATCTCCAGAGGAAATCTATGCTGTTATTAAGAAACGAATCGAACGAACTTTGATCCGAACGGTAGGCTGATTTATAGAGATCTCAGTTCCATTTGGGTTCTAATAATTAAGATTCTCTAACATCTCTCTCTCTCTCTCAGGAGGGAGGTTCTTATGCACAGCGGGTTCTTATTGAATATCTAAAGGGCATTCAATCAAGAGCAGAGGATGTTGTCCAAGTACTTCAGGGTAAGCCACGTTAGCTTATTATCACAGAAGCTAGGAGACAGCAATTAGATGTAAATGTACATAACATCAAAGTTCCTCCATGTGATTTAAGAATTAGTCTCGGGGAAGGGGAACCTTGATTTGGGTAGAGTTCACTCCATTAACCAACCCAACCCCATTCAAGGAAGTCAGGGGGCCTGGGTATAAATGTTGGAAATCAAAATTTTATTGAATTCGTTCCTCTTCTTTTTTTTTTTTTTTTTTTTGGGGGGGGGGGGAAGGGGTGCGCTCAGGTTTTTTTATGTATTATTTAAACACGTTCCACTGGCCGGACTATTGTATTGTTATATTAGAAGTTAACAATATATGCTTACCTACTACCCCTCCCGGATTCTACTGTAAAATGGGCTTTGGGCAATGGTATATGCCATTTTGTTTTTGTTTTTTTACTTTTTGTTGGTTAAAATTCAACGATGCCCCACCAGTTCTTCATGCTCGTGTGGGAGTTATTGAATGACTGCCAGACTTTCTTAGTAGTCAATGACATCATATATATACATGTGCTTTGACGGTCTGGTCACTGTTTGAATGAGTTTTGCAGATATCAATGTCTCCTATAGATAGACCAGCTGCTCACTATAGTATTCCGTGTGTACACTATAGGCATGAGCCTAATTATCTTGACCAAGTTTCACTCTAGTGGCTCAAGGTTGTCTCAGACTTCACCTTATCTGTAGGTCCTAGATTTATGCTTGTATATCTGTGTATGTTCATATCGATTCAGTTCTGTTTATAGCTTGAATTTTCTTCCCAAACATTGTCATTGCAAAGGCTAGAGTGTGTGTGTATCTATTATGGAGCCGGCATCTACATACGTAGAGCCGAAATCGGATGTTTTGATGCCTTAGAACAAGTTTGACTGTAGCTGAAATTTTTGCCGGGTCGGGTGCCGGGCCACCTGCTTCACGAAAATTGAGTTGTTGTTTCTTTAGCACTCTCTCTTTATTTTTAGCTTTTTTGAGTTTTATGCGGTTTGCATAAAATCTAGGGAAATTCTATCGCGAACCCGAAAAATTACTCTTCATAACCCACGTCTTATCAAAATTTCTAATAATTTTAAAATACCTATTTTATCCCCCCCCACAGCCCACAGCCAACCTTCTTCTCCGATCACCTCTCATCACCGACCATCATCTCGCATCTCTCTTTCCCTCCTACATCATATACACACACAAACACATACATATATATATATATATATACAGAGCATGGCCGCAGCCATAACAGTCGTGGCCATGCAACTAGCAAGCTCACACACACACCCATATATATATATACACACACAGCAACTCAGCACACACACACACATATATATATACACATACTCACACACACAAAAGCATGGCCGCGGCCATGGTAGCCGCGGCCATAAAAACCTCCGCACCTCGCGGTGCGAAGGTTTTCAGCAACCCCGCACCGTGAGGTGCGGGGATTTCAGCAATCTCCGCACCTCGCGGTGCGGGAGTTTGCAACCCCCCCCGCACCGCGAGGTGCGGGGATTTTAACAATTCCCACACCTCGCGGTGCGGGAGTTTCAGCAACCCCCGCACCGCGAGGTGCGGGGATTTCAACAATTCCCGCACCTCGCGGTGCGGGAGTTTCAGCAACCCCCGCACCGCGAGGTGCGGGGATTGTTGAAATCCCCGACTGCTAGCAGTTGGGAAAGTCAGGTTTCCCCGACTGCCAACAGTTGGGAAAGCTAGGTTTTCCCGACTGCCAGCAGTCGGGAAGACTTTTTATATTTTTTTATTTTTATTTTAATTAAAATTTTTATTATAATAAAATAAAATTAAAAAATAATACAAATAAATAATTTTTAAATTTCTACATTTTAAGTAATTATAATTTAACTAATTTTAAATTTTAAATCATAGTGTTGAATTTTTAATACTTAAAAGAATTTAAAATTAATTAATTTATCTTATTAAATTACTTGAAGATACACATATCTAAAAATTTTATCATCATTTAAAATATATTTTTTTTATAATTACATATATTTAAAAAGAATATATTTTAAATGATGATAGGATTTTTAAATTTATCTTATTGAATTAGGTAAAGATATATATATATATTTAAATTTATCTTATTAAATTTTTTTAAGTATTAAAAATTCAACACTTAATTACAATGATTTAAAATTTAAAATTAGTTAATTTATAATTACTTAAAATACAGATATTTAGAATTTATTTATTTATATTATTTTATTATAATAAACAAATTTAATTTAAATAAAATAAATAAAATAAAATAAATTTAATTAAAATAAAACAAATTTAATCAAGCCTTCCCAGCAGTCGGGGAAGGCTTGATTCCCCGCATCGCGAGGTGCGGGGATTTTATAAATCCCCGCACCTCACGGTGCGGGAGTTGCTGAAACCCCCGCACCGCGAGGTGCGGGGATTTCAAAAACTCCTGCACCTCGCGGTGCGGGGATTGCAGAAACCCCCGCACCGCGAGGTGCGAGGGTTTCCATGGTCGCAGCTGTCATGGCTGCGGCCATGGAACTTGTATATATATAAGTGTGTGTGAGTGTGTATATATATATTTGTATAGGTGTGTGAGTGTATATGTGTGTGTGTGCGCTGGGTTGCATGGTCGCGGCTGCCATGGCCGCGGCTATGCTGTGTGTATATATATATATATATATAAGTGTGTGTGAGTGTGTATTTATATATTTAGGTGATGGCTGGGGATGAGAGGTGATCGGAGAAGAGAGTTTGCTATGGGTTGTGGGGGTAAAAGAGGTATATTAAAATTATTGAAAATTTTGATGGGACGTGGGTTTTAAAGAGTAAATTTTCGGGTTCTGAATAGAATTTCCCTAAAATCTATTCTGCTCGACCTCCCATATAGATGCTAAAGATATAGTATCAAAAGGGTAAGGTTTGACTGAACCAATCCCACTGTCTAAAGTGGTACTCAAAAAGAGTCAAAACCAGCCTCTAATTATGCTGAATATGACTGTACCATCTCTAAAAGCCTTACTTATCAACTGTGGTGCTATTTTATCAACTCTGTTAATGTTTCAACGTCAAATTTGTTAGTGCAAACTAATTTATATTATGGTCTGCTTGGTGCTATTTTGAATTTCTAACCTTACATCAAGTTTGTTAGGTTTAAGTTGGGTTACTCTGTAAGAATTTCCTATGCAGATAGGTGTTCTAAGATTTATGATATTTGAACTAACAAGTTACCTAATACAACTCTAATATTGTATTTGAGTTTGGAATTGACTGTAAATAGGATAAATAGTTTTAAATATTTGAGATGTTGAAGAATTACTAGAGAAGTTAAGATTCATTACAAGCTAAAATTACTTTTTAATCAATTAAAATTAGTTTTGTATAAGCAGTTTTTTTATAAAATAATTTTTATAACAGAAGAAATTAAACTTAAAACAACATTAATTAGGTAGTAAACACTTATTTTTCATTTTTCTATTCTTTGGGGGGTAAATTACCAAAAAAAAAAAAAAAAAACATTTGTTTTAATTTTAGACTTGATTTTTAATTTTATCAATTAGGTTATCAAGTTTTTACTTTTTTTTAATTTTATACTGTTATTAGTTACCGTTACATTTCATCCTTAATTATTGATATGACAAATTAAAATTAAAATGAAAATTGAAAGATGCATGTGGTTGCTATGCAAGTGACATGCATTTGGGAAGGAGGAAGAGGGGACATTTGTTTGGGTAGTCATGCATATTTTAATTAGAGTTAACGATAAAATAGTGTAATAGTAACTAATGACAATATAGAATTGAAACAAAATGTAAAGTTTAATAAATTAATTGATAAAATTAAAATTTTAATCTAAAATTAAAACGAAGATAAGAGTTGACATATTTTCTTATTTTGTAATTTACATTTTGTTTCAACTTCTTATACCAGTTGTTTGTAAAAAGATAAAAAGGGCCACAGATTCATGTGGTTAAACAATGACCTCTTTGAGGGTTATAATTACATGGTTTACAAATGGTGGCGGAGGTCTAGGAAAAAACGAAAAAAGTCATGGAGGGGTTTAGAAAGAAAAAAAAAAAAAAAAAAAAGTCACGGAGAGCACAATTACAAATTGACCCTCCGTGCAGTAGATTGGATTAGTAGATGATTGTAGGATAAATATAATGAAAAAAAAGGAGGAGTTATTTTATATATTATTTGGATGTTTTATAATATTAAATTTTTAATATAAATTTTATATTTTATATTTTAATGCATAGAGCAGAGAGTAAAATGGTAAAAAAAATATTTAATTAAAAAATATTCACATTTGATATTTTTACCGTACTCTCTTGAGAGCAAAAGGTGAAATTCTTCACCTTAAGAACCCCCGCAATTTAGCTCTAAATTTTTGTACGGGGTTAAATCACAAAATTCAGTTATGGAATTCGAACATGGGACCAAATTGACTATATATTGGTTAATCTATGATTTTTTAGGACCAACGAGTGTATAATCCCAACTGAAAGTCTATGCTCGAGAACATTTCTACCATACTCTCTTTTTCGAGAGTGTAGAATATTTTTTGAAAGAGAAGGAAAAAAAAAGATGGTTGAGTCCATACTCCAAAATTCTTGTAATATTTTAAAATATTTACAAAGGAAACAATCCTCTTTTTCTCTTTTTTTTTTTATAAATATTTTTATATGAGATTATCGTTTTTCCTGCCCTCTCCATGCCCTCCCTTTTCCATGCTCTCAATACAAATATGGCACTAGGAAAAATAAACAATATCTAAATGTAATTATATTTACTAAATTGCCATATGATTTGAACCTGGCCTTATGTAAAAAACTTTGCAATATTTTCTTAGTAGTACATTGTACTTTCTATTTTTCCTAATTTTTAGTCGAACAATACATCTTATTGATATTACTCTTGTTCTAAATATTAATATATATAGTTTTTTTCTTTTAAAGTTGTATGATTATTTCAAATATGATAACTATTTACATCCAAATATGAAATCAAATATTGAAATAATGAAAATTTACAGATCATAAAATAAAAATAAATGATATAAGTAATTTAGTTCATGTTAAATGCGTACAAAAAATAAAAAAAATTAAATATACATTTATTTAACCATTAATATCAAAGATTAATATTATTTAAAAGTCACAAGTTTAAATTTAATTAATTTTTATTTTTAAGTAATATACATAAAAATATTTTTGTTTCAAAAAATTTATAATATCAAAATATGATGTTACTATTTTTTAATTTTAATTTTATTTCTCATATCAAATATCCTAAAAAAAAATAAAAAATGAAGTGGCCCTCAAAATATAGGTCGAGGATCGAATGAGTAATATGGTAGTGTCAATTCAATAAATTATAAGTTCGATCTTCGCCTTGTACAATGATTAAAGGGTTAACATACGATCCATTCCTCTTTAGGTAAGAAATTAAGTAAAAAGTTAATTTGTTTATTTTATTAATTGGTAATAAAAAAAAGGAAAAAAAATCAATCCCCGTAACCCTCCCCCCTTCTCTCTCTAAATTAACGCAGGCGCTCGACGAGGCCAGATCTATGAGAGAACTATAAACCCTCTCTCTCTCTCTCTCTCTCTCTCTCCATATACACATATATACGCCGGTGGCGATTTTATGTATGTGCGTTAGCGTATCCAATCCGATCCATTGCTGTGCTTGCCAGATCTGCGGTAGCCATTCTGCTTCACCTTCTATAGCTATCCATCGATTCGAAGTCTTTGTTTTATAGATCTGTGATGAATTTGTCTATTTAGGTTTTCGTTTGTTGATTATTAAGCATAACTTGTGAGAATTGTGAAGGTTGTGATTCTGAGTGATTGTGTGTGCAGGGATTGGGGATTATTGCGGTTGGAGAAAATGTTAACGAAATTCGAGACGAAGAGTAATAGAGTGAAGGGGCTGAGTTTCCACACTAAGAGACCATGGATCCTCGCGAGTCTTCACAGCGGTGTTATCCAGCTTTGGGATTACAGGATGGGGACTCTCATTGACAGATTTGATGAGCATGATGGTCCTGTTCGCGGCGTCCACTTCCACAAATCTCAGCCACTCTTCGTTTCTGGAGGTATCGAATCGTATATGGCAATAAATGTAAACTTTTACTCCACGTGTAGTAGTTCTGTTTAAGTATTCGTTTTTGCTGTTTCAAAATTGTTGAAAGGCGGCCCTTCCAGTCAATTGGTCGTGATATCTGACAGATCTATGAATGAATGCTTTTTGGCAATTCTTTGATACCTAGATTTGACATCTGGTATCCAGGCAATGACGGTTAACCCCCAAATTCCATAATGTGAACTTTTAGAGTCTCTGATTCAGACCTCTTTGATCTGAATTTCTTCTCAAGTTCTACTCTTATGTTAGCAGATTTTGTGATTGAATTGTTATAATTCATTGCGAATTTTATATTGAGCAAGTCAAAGTATCAAGAGATTATTAAAAATTTCTTCCTATTGTTGAAAGATTTATTTCATCCTTATGTTGGATTCAATACTCATCAGGAGCAAAATCTCGCTATTAAAATTATCTCTTTGCTGTGTTTTTGTAGAATTGAGCCTTTTGTTCTTCTTTGTCCTTTTTTTTTTGTTGGGGTTGAGATTTTCATTTTTACTTGTTTATATTTTAATTTAGCTTAGAAGTTAAGAACAAACTTTATAGGTTCTAAGCATAAAAAGTGAACATTTTTTGAGGGACTAGGATACATTTCTCAGTGGGTGTTTTTCTTTTAGGTTTGGTTACTTAGTTTGGTCCCCTTTATTTAGATGCAAACTTCATGACAGGGAAGGTGACTGCTAATCTTTGTTTGACATCTTGCATGGTTATCTGGGTGTGGGTTAGGATGAGGCAAATGGGTTTAGTGCCCATTTAGTGATGGAACTTTGTTGTTTGCCCATTTTATGAGGACCTTTGTGGTAAAGGTTAAGTGGACTTCCTTGGAAGTTATTGTGGATAAATTTCCTTGCTTTCATTCTAAGCTTGGACAATCTAAGATGGCATGCTCATGTTGTTTTTAATTGTTATTTTTTTTGTAAAAAGGATGGAGAGTTGACAGATCATTTATTTTTACACTTTATAGTTTCTCGCGATATTTGGACTCTCTTCTTCTCTGTTAGGAAGGCATTGAACCATGGCACTTTAGCTATTAATTTCATGGGTATGTGAAGATAGGCTTTTCTTAATAGGAGGTAGGCCCAGGTTGCAGTCGTTTCCCTTTATATGTCATGCGGCATATATGGTGGGAAAGGACTTTGAGAGTTTTTGATGGGTTGAGAGTTAGTGTTTTTACATTAAGAAAACATTTCTCTGTTGGTGTCTTGGGGGGGATTTTTGTTTATATCTGGAACCTTTCTTTGGTTTTGTTGATAACCTTTTGCTATAAGTTGGTTTGTATATTTTGTTCAGGGTGTGTCCCTGCTGGGGCAGTTTGCTTATTAATACACTTTGTTTATGATGAAATGGTTAAAATTGTTAGGGACATTCTTCACAACAACAACATATCAAGCCTTAATCCCACTAGTTGGGATTGACTACATGCATTCTACCTTGCCAGTTATCTCTATCTATGGCTATTATCTTATGTAAGGCCTTTATAACTTTTTGTTGGGTCTTCTTCTACCTCTTTTACTAATGAATTGTTCCATTTCATCCACTTTTCTCAAAGGAGTCCATGCTGGTCTTCTTTTCACATGAACAAACAATTGTAATTGTGTCTTACTCATTTATCTTCAATAGGAGCCACTCTGATCTTATTATGAATGACCTCATTTCTAATTTTATCTTTTCTTGTATGGCTGCATAAGAGTCATTCCTTCTCATTCAAACAAAATGAGTGCTAGAATACCTTTTGAAATTAATTTCTTTTTTGTCAGTATAATATGATGGACATGTTGCTTAGAGTTTAAATGTGGAAATTGGTATCTTATATCATGTTGTTCATGCAGGAGATGATTACAAGATTAAAGTCTGGAACTACAAGTTGCATAGGTGTCTCTTTACTCTCCTTGGACACCTTGATTACATCCGTACTGTGCAGTTTCACCATGAATATCCTTGGATTGTGAGTGCAAGTGATGATCAGACTATTAGAATATGGAATTGGCAATCACGTACTTGTATCTCTGTTTTGACCGGCCACAATCACTATGTAATGTGTGCCTTATTCCACCCAAAGGAAGACCTTGTTGTGTCAGCTTCACTGGATCAGACTGTTCGTGTATGGGATATTGGAGCCCTGAGGAAGAAGACTGTATCTCCTGCTGATGATATGTTGCGGTTGAGTCAGATGAACACAGATCTTTTTGGTGGGGT